>NC_059341.1:130683605-130992135 GCF_018350155.1 Leopardus geoffroyi
CATTTCACATTCACCTTCGTGATCCGGGTTCCTTGGCCTGTACGTCTACTCCACCTGTGCCTTTCGTGTGGAAGATGTGACTCAGCAATTCTGTATTTGTTACTTTTCGGGATGGTGCAATTTCGTTTGCTAGCAGGATCTTTCTACGATGTATCCTTTTATACAACACGATAAATGACCTTTTCGGAGTCATGGTGAATGACAAAGCTTGGGTTGCAGCTGGTTTTCCAGTATCTTCGGTCCAGCCCATTAAATAACGTATCTCAAATCTCAGCTGTATCGATGACCTTAAAAATTTTTTAAAGTACTAGATAAAAAAATTCTTTAAAATCAAGATTCTATTACATGTATCTTTACCCTGAATTTAATCCGTTGTCCATCCGCATGTCAAGCACCATTAATCACCGCTGAGCCTCCAAAACCTTCCTGTGGCACCAAGTTCACTAAATTTTGGCTAAGTCTCGACAGTGGTAGATGACAAAAGAGTTAATACATTCTTAGTATGGTTGGGCTTCACAGGGCCTATGATCCTCTGAAAATTGTGTGCAAAATGTTGTAAATATGTACATTGTTCTGGGGACCTGGTCCACAGCTTTCATTAGATTCTCAATGAGGTTCAAGACCCAAAATAAAGATTAAGAACCAATAGGCCAGAAAATTAACAGGGTTTTGAGATAATTCCTTCTTTATGGAGCTGTTCCATTCAAACACTCCTATTTTTCCTTGGTGAACAACTAATATTTCTGGTTTAGGTATTTCCCCTAAGCTCACATCCTAATCCTATCTCTTTTGAATGTTGCCCTTTGATTAAGGGACTTTTATTTTCATTTCTAAACCTCTCCTCCTTTCAGAAAACCCCAGCCCCTCCTCCTCTAAGGGCCAAGCCAGAGACCCAAATCCTAGCCCCACTGTATTCTTCCACGGCTGTGACCAACTGACAAGAAACTGTCCAGCTCCAACATTCCAACTGTCTTACTAGGGGGCTAGTCCACTGAGAGAGATCTCTGTTGTGTTTTGTTTTTTATTTAACAGCTGTTTAAACCAATCTGGCTTCAAACCCTCAAGGGAAAATCTAGGGCCAAGAATCTATTGTCCCTTTCTGGCCATGCCTGAATCTTCCTCAGGACGCCCTACATCTTTCAGTCTGAACAAGCTTTAATGACATTCTTCTATTGCAGACTTACGAAGTAGAAATCCTTTGAGTCATTCAGAGAAAATTAGAGACTTGAAATGAGTGTCTCTTAACCATGTTTAAAACCCTTGTCCTACAACACTTACTTTTATCTTCGGAATCTGCCATCAGCCCAGAAGAGCACACACAGCCTTACTTTCTGAAATGTTCATTTAGGACTTAGAAGTTTAAATATAGTCTCTCTCACCCCGACTCTGGATTCTGATTTACACCTCCTTCTCATCCCTGAGATCGTGGCTCTATGCATACAGAATGTAAATACAGACTTTTGCGGGCAAGCTCCCTTCGAAAGGTTCAAGATAGCAATCTACATGCAAAATGATAAGGATAACAGAAAAGGTTTCCCACAACCTCTCTGACATAAGACAAATAATAAAAGTGAATAAAAAACAATGGGAGTTTCTGGTTAACTGAGAACTGTAATATGGGAGAATCACTCAAACAACACAGAACCCTAGTGAAAATATCTGGATCACATTATGAACACCCATATTGGAGAGTATGTGCAGACAGTGAAGGAGACTTGGCTAGATTTATACAGAACATACGCTCTTCTGGATAAATGGCTGATGAAAGCAGGTGTCGATTTCTTCTCAGAAACAGTACGGTATCTTACGTTCATAGGCAGTGACTCCCAGGTATTTGAACTTTCAGGATTTGTTCGGAGGCAACAAGGAGTTCAATGAACTATATTCTTTTGACCTTTTACTCAGAGATGTGTGAAGACATGTGATTTAGGCCACTTACAAACGCAATGAGAGACATGGCTACAGAGAATACGAAGTTTAAAGAAAACGATTCGCTGGGGCTCTCAGTGTATTCCAGAGTGCCTTTATTATTATTTTTTAAAATCTTTTATCCACATTAGAGTCAGCACCACTTCCCCCATCTCTTGCTTGTCTTGCTTCCATGAGTTCCATAGTTCCAAACTGTTCATTTCAAAGGTTTACCCTTCCTGTTCTTAACTTCTTCAGGCCAGGGGGCTTCCACTCGACAGTATCCTGGGGGAGTTGGTATGTTGCTACCTCCCTTGAAAGCTATTCTAAAAGGTCGCTGTTTTCCTTTGTGCTAAGTACCTGGGGAGAGACCCATGAAAGGAAACTGAACCTCGGCAGTGCAAAAACAGGTTTCCAAGACCTACGCTCTAAAGTATCACTGGGTTTCCCAAAGCAATGTGTGTCCTATGGCTGGAGGAGAGGGAGGAACAAGAGAACTGTGAAGGTAAGATAAGGGAATAAAAACAAGGGAGGAAGCTGCGAAGGCCCAGGGCAGAAGGAATGAAGTTCTGACCAGCAGTTAAGTGGAGCCCGAGACTGAGCATACGTCACCAGGCAGCAACAGAAACACAGAAGGGGGTGAAGTCCTGGGAGCAAAGAATTATTCAACTGAAATAAAGACTGGTCAAAGTGGAGACTGGTCAAAGACTGACCTCCTGCAGGAAGAGGTCAAGATCCAAATGATCAAGTCATAAGGATATACTGAACTAGCCTAATCTGAGCTGTTCTTAGTCAAGAGGTTCCATGGGACAGGGCAAGGGAAAGTCTGACTTTTCCCAGTCTCATAGGAAGGAATATCATCAAACTCAAAGAAAAAGAAAATCAAGATCCAATAAATTTGTAAAAAGATACTAGCAAGGAATGGTTGAGTGATTCCTCAGTTAACCGAAGTGGGATTCAGTGTTGGGCTCTGGTCCCAAGGAAAACTAGAGTGCCACCAAGCACCAGAACAAAAAGATAGGCAAGGAGACTAACCTATCCAGTGAGGGCGATGTTTAACCCCTGGCACATGGCTAATGAGACTCTGGACTATGTAAAGACTGTGCTACGGGAAAGCAGCTCCTTAACATAAGGCCAGACTAAACTTTCTAATTCAGAGTAGAGAAATAAACTTGCATGCCTTCTGTATCCATAGCTGGGCAGGGTGAGGGCAGACAGAGACTGACAATTTTAACCAAGACAGTGCACTTGAGTTTAAATCCTTTCAACACCTACTAATGAGTACCTGATATGTATGCAGCTCTGCGCTAAGTGCTGGAACACTGAGAATTCATCCCATGACTACTTACCATAGGGCTGCGGTTAGTATCTGGTGTGTTAATGCCCGTAAAATGTTTCATATAAAGCCTGGCAAATGGTAGGCATTCAAAAATCGGCGGTGGCTCATCAACATCCTTATAACGATCACTGCCATTATCACAATACCTATTACCAGGTTGTAGGGATAATAGATTTTTAAATTCCAGAAGAAACAGCTTTGAGATGTGCATAATTTGTTGCCAAATGGTTTCTTGAGACTGTGCCCATCAGACCGAGGATTTATATTAAAAGTAGGACAAGACCTTCCCCCACTCATGATCTAGTTTCTACAGGTCTTAACTGACACTGTTTCTGGCAAATTTTCTCCATCAGTCATGGAAACATTAGCACCAACACAGTCTCGCACCCATGTCACCCATTTTTTTTTTTTTTTTTTTTTTTTTTTTTTTTTTTTACATCTTGTGAAGCTCACTTCAAAGTTTGTTGCTGACATTCACAAAAAGAGAAAAGCCACTGAGACTGCAGAGCAACCACTTTCAAATGCCAAAGATCAAAAGGGAGAAATCAGGGCGGGGACAGCACAAGGCCCTTCCTTCCCTCAAGAATAAAAAATACATCACCGTCGGGGCACCTGCGTGGCTCTGTTAATTGTGTGTCCGACTCTTGATTTCGGCTCAGGTCACGAACCCAGGGTTGTGGGATCGAGCCCTGCATTGGGATCCCCACTGAGTGTGGAACCTACTAACGATTCTCTCCCCGCCCCCCCTGCCCCTTCCCTGCTCGCTCTCTCAAATAAAGAAAAATTTAAAAATAAATACATTACTGTCATCATCAACTCCTATAAACACTTAGAGGCCTTAGTAAAAGCATACATGAAAAACAACATCCCTAGCCTCCCCAGGTAAATTTTATGAAATAACACTGTGAGGAAACTTGCCTAGCAAAGGGCAGCAGACTAGAGAAAAGCAAACCAGGTATGTTCTAACGTGACTAAAAAGCCATTTAATTTAGAGTAAGGTTAGTTTAAAGGTTTGCAGTATGTTTAACAGAAAGAAAATAAAACGCTCCATCCACATGCTGAACTTCTAGTAAACTCTTTAAGTTCTTAGAAAATACATCCAATTCAGAAGGAGTAAATGGAGAGAAGGCAGAACATGAGACATAAAAATACAAAGAAACAAAAGGAGAGAAAAGGAAGGGTAAAAACAGCAAGGACCAACCCTAAATATACCAGAGAAAGAGGAAAATAAGAGGAGAAAGTGAAAATGGAACTAATATTGGTTGAGTTCAAATGAATCATAACTACTGCCCAGTTCAACACCTTTGCTTCACCAACGAAGGAACTGTGGCCACGTGTGGTTGAGTAGTAATTTGAGTTTACATAGCTAGATAATGGCAGGTCTATAAAGGTGGTTAATACACAGTAAATACTCAAATTTTTGTTGAATTAAAAAGGCAAGGATGATGGTCTAAATGTTTGTGCAACCCTCCCCTCCAAAATTCTGTGGTAAAGCCCTAACCCGGCACTGTGGCTGTTATTAGAACACAAGGCCTCTAAGGAACTACTTACTTAAGGTTAAAAGAGGTCATGAGGGAAGTTCTTGATCTTATAAGATTAGTGTCCTTAGAAGAAGAGACAAAGAGAGCTTGCCCACACATGTGCCCGCACATTCTCACTCTTGCTCTCTCCCTCATCACATGCATGGAGAGGAGAGAAGGTCGTATGAGCACACAGGGAAATGGTGGCCAACTACAAGCCAAGAGAAGCCGCCTCAGGATGAAACCTACTTTGCGGGCACCTTGATCTTAGACTTCCCAGCTTCCCGAACTGTGAGAGAGAGATTTCTGTTGTTTAAGCCACCTGATCAGTGGTAATTTGTTATAGCAGCCCAGCAGACTAAGACAACAGGCACTGAAGTCCTTTGGCAAAGTATTCAAAAGGAAAGGTTTTAGCTTATTTGTTGAGCCTAAAATATATACACGCCTTACCCTCTTTTCTTTCCTTTCCTTTTTTCCTTTTCCTTTTCCTTTTCCTTTTATTTCCGTTAGAGAATGAGAATGGAACCACTGGCTAGGTGGAGGTAACACTTCCAAAGGCAAAGTTTCCCTACAAGGTATCTACATATGTCAACTTTCAACCAACTAATAAATGGCCAAAACTTGATTCTGTACTCAGGAAAGTAACATATCCTTTACCTAGTCCCAAACGAGGCCCCACCAACTGCAAATAACAAGTGCTCAAAAATGCGTGTGCTTGCAGCCTCCACCATAGAGAAGTAGACTGCTGTTTAGAAAAATCTGACCCAGTCGCAAACACCCTTTCAACTTGGCTACTCTCCCCCAACCCCTTCTTGTCCCCTTGCCTTGACGTTTTTTTTTTTTTTCGGCCTTGACGTTTTAAATTTTATGTTATACTGGCAAAACACAGAAGAAGTTTTCACTATCAGCTTTTAAGAAATCTGCCTAATATATTTTGTTTGCTAAACAGCAAAAATAAAAGTAAAGAGTTTTAGGGGCACTTGGGTGGCTCAGTGGGTTAACTGTCCAACTCTTGATTTTGGCTCAGGTCATGATCTCATGGTCGTGAGACTGAGTCCTGCATTGGCTTCTGTGCTGACAGCGCTGAGCCTGCTTGGGATTCTCTCTGTCTCTCTCTGCCCCTTCCCCACTTATGCTTGCTCTCTCTCTCTCTCTCTCTCTCTCTCCCTCTCTCCCCCACAAAATAAAAAAATAAACTTAAAAAAACAAAAAGAAAACAAAGTAAACTCTAACACAATTTTTTTTGTTAATAAAATTTTTGGTAATAAGTTTTTCTGATACATTTTTTATTATGGTTAAAAATTAGTTTACTTTTGGGGCACGTGAGTGGCTCAGTCAGTTAAGCAGCCAACTTGATCTTGCATTTTGTGAGTTCGAGCCCCATCCAAAGCCAATTCGGATACTCTGTCCCTGTCTTCCTCTCTCCCTCCCCCACTCATTCGTGTTCTCTCTCTCTCTCAAAATAAATATACTTAAATTTTTTTTTTTAACGTTTATTTATTTTTGAGACAGAGAGAGACAGAGCATGAACGGGGGAGGGTCAGAGAGAGGGAGACACAGAATCTGAAACAGGCTCCAGGCTCTGAGCTGTCAGCACAGAGCCCAACGTGGGGCTCGAACTCACAAACCGTGAGATCATGACCTGGGCCGAAGCCGGCTGCTTAACCAACTGAGCCACCCAGGCGCTCCTCAAAATAAATATACTTTAAAAAATTAGTTTACTTTTTAGTGAAAAGTAGTAAATCTTAAGGGTTCAAAGGAAAATAAAAGTTATTGGAAAAATGCAAATTACCAATATACAAAAGTTGCACTTTTAATTATGCCTTTTAGTAGTGTCCTTTTCCAAAGCAGTTGCCAGCAATTACCACGGACTGGAAAACTGATGAGTGAGTGGGCTAAATATATAAAAAACAAAAGAGGGGCGCCTGGGTGGCTCAGTCGGTTAGGCGTCCGACTTCAGCTCAGGTCACGATCTCGCGGTCCGTGAGTTCGAGCCCCGCGTCGGGCTCTGGGCTGATGGCTCAGAGCCTGGAACCTGTTTCAGATTCTGTGTCTCCCTCTCTCTCTGCCCCTCCCCCATTCATGCTCTGTCTCTCTCTGTCCCAAAAATAAATAAACGTTAAAAAAAAAAAATTTTTAAAAACAAAAGAATAAGAAGAACTCAGTTTATAAATATGAAGGGAGATACTTAGCATTTCTTTTTTTTAATTTTTTTTTTTTTAACATTTTATTTATTTTTGAGACAGAGCATGAATGGGGGAGGGACAGAGAGAGAGGGAGACACAGAATCGGAAACAGGCTCCAGGCTCTGAGCCATCAGCACAGAGCCTGACGCGGGGCTCGAACTCACGGACCGCGAGATCGTGACCTGGCTGAAGTCGGACGCTTAACCGACTGCGCCACCCAGGCGCCCCACTTAGCATTTCTAATGTCTTAAATTTGTCAATGAAATGTACCCAGAAAAAAAGATCATACCGAGAAAAGGGAGCAAAAGGAATTCTGTTCTCTTATGTAACATCTCTTAGGTAATACTACAGGACACCTTACAGATGAAAGCCCCGTTGAGTCTCAAAATAAAGCCTCTTTAAATGGATGCCTATCGAGTCCATCTTGTCTGCTCTGGGGGAAAAAAAAAAACAGCCAATATACACTCTGCCTAAAATTTACATAGTGGGTCATATTCTGAAAATGCATTTTTATTTCAACTGTTTAGAACTCTGGTCACATTGCCCCATTAAAGGAAATGCACACACATTTAAATGGTGGCCGAATTTCCAGACCAGGTAACAAGAACTTAGTGATGACGCAGCGGGGGTGGTGGGGAAGAACGCTTGAGTAACACCAATCAGTAACAGATCTAAAATGCCATACATCTGAAATAAAAATCAACAGAAAACAAGACAGTTAAAACAGCAGCAAATTACAAATAATGCCGATGTAATTAAATAAGAAATACTTTTGATTTATTTTTTACATGCAAAATCATCTTGCATGTTGTTTAGGAGAGAACGAATTTAATTCACTGACAAAGACAGTGGAGACACCCATGGAGATTTAGGGAAGAAGTAAGACTTTCAAGGGTTTTAGTGCAATTTTTTTTTTAAGGGTTTTAGATGCAATTTCTTTTAATGTGGCTTTCTAAAATATAGTTTGTTTTACTTTAACCCCTACAACATTTCCATTTTCCGCAATACAAATATCATTAAGACAGAATGCAGCAGAGGCCGATCTGAAACCTCTCCAAGGCTGGTACCATGAAGCTCGACTGATGGTACAGTACAGACCCCCAAACACACCCAGGGACAAACGGTCCCTACTAAATGAGAAAAAGACTGAATGACAAATACAAAGAGAGTTCCACCCTACGAATTCCTATAGTTACTAAGTATTCCCTTGTTAATGAAAAAGTAACAAGTAGAAAACCTCTGGAATTTAACACCCATTTGACAAATATTTATTGAACGCCATTCACTACTCCAGACACTAAGGATACACAGCAGTAAATAAACCAGACATCTCTATAGGAGAGACAAGTAGTAAAAAAGATGTTTTTATGACATGCTAGAAGATGGCAGGGGCCATGGAGAATTTAAAGAAAAAAACTGAAGAGGTTAATATTTGGGCAAAAATGTGAGGGAGACGAAGGCGACAGACATGAGGGGATCTGGAGGAGAGCATGACAAGCATGGGAACAAGTAGAGAGTGCCCGGCACATTTCAGGGACACACCAAGAAAGCCCACGGGGCGCCTGGGTGGCGCAGTTGGTTAAGCGTCCGACTTCAGCCAGGTCACGATCTCGCGGTCCGTGAGTTCGAGCCCCGCGTCGGGCTCTGGGCTGATGGCTCAGAGCCTGGAGCCTGTTTCCGATTCTGTGTCTCCCTCTCTCTCTGCCCCTCCCCCGTTCATGCTCTGTCTCTCTCTGTCCCAAAAATAAATAAACGTTGAAAAAAAAAAAAATTAAAAAAAAAAAAGAAAGCCCGTGGCTGGCAGACGGGGAGAAAAGAATACAGAATGGGGACAACAGGGGGAGATGGGGATCAGAGAGGTACCTGGGAGCCAGCTCAACAGAGCCTTGTAGGGACTCTGGCTTTTCTTCTGAGTGAAACACACTGGTGGAATTTTGAGCGTGATCAGATGTATATTTTAACAGGGTCATGACAAATGCTGTGTACAGAATAAATTATTTTGGGGCAGCTGGGTGGCTCAATCAGTTGAGCATCCGACTTCGGCTCAGGTCATGATCTCACGGTTCATGGGTTCGAGCCCCGCGTCGGGCTCTGTGCTGACAGCTCAGAGCCTGGAGCCTGCTTTGGATTCGGTGTCTCCCCCTCTCTCTCTGCCCCGCCCCCCCAACTCTGTATCTCTCCCAAAAATAAACATTAAAAAAAATTTTTTTTTCAAGAATAAATTATTTTGAGCCCATGGTAGAAAGCAAGAGACCGGGTAAACTAGGCAAGAAAGGAAGATGTACTGATAGGAGCAGTAGAGCTAATGAAAAGGGATGGAATCAAACTTATTTTTGAAAGGCAGGGCTTAAAGGATTTGCGGAGCTAATGAGGGAAAAAGAATCCAGGATGACCAAGGTTTCACTGGCCCAAGCAACAGAATTATGCATTATCAGAGATGAAAGCAAAAACAAAAACCTTTAACTATTGCATTTAGACTATGAAAGTATAAGAAGAACCAGAAGTCCATCTGAGATATATTTAGAACCTGGACTCAGAATTCACAAGATGCATATGTTCCAGGTTGAGGCATGATAGTTGATAAGTGATGAAACTGCACTCAAAGGAAGTGGCCTTTTTGAGGTATACACGCTTTCAAAACAGGAAAATAGGGGATAAAAATTGAGACAGTGTGTATCCGTGAAATACCTATTTGGAAGATTCAGATCTACACAGGTAGAGATCTACAAAAGGAACAAGGGCAGAACAAAGGGTCAAAGGCAGTACAAGCATGACAGAGAACTTAAATCTCAGGGCATAAATATAACCAGACAATTCTGGAATAGGTTTGGGATTTGCTTGAGTACTACTCGGTTAAAAAAAAAAAAAAATGCTTGCCTTAATTTGCTTCCTTGTTAGGAAGAATAGGGTTGAATTTCAATGTATTTTCACAGATGGAAAGGAAGAGGAATCAAGAGCACATTATTTGGATTTCAAAGAGATTCGATGATCCTTTCTGTCCTACAAAACAAAACACCAAAAAACTGTTGATGTTCTCAGCTCAATGTATTCTCAGATGTTAACAGATTCAGAAGGCCCTTGTCTAAAAACAGAAACAAAACCACCTAAAATGATCCTACACTGTTAACAAGGCTAACGACGTGGTAGACACATTGATAAGAGTTAAAATCTATGCTTGCCAAAGATTACAAGATAGCCTGTGTCTATTTTCTTTGATGTGACTGATATTAGTACAGTGAATGCTTTCAGTTGACAGGAAAAGTTTCCATTACAAGACTGCAAATTACTAGGACAACTCCTCACACAGCTAGGAAATGAGCTTGCAAGAATACAGAACGAAGGAGAGAATGTTTACCCTCGACCATAAGCACAGGTCTCAGAGAAAAGAAAGACAGAGGATACAAAAGGAAAGCATAACATACGGCAAAAAAAAACAAACAAACAAACAAACAAACACAAATAGCATCCAAATGTGATTTGTACATCATTATAAGGGTGATATAGAATTAGCTGTATGAGTGCATTTTTTTCTTATTTCTAATAAAGTTGTTTTTCACTATCATTCTTATTTCTTAAGTTAATCATAAGAGTTAAACAATATAAAAGATCAGAGAGTCCCCTGGACCCAGATGATCGACGGTTTTGGCTATCTGGCCTGGTTTTAAGTGAAAGCTCATTCATTCCATGAGGATAGATGAAATCACTAAATGAGAGAGAATCAAGGAAAAAGTCCAAAGACCTAGCCCAGAGTATTATGGCTTTAAAACAGAGAAGTAATCACCAAAGAAGTAAGAAGAAAACTAGGGAAGTGTGATGTTCTGGAAGTCAAGTACCCAAAAAAGTGCATCAGAGGGAGAGAAGGATCGGGGAAGGTATGCTCTGCAGACAGGTCAGTGAACATGAAGACTGAGACCTGGCCACTGGACTTAGCAGCATGGAAGTTACTGGTAATCTTGACAAGAGCCAGTTCAGTGGCACGGTGGCAATAAAAACCCGAGTGGGTGTAAGGGTGGATGAGTGGAGAAGAAGTGATGTAAGCAAGTACAGATGACTCTACTGAGTTTTCCTCTAGAGGAAAAGAAATTAAGCAGCAGCCGGCAGAAAAGTGAGGTCAGGAGTATTATTTTTGAATGGATGAAGGAACAGCTTAGTTGCATTGTTAATGAGACTCATCTAGTAAAGACAGAAAACCCGATGACCTAAGAGAGAAGGGACAGAATTGCAGAGTCTAGGTCCCAACCGGGCCAGCAGAGATGGGACCCAGTGCACAGCGGGTGTGAGCCTCATACAGGAATGCGACTGGTTCGTGTACAGTGACGGGAGAGACCACAGGTTTACTGCCACGGACAGGAGATGGGCACGTGTGCTGAGGAGAACTCTCCTGATGGCTTGAGTTTTCTCACATATCCTCTAGAAACGCCAAGATCCGCAAACAGAAGCCGAAAGTTGATTGTTCAGCAACAGGTGTGGCCTTCTGGGGAGCCCGGCAGAAATGGCACGGTACCCAGGCACCTTTCTCTCCTGCCCTCTTCTGGTTTCCATTACTGTGGTACCGCTTGTCATCTCCAAATGGCATAACCACTTCTTCAGAAGGAAGGGGGGAATGGGAGACACAAGGAAGTCACTGGTCCACGGTGATTCAGAAATCTAGCTGGGCAAAAGCTGGAATCCTTTATTAGGTCTCAAGGTCGGGGGCCACAGTTCTCCATGGCTTGTCAGAGTCATCCTTCCAGGGGAGGCAGCGTGCGTTAGCAACTTAGCGGTTGGCTGGGCCCACTTCCTGCCAGAAGACTTTGGGGGGGGGGGGGGGTTCAACAGCCTCTTTTCATTTTGTTCTGTTCCCTTTCCTTTTCCATTGCAGCTGCAGTAGGTCTCCTGCGACTCTCGATGAGATTCACTGCATTAGACAAAAGCTATATCCACAAATATCTTCAAGATAAGCCCTTCTCTGCCTGTGCTGCTGCTAACACGGCGAGAAGCCCTATTGTGTGACTGAGGGATCTTCTGTGTGATCTTAAGGCACCACCTTTGATTTTTCCGGGGTCTTAACGAAAGGTCTCACGGTCCCATCTGCAGCTTCATCTTTAGACTACCATTCTCTCCCGGCAGTGCCCTTGAACTGACCTTTGCAGGAACCCATGTCTTAAGTTTGCCCATCATTTGCCAGGTGTAATGCCTGAGAATCTCCAAAACCACCAAGCCCTGGCTCCTTTTGTTAACAGTCCTTCCCTCAATGTGTTTCTCTCCTCTGACACTTGACCCACAGCAGCAAGACGTAACCATGGGGCACCTTCAAGGTTTTGCTTGGAAGTGTACTTTAGCCAGATCTCCCGGTTCGTGGGGCAGGAACACACGCTGCTTGCCACATAACTGCAAACAATAGTGTTGCTCAACTTTCTGCCCAGACGGAATGAAGATCTCCTTTTCTCCGGTTCCCTTTCCTTTAAACCCTCAAGGCCATCTCCTCAAAGTCCCAAACTTCACAAGTAACATGTGCCGGGTACCCTAATCTTTCACTAATGGTTCTCGAAGTCCACTGCCCAGTTCCCAAGTCACTCCCACAAATTAATTTCTGCTAGGGGAGCAGCACGCCACTTGTGGTACCAGAATCTGTCGGCAGTTACCTATTTCTGGTGAAACAAATCAACTCTTGCCACACAGTGGCTTAAAAAAAAAACCCATTTATTATCTCCTAAGTTTCTGTGGATCGGGAAGCCAGGCGAAGCTTAGCTGGCTGGGTGCATCCGGTTCGGGGTCTCCCACAGGCCGCGAGCAGGGTGTTGGCTGGGGCTGCAGTCATTCCGAGGCTGGACTGGCACGGCTGGGCTGCCAAGCACACTCACCGGGCTGTTGGCAGGCCCAGGCCTTGGCCCTGGACACCAGTTCCTTGCCACGTGGGCCTCCCGCAGGGCTGCTCAACACGGCAGTTTGCTTCTTCCGATGGAAGGGCTCTGCGAGAGAGAGGGCTAGAGGGGCTGGCATCCAAGGTGAAAGCCACAATCTTCTGTAACCAAATCTTGAAAGTGACATCCCATCACTCTTGCCATATTCTAGTAGTTCGAATCGAGTCACTAGGCTCAGCCTACACGGAAAGGCAAGGGTTGACACAAGGGCATGACTACCAGGAGGTAGGGATCACTGCAGACCATCGCTTCTCGGCCTTTTGGCTAAGATCAAGTGTAGAATCACTGCAGACCGTCCTGGTTTATCGTAGACTAGCTGGTTACAAGTACCTGGCTACGGGGCCTGACTCGTGCTTCTGCGTCAGAAGGTGTAATAGGAACATGAAATTATAGTTGTGAAAGGACTGGCCTCATACATAGGAGGTACTCGGGAATTTCTTTTCGCTTCTCCCTTCCAATCCCAACCGTCTTTAACAATCCTGAGAATGTCTCTGGCACAGGATGTGATCTGTAGACACCCAGCGCCAGAGAACATGGTATTGAGCAACATGCGGAAATAAGATTTGACTTTTAGTGAGTCCAGGAAACTTATTTGCAATAAATTAAGTAAACTAAACAAGAAAACAAAAGGATAAACACCCAGAATAAATGAACGACAGCAGAGGAGAGCATCTACAAAAGAGCCACTGCTCTCCCTATACTGTGCCCCCCACCCTGGCATCTGCTTTTAAATTGTAATGTTTGTGAGATTTTTCAGTCCAACCTCAGCAAAAAATAGATTGCTTCTTATCTAACTGGCAACTACAAGTGCAATAAAGAGAATAAAGCATTAAGGATGTTTTATTTAGGGGCACCTACTAGGTGGCTCAGTCAGTTAAGTATCTGACTTTGGCTCAGGACATGAACTCATAGTTCAGGAGTTCTAGTGCGGAGCCTGCTTGGGATTCTCTCCACCTCCCTCTGCCCCTCTCCCACTTGTGTGCACTCGCTTTCTCTCTCTTTCAAAATAAAGAAACTTAAAAAAAAAAAAAAAAAGAATGTTCTTATTTAGATTTCCATTCACTTTTGAGAAACAGCATTCAACAATGTGACTGGTAAGTGATATGATTCCCATTTTATAGCAGAGACAACAAGGGGTATAAAGATCATGTGATTTGTTATGATCACACAGCAGGTTAGCAGCTGAGACAGGAATGGAACCATAATCAGCCTATGATGCAACACACAATGAAGCTACAATCACTCATTTCTGATGGTCACGGATGTGGTCATCTGGCTAAAACAGTCAGTGAGGAAAGGGCTCATCTCGCACTTGGGAGAAGCGACAGTAATTTTAAAGAATGAAAGGTAGGCTTTGATCTATTTAACGTCTGAATTAATGATCTAGATGCAAAGAAGCAAGTAAAACACCAAATGAGTGCATACACAATACGAGTACAGAACTCTACAGATTCAAGGGGAATCAAAAG
Source organism: Leopardus geoffroyi (assembly GCF_018350155.1). Classification (NCBI taxonomy): domain Eukaryota; kingdom Metazoa; phylum Chordata; class Mammalia; order Carnivora; family Felidae; genus Leopardus; species Leopardus geoffroyi. Next base: position 130,697,931 of record NC_059341.1, read on the forward strand.
CCAGTATTTTAGTCGGATACTTTGCTGCATACACAGTTCATTACACTAAGATTATCCAATTAACCTTTCCACCGGCATTGCAGACTACCTGTTCTCTGATGGCCTCACGTTACAAGGACTATATGTTATCTCATTTAATAAAAGTGAGGGATTCTGAAAAAGCATGTGTGAAGGGGAGCAGCGGAAGACATTGATTCTAAACAACAACGCAGTGCTTGAAACCAGACCATGAGTTTCAAAAGCCACACATTTCCAGAACCAAGAGGAGAAAAAAAGGAGCTAGTGAAGGAAGATTATAACTCCTAAAATGTGCTTCATTCATTGAGCAAGGAAACGAAAGACCTGAGAAAGCGTCTCGGAGTCGCAGGCTCACCCGCCCCCCCCCCCCACAGGTGTGCTCTGACCACAGTGATTTTCAAGGCCTGCAAACAAACAACTTAAAACCTGCAAAAACACATTATTTGCTTAACTGGTTCCAAATTTATTCCCTTAATATGTAAGTTTTTTAACAACACACGCAATTCCATACTCTGGTTTGAAACATGACAAAAGACACTTGTTTAAGGTTAAATGCCATATCAAAACAAAGAGTCTTATAAATCATACCTAGTAAAACAGGCAGCTTCCTTATACAACTGCAAGCTTCCCGTATGCATTCTTCATGGAGGAAAGAGACAATAAATAAACAAACATACAGCAAGTCAAAGAGATGGTGGTAGGTGCTATGGGGAAAACAAAGATGGGAAAATGGGGGCGAAACGCTAGGCAGAGAGGTAGGAATTACCATTTATATGGGGTGCTCCTGATAACATGGAACTGAGTAGAAACTTCATGCAAACAAGGGAGTCTTGCTGCTATCTGGAGAAAGAGCAGGGGTTTAGGCAAGTGCTAAAGCCCGGAGACAAGGGTGTGTTTGATATGTTCAAAGACAGGCCAGGAGTGTAGAACATAAAGTCAAAGACTTAGCCAGGGGAGCCAATCATATAGGGCCTTGTAGGCCAGCCAAGGGCATCTGACTTCTCTGAGTGAGATAGGAAGCTAGTGGAGAGTTTTGGGCATGGGAACAATATAATGTGACATTTAAAGGGATCTGACTGCTGACGGCTGTGTTGAGGACAGACTTCAAGAACAGGGTTGGGGAGAAAGAACAGAAGCCAGAAGGCCAGTCAGAAAATTATTATAATAATATAGATAAGACATCACGGTGTCTTAGGCCTGGGTGAAAGCAATGGGGCTCATGAGTAGTCATCGAGCTTCATGTTCATTGTGGACACCACAACTTTCCTTATGCCAGCTTTCCATCTGGCTTGTCTCCATTAGTCTGCTAGGATCTAATGTAAATTACACTTCCTAAGAAACCTTCCCCCAGTCAATCCCATCTTCGGTGACTGCCCCTTTTCCTCAACTCTTATTGACAACTTTCCATACCACCCACGGACTGTCGTCTTTCCTACAGTTATGTATCTACTTAGCTTCTGTGTCTCTTTAACCTCATTATCCTTAAGAAAGAAAATACAACTTTTGGGATCCTCATTTTGCTACATAAAATATTCAATAAATGTCTGCTGATAACAAACTGAATCATTTAGAAATTACTATCCCTCTAGAGAAATTACCATACACTCACTTCCTGCTTAAACTGTCAAAGTCGGAGATGCCTGACACAGCTGTCCCAAGGAAACCCCTGCCCATCACCCAGGCCACACTTCACCTCGAGCTACAATTCTCAACAGCTTCTTACTGAGCCACAAGTAGTTTCTCTGGACCAATGGTTTTCAAAGTACAGTTTCTGAACCAGCAGCATGAGCATCACCTGGGAACTTATTAGAAATGTAAATTCCCAACCCCAGACATTATGCGTCTAAAATTCTAAGGGCGTGGGTGGGTGGCTCAGTCAGTGAAGAGTCTGACTCTTGATTTTGGCTCAGGTCGTGATCTCACGGTTCGTGAGATCGAGCCCTGAGTTGGGCTCCGCAGTAACAGCACAAGGCCTGCTTAGGATTCTCTCCCTCCCTCTCTCTCTGCCCCTCCCCTGCTCATGTGAGTGCTCTTTCTCAAAAAAATTAATTAAAAAAAAAACAAAAAAGCAAAAAACCTCTGGAGGTGGGCTCAGTGATCTGTGCAGTCTGATGCACTATAAATTTTGAGAACTACTATGCTGGCTTAAAGGTTCAACTAATTACTCTGTTTTTCCAAGAGGTTTCCAGAACGATTCCATCCTGGCTCACACCCTCATTCGCCTCAACCATCATCAGAAGTCAAGACTTCCAGATGGCTCATTCCAGAGAGCTTCACACATCTGCTCCTCTGATCGTATCACCCACTCGGCCCACCCTAAAAGTCAAGAGCGATCTAGTCAAGCCCTAGAAGTCAAGAGCGATCCTCAGTAGACTCTCCTATATACTGGCTCTCTTCTCTGTGATGGTCCGTTCACCTTTCTGCTCTAAAGGAAACCTGACTGTCCCTCACAATACTGCTTCTTCTGCAGCAAAAGCTTTTCTCCCACCCCTTACATACCTCCATGGGGGCAAGTAGCCTCCTTGAGCCCCATCACCATATACCCTCGGACCTTACAGGTATCCTCCTCGTTTCCCAACAGTACTTCCCAAACCATTTCTCTTCCACCACCCTAACTACAGGTCTTTTGAAACAGAGATCACCTCCTCAAGCCCTGGCACACGGCTCCCTCTCTTCTCTCCTTTACTGGCCTTATCCTTCTTGACAACTTCAACACCCGCCTAAGGTGACTCACTCAACACTCCGGCCTCCTAGCTGTGTCACTGTTTCAATGTCTTTAGCACCAGCGTTTTTTTTTTTTTCACCACTTCACCTCAGCACCCACCTGGCATCATATCCGGGCACTGTCTTCACCAGTAACAGCACCATCTCCGAACCTGTCGGGCACACTTGGAGGATACCACCCTCACCCTCTCAAGGCTGCTCACTCCAGCAGCTCTCCCACACCGCATTACTCCAACCTCCTTGAGACCTCAAATCTACAAGTGGACCTACTACTTTTCCACTCCTTCTCCTTCTCCTCCTCCTCCTCCTCCTCCTCCTCCTCCTCACATTCTTACTTCCCTCCTAAGCTAGTTTACATTCGATGGTCTAACACTATACACAGCCCTTTTCAAAAGTCTTAATTCCTGGGGAGCCTGGGTGGCTCCGTCGGTTAAGCGTCCAACTTCAGCTCAGGTCATGATCTCACAGTTCACAGGTTTGAGCCCTGTGTCGGGCTCTGTGCTGACAGCTTGGAGCCTGGAGCCTCCTTTGGATTCTGTGTCTCCTTCTCTCTCTGCCCCTCCTCTGCTCACGTTCTGTCTCTCAAAACTAAATAAACATTAAAAAAAAACCTTTTTTTAAGTCTTAATTCCCTTGCCCCTTTTTCTCTTTGTCTAACTCATCTGATGAAATCTCAACTCCTGATCAAATGCAACTACCTGCTTACTCCTCTCTTGCATCTAAACGGAAGACTGCTGGATAAAAATCACCCAACTGACCTGCCAGCACTCACATCAGGTTTATGACCACAGATCTTAAGCCTATCATACCTCGCTGGTACACTCACTTCCCATTTTCTGAGATGACCACTGTTTCACAGGGTGCCCTCTCTCCACAAATCTGCCCTACTTCTCCACTCCCTACACTGCCATTTTCAGCTTTGTTCATCTTCTATCTATCAAGAAAGCAGGCACAATCTTAGGACTCCCTCTTCTGCCCGAAAACAATGCTGCCAGCCTACCCGGCTCTAAACGCACACACTCTGCCATCGTTCCTACTAAAAAGGAAAAATTGCTTCTGGCCCTATCTAAGGCCAATCCCTCTTCTGTGTGCTGGGTATAACATACTCTGGTCCTGCAACTAGCTTTTCTTTTCAGCGTCCTCAATTTCTCCCCTCTACTGGCTCTTTTCTACTGACATAACACATGCCTGGATATCACCTATCTTTTAAAAAAATCTTCCCTTGAACCCACGTACCCATCCAGTCCCTGCCCCAATTCTTTGCCCCACTCTAAACAGTCACGGTCTCAACAGCCTCACCTACCAATTAACAACTCAGCCCATTCCCACTGGCTTTTTTATCCACATCATTCCAACTGAAAGAGCTCTTACCAAGTTCACCAATAACCAACATCCTGCCAGGCCCACGACAAGTTATTTGGTCTTAAACTATCCAAACCCAGCACTTTCCTCTCCAGAGTCTAGGCTATCACATACTTGCCTTGTCTCCCTCTTACCCTACTCAGTTCTTAGTACCTTTTAGATCTCTACTGACATGCCTTGGGGCTTCGGCACCAGCCAGATTCTCTGGTGATGTTTTCTTCCAGGCTTTAAATATGCAGAGATGAATCGCAACCTTACCACCCTAACTCACACCTCTCCCCTGAGCTCCAGACTCATATCAAATTGCCACTGAACTTCTCCACTTGGATGGTCTAACAGAGATTTCAAACTCAACAAGTCCAAACCATAAACACTGTTTTTCTGTGGACTCTGTTCTGTTGTAAGGATACAGCCCATCCATCCTAATTCTTCAACCCAAAAGCTGAAGAACCCAGAATTCCCCTTTCTCACCACCCAGACAGGCCCTCCAGAGTCTAAGCTATCACCTCTTGCTTCCACCTACAGCAAACAGCTTCCAGACTTCCCTTATCACTTTCCCTAAAGGAAGCCGCCCTCCTGCTTAAAATCTCCCATTACCTTCCCAACTTAACCAAATCTCTATCCTGGGGAATGATCTGGCCCCACCTACCTCTCAGTCTTATCTTCCTACACTCTCTTTTTTCTTTGTTCTCCACACTCCAACCACACACCCCCTCTTTCTGTCCTTTGAATACCCCAAACTGGTCTATTTCACCCTAGTTCACACATTCAACGTCCTACTTGCTTACATGTTTACAGGGTTTTTAAAAAATTTTTTTAACGTCTATTCATTTTTGAGAGACAGTGTGCGAGTGGGGGGAGCAGCAGAGAGAGACACACACACACAGAATCCAAAGCAGGCTCCAGGCTCTGAGCTGTCAGCACAGAGCCCGACACGGGGCTTGAACTCACTGATTGTGAGATCATGACCTGAGCCGAAGTCAGACGCCCAAATGACTGAGCCACCCAGGCGCCCCACATGTTTACAGTTTTATTTTCCCAGTTAAAAAATACAAACTTTTTATGGGAAAGAACTTTATCTTGTTCATTCTCCTTCCCGACCCCTGGGAAAGCCATCAGCACACAGTTGTCATCGGTAAATGTGTTAACTACTGGCGTCTCGTATTATTAATATAATCTTTTGCTTAACCTCTTACAGTTTTCTGAGACCTAAACTATGCATCAAGCCAATTTCACCCACAATATAAATATAAATTCTCCAACAATAACAGAAGCCTCTTGGCTTCTGTTCAAGCATTCGACTCTTGATTTCAGCTCAGGTTACCATCTCCTCGTTCATAAGCTCGAGCCCTGCGTCAGGCTCTGTGCTGACACGAAGGCTGCTTGGGATTCTGTCTCTGCTCTGCCCCCATGCACACACACACACTCTCCGCCCCCCTTCAAAATAAATAAGCTTAAAAAATAATAATAGAAGCCCCTAATTATCTTTCTAATATACAAATCTGATCCTATCAGATCCTGCTTAAAATCCACCAAAGGTTCTTTACTGGCATAAACCAACAAAGGTCTTAAACTGTTCAGATCATCTGGTCTCTACAACTTTACATTTTCACCCACCACGATTCCACTCATTCCACACATACAAGCCACGTGGAATTACATGCGGTTCCCAAACATACATACTTTCTCACCAATCTATCCCTTTTTAGAAAATCTGTGACCCTTTCTACTCCTCACCCACTCTGCTTGCCTGTTTCCTCCTCTGCTTAAGACTTCTTTCAACTCCTAGATGCTGTCAGCATATCTCAGTTCTCTCTTCCTGCCACTCTTTTCCCTTAATTTCCTAGTGTGCTGGTTTTCCTCCCGCAGAACAAGGTTCTGCTCCCTCTCCAGAACCTTGTTCCCTGCTTCGAGGGTTGGTTCGTCTCCTACCAGGCATTAATTTCTCTTCTTGCTTCTACATTTTCTCCCATTTTCTAGGCCATTCTCGTCTTAAGCCATCCTCATACCTGCACACAGCTTCGACTACCACCGCCTGCAGATTTCTCCCAAGTTGATGGCTTAAGCCTCTCTCTTCCCTTGTATTTCCAGACCTAGGTGGCCAACTATCTAAACAGAATTTCCCCTTGAACGTCTCAAAGGAACCCCAAAATACTAATTCCAAATCAAACTCACGATCCCCAACCTCTTCCTCCCCAAATCATGACACCTGCCAATTTCACCTGCAGCACATCTCTCCTTAGGTCTGGGTGTCCCAGCACGGGCCACCATTACTGCTCTCGGCCACTTACACGATTACACACCATCACCCCATTTCTCTCTCTGCACTCTTACTCCCCTCTAATCTCTCTCTTTTCAAAAACAAATCTAATTATCGACTCCACTTCAGCCTACTCTCAATCCTACTTAAAATCTTTTAATGGCTTTTCACTGCTAAGGATCCAGTCACAGGATCTGGCCTCCAGTGTTATCTGAACTGAGCTGTTTCTACATTTTGTGATAACTCAATTTACCATCCAGTCTTGTTTTTTCACTGTGGAGACCAATTAGAATGGCAAAGTTGTGACCAAAAGTGAGCATTAAAATGTTAGCCTGACCGTCACCTGAACGATAACTGGTTATTATTACCTTATATTTGCTTCACACGTAATAGTTTCTAAAAACCTTTAACAAAGATTACTTCCTAATCTGTCTGGTATTACCAGTCCCATTTCAAAGACCAGAAAACTAATGCTAGAAAGGTCAGATGCTGGCAGATGTCCTCATTGAGACCAAACACTCTGTCCTCTGACTCAGTCTGTCATGTCCATGTTTTAGGATGAAGCCATCAGTTACTGAGACTTCACTTCTAAAATGGAGGGTACATTTTTCTGAGACGACACCATGAAGGTTCCCCAAACCACCACCTTCTTTTCACAGCCTGGGAAACCAAGGCACGTGCAGGTAAGTAACTTGTCTCCAATAATTAATGGGCACGGAAACAGAATTCAGGGGGACTTATTTTCATTTCTCTAGTCTAGCCCAGATCATGCTAGACGGCGGTGGTGATAAACTGAACGGCACTGAACAAACAGAAGATGGGAAGCACGGAGCAGTAAGCTCCGAGGCCAGACAGACCCGAGGATAAATGCCACCTCTGCCGACTCTCAGCTGTGTGACTTCAGCAAGTTTCTAATGCTTCTGCTCTCCCAGCTGTGAAATGAACAATGGCCAGCTCCCAAGTGTGCTGGGGACTGAGCGAGGTAGATGCCTAACTTGTATGTTACCGCTCAATAAACAGTTAAAGTAAACGAACCAAACACATCAGCTTCTCCCAAAAAAGGATAGTGTAAAATGAACTGACAGCCACAGAGTTGGAAACAGATGGGACTGAGTTTCCACCTCTGCCATTTACTGTCATGCTTGCTCGCTCTCTCTCTCTCTCTCTCAAAAATAAAACATTAAAAAAATTTTTTTTTTCTTAACGTTTATCTATTATTGAGAGACAGAGAGAGACAGAGCATGAGCAGGGGAGGGGCAGAGAGAGGAGGAGACACAGAATCTGAAGCAGGCTCCGGGCTCTGAGCCATCAGCACAGAGCCCGATGCGGGGCTCGAACTCACAAACCCGGCGAGATCATGACCTGAGCCGAAGTCGGACGCTCAACCGACTGAGCCACCCAGGCGCCCCCAAAATAAATAAAACATTAAAAAAAAGAAGAATATGGGTGAGAGAGCCTGGGACCAGTCCAGCTAAGATCAGCTCAGACCAGGAGAACACATCCTAATTTCTGGGAATTTAAGTAAATGGTCTATAGTTTTGTTTACGGCATATAAATTGTATGCTCATCAAACAAGTAAGTTCCCTCACTACAGGAATTATGTGTCTCCCTTCTTCCCTCCCCTCCCCCTTCGCCCCACCCTCCCTCCTGTGTTAGGCCAAGAAGAGGAGACCCAGAATAAAGGACATAAGGAAAGCTTAACAGGATCGTACCTGAAAAAAAAAGTTGAGAAAAAACAACGGGGATGTTCTCCATCAGGAGGCAACTTTAATGAGGGTTCTCTAGTCACAAGTACTTAAAATACTGATGAAGGGGAGACTCTTCACATGAAACTAGTTTGTGTTCACCATCGTTTTCCCTACACAAATTCAAAGGCGTTCTTAACATGCTGGGGGAAATGCTCTGGGGTGGTGAGTGGTCCTGTCCACGCAAATGTGCAAAGCAAAAAGTTACTTACTGAACATCTACTGTGTGCCACACACCACGTTAAGCACACTTCTTAGATGATCTCAAATTCTGACATTAATCCCGCATGAGGTATTATTTTCCCCACGGGACAAATGAAGACACCGAGGTTCAGAGAGGTTAAGTAATTTGTTTATGGCCACGCGACCAGAAATGGCAGAGGTGGGATTTAAACCCGGTAGAGTCTCTAAAATGCATATTTTGGTGCCATACCATGTTGTCCACTGAGGCTACCGAGTTCTCTAAAAAGCAGGGTGACTCAACAGTTAAGTGGGGAGAAGATCTGGCCAAGAGACATGTACAGAGAGCACAGGACGGCATTCTACCTCAGAGTTCTAGACACACAGAAGCAAACGAGGAGCCGCGTCTCACTACACAAACCCAAATGCTTGGATGAGCTCTTTATTCCTTCAGCTCTACAGGTTCTAAGAATGTCCATGCCACTCAGAGGTATTGACAAGTGAACACGGTTCAGGAATTTTTCCAGAATCCCGAGAAATAGCACCTGTAACTCACGACTGGTATCGAACCAAGCAGGCAACAGAGGTGATTACCTTTCACAGATTTCTCAGTTTACCAGGACCCAAGCGTTCTTGCACCCCCGGGTGTCCTTCTGGCACATATACTGCTACACAAACTCACTTCACAGACTCTGAGCATTACAGGAGGTTCTATTATCTCGTGGATGTAAAAACTGACACTCACATCAGTTACAGGACTGCCCAACGTTGCACGGCGGGGCACTGGCCTAGACAAAACTCTGCTCTCCTATTCCCTGTCTGATCAATTTTCCCCACAGGACCTCCTCAATGCCTCCCCGCTTGATGCTTGACCACCTAGATGCCCCTCTCTATATCTGGGTGTTACGTAGCTATGGCTCCCTCTGGACATTTTCACTGAGTTCAACAAATGTGTGGGGCACTGGGATAGATGATGCAGATAATAACAGAGCTGACACACATTTCACCCTCCGGACAGTGCTACGCAAACTTTCAGATGTCACGGCACACACAGACAGTTGTAGTGGTTTTGTGGCACAAAGTGGCAAACGAGAATGCATGTGTCCAAGTGACCAGGGGAATCCTAGCCCCACGTGGCTGCTCCAAGGGCGGAGGGGAACAGGTATCTTGGCGTGTGTGTATCTCAATCCAACATATGGTACTCTGGTTCGGAAGCTCTATTCTAAGGCTGAAAAGTACAGGGGACTGAGAGAAATTTACAAATAACTGGCAGCACAAAGAAAGCAACTGAGGAGACCGTCATTGTCTGCTCTCGTCAAACATAAATGAGCAGAAATGAGATGAATGCAATTTGCTTCCTTTCATAACTCCTCTTCCAAACGCATCAAGACAGAATAACCCATCCTCTCGTCAACAGATAGCTGATCAGTCCCACCGAGAAGGCTGCAGGGACCCTTGACACAGATGCCTAGCTCACGGGGAGCTAAAAACTACTTAAAGGATGGAAAGTGTGTCAGACAGCTCTTTGACTTCTTACAAGCGCTAGAAAAATAAATCAATAAGGGGAGGAAATTACATTTCAAGGTCATATTCGAATACGAAGGGAGAAGGAGGAAAAGAAGTCCCTCTAACACACACACACACACACACACACACACACGCACACACACACACACGCCCTCTGTGGCCAAGCAACGTCTCCATAAACCTAGTTAAAATTCTGCCTTCTGATATTTATAAATTTAGTCTGTCTGAGCCAAGTAGGTTTCTGCAATTCCAGATATCTAGGCTGAAGGGCAAAGGGCAAAGTGAAACTTTCAAAAGCTGGCTCGTGGCCAAGGGCATCACATCCAGGAGGCTCCCTTAGCAACACACAACAGCTGTCTGCTCAAGAGAGGGCGCCGCCATCTTTGCAAGGGGCTACAGATGCTCTTATTTTCGCAACTACAAGTAGCGTGGGTTTTTTTTTTTTTCTCGTATCATTGTCCCTGTCATCCCCCTAAAAGTTATCACATTTCACAACTTAAAAACCCCTCCAATCCCAGTAGATTTCTCTCTATCCCAAGTTACAACGCCGCAGTGAACAATAAATTCAAATAATGTGAAGGTATTAAGCTCTTGGCAAATGTAAAATGCTTTCTAATGTCTGGTTATTAATTACTATTCTAGCTGCTACAGACTTGGTGTCGGACCATGGGCAAGTCACTTTGTGACTTAATTACTTCCCTCATAAAATTTTCATAACAACAGTGACCTACTTCATAAGACGATTGTGGAGGACAATAAAAATTATTTAAAACTTTTAAAAGCTTATTCCTCACCAAGAATCACGCCACCTATTGGCTCTCGATAGCTAGAGAGATGGGTTGGTTAGCGAACGCAGTGCCCCCAAAACAAAACCCAGGTGGGTCCTGGCCCGCGAGGACGCCTGCAGCTCCCAGGCGGCCCGGCTCATCTCGCCCGCCCCCATCTGCCTTCTCCAGACCTGCCAAGCCCAGGGGATGACGCCGCACTGGGAGCGCACCCCTGCGCCTAAGTCTAACAAGATAAACAACACTTTAAAAAAAAAAAAAACAACCAGTGTCACCATCACGGCGAGGCTTCAAGAACCTAACACCTGGGAGTAGAAGGGGATGTGGCAGTCTGTGCTCGGAGGGGAAGGCCATTCGTGCTAGAGCACAATCTCGCAGCTTTCCACTCCTTATATGTGCAAGTGCAAGCCCTCACCCACAGCACTCTGTACTCACCCAGAGGTACATCATGTCAGACCGGGCTGCTCAAACTCAGCGGTCAGTTGATCCTGGACTGCAAAAGGGCACTTCAGTGAACTGGAGGAAAGGAGGTGCCAGACTCGGGGCGGGGGGCAAGGGCTCAGGGTGGGGAGAAACCCCCCCCCCAATCACTTGAGCTTAAAAATCTGAAACGACCGGTCTCCTCCCCCCTCCTCCCTCCTCTCCAGCTGACTGTTCTGTTGTGCTCTCTCCTCCCTCTCTCCCTCCCTCTCCCCCTCTCTCTCTGGGAGTTCCCAGCCCCGTGTGTCTGAACTGGAGAGTACAGCTCTCTCTCTCTATTTGCCTTCAGGGAATCTCTCTCTGCCATTCTACTTCTAGAAACACAATCATCACTCGCAGGGATTATTGCAAAAGGCAGGGATGGGCGGGGCTAGCAATAAACCACCAGCACCAGTTTCTAATGCTGGACGTAAACTAGTTTAAGATTTAAGGTTCTTTAAACATGAATGAAGCAACCAAAAAACTCTGCCCTCCAAGAAGATCAAGGGGAATTGAGTCAAGTTTCTCCCCTGTCCATTTCTTCCGGAGCCCCCTCAGAAGCCAAGCATAAACACAGAACCGGCTCAGAGCCTATATTCCCCCGAAAGACTGGCCTTGCACCACTCTCCTGGATAATTCCGAATTTAAAACAGAAGAAAACTTCCAAATAAAACTCAAGTGGGCTTTTATCTTTTTTACCACTTGCCCTAGTTCAGATCAACACAGCCTCCCTTCTGAAGGGAGAAAGGACAAGGGTCACATGGATTCTAAGTGCCTACCATGTTGCAGATTCTTTACTAGACATGGGGACAGAGCAGGGGACAGAGCACGGGTTTGGAAGCTGGGTCTGCAAGGATTATCACCATGGCCTGGGGAAAATCACTCAACCCGATGAGGCCCTTGTTTCCTCAACCAAAAGCGGTGTGTAGGAGTATTCCTTGTGGAGTCATTGTCATTAGCTCCAGTGATAGAAATGTGTAAGCTGTCAAGTTCCTGGTGACACGTTTCTTAATTTAGTGCAGCGCAAACGTTTAGAAATTTCCTCCAATTCACCAGGCATAGTTTGATCGATTAGGTTCCACAGTGAACAACAGGTATCACCAAATCATCTGTCCTGCCGGTTCTTACTCAGAAAATAGCCGACTCCTTCATCCATCAATGCCCACTCTCTTTCCTTACTTCCTACCCATTTCTGCAGGTTCAAATCCAAAAGCCCACCCTGGCTATGCATGATCCCTCCCTCCGCTGCGAGCCTGGCCTTTGTAACGTGGCTCTCGCCATTTCTGCATTAAGTTACCACTGCATTCCCGTACCTACCAATCTTGACTCCTGTAGCCACACCTCTCAGGGTAGAGTCCATCTATTTCGGGCCATGGAATCTTTTGCATAGTACCTAGCACACAGTAGGTCCACTATACATTCTGTGTTTTGAGGAATATTTCACTCCTTTAATTAAAGGAAAAACAAAATGAGACAAACAAACCAAACCAACCAACAAACAAAAAAACCCAAAACAAGAGGCCTACCCCCTTGCAGCTGCCTCAGGGTTCTGTTCCCCTCAGACATGTTGAAACGGCTCTCGCCTGCTTGTAAAATCTCCAAGTAAGGTCTGCAAGCCTCACCCTCAAGGCAGGCCCTGCGCAGGTACAGGTCCGCTGGCTCTCCCCGCCTAATCTTTCCTGCTGTAGTGCTTCCGTATTAGGGCCCGCTCCAGTGGAATTCTTTGTTCTCTTAGGGTAGGAGACAAGTCACTTTTCCTTTTCTTCCACCACCAACTACCTGCCTTCTGCCAGAGAGCTTGTAAGAAATACCTTTTCTCTCCTCCCACCTTCAACTCCCAGCTCATTTAAACTTGGAGGTGGGGCCAGTATTCTCAGCCTCACCCACACCTTTTCTTTTGCTTTCTGCAGAACCTCTCTGCTTCCTCTGAAGGCAGGATTACCTCATTTCCAGTACAAAAGAGGACTAAAAACTTCCAAATCTAAACCTGAGACAGCCTTTTTTTTTTCAGTGGGAAAATAAATCTTGACTTTCTATAAACTGTTACATCTATAACCAATTTTTAAATGCAACTTTCCTCTCTAGTTTCATAGTCTATGCCGGAAATCTTAAGTTACCAGACCTTTCTATACTCCACTCTTAATATCTGCATTAAAATCACATTGTTAAGCGACTGCAGTCTTTTCAAACTCTTTGAACACACAAAACGGACGCGTTCATTCTTAACCAAGTATCAAAAAAACAAATACGATAGAATTTCGCGTATTGTCCCTTTATGGTGTTATCTTTTGGTCAAGTTTGGGATGGGGTAAAGATATTCCTACTCTCCTGGAGCCAAGTAGAAGAAAAATGCGTAGAGAAAAGAGCTCCGACACAAAATAAGAAAAGTTCAGATATGTCACAAAAACCCGAAAACGACCTCCAAAACACTCGTAAGCGGATCCATAATAAACTTTGGAACCACAGGGAGAGTTTGTAAATTCCTACTCTAAACGATTCTCTCCCTTTTCTCCTTTTCTGATCATGATTTTTTAAACTGGGTAAACAGTCTGGTCGGAAATCAAAGTCTTCTGTGTTATTCGTCACAGACACCAAAAAAACTCCAAAAATTCACAGGCAAGCTAAGCGAACCTTCTTTATTCATGCTCCTGCATGTCCACATTTTCCTACCTTAAAAAAGGGGGGGGGGGGGGGAAGGAAAGAAAACAAAGACATTAGAGGGGGAAAAAATCTCCCTAATCGTCAAAGTCAAATAAGGAAACCTATGATTTATAGCCGGTGAAGAGACACAAAGGTGTTAACAATTCCACACCATGAAGACGCTCTGACAAGGATCACGGTCTTCTCTCGTACATACGGTCAGGATGCACACATACTTCATTCTGTTAGAACACTTCATCAGGCCGTGTGACTGTACCCTGAAACTCAGCGGCTGAGTATTAGCTCCGAGGAGAGAACATGTGAATCAGAGCATCAGAGAAGGAAATGTCCGAGGGAGGGCCCACAGAGGAAGTCTGGCATGCCTGCTTCTGAGAAAGAAAAAAATCAGATTATCGGGGACAGCAATATGGGTGCTGCCAGTAATTCTAGCCCTATAATGCATCTCGAATTCCTGCTTCTGAAAGTGCTGGATTTGGTCATGTGAAGAGTCTGGTGGGCCAGACGCTCAGAAAGGGTTTGGAGCCACATTCCGTATTCTCTGCCACAAAGTCTAACAATTCAAGAGACTGCATGCTTTATGCAGGTTTCTCTGTGGGTATAAAAGGCTGCTGGGGGAAGCGTGTCCATCTGAGGAGCCAACAAAATTTCGTAAAAATATACCTGGGAAATCAGGCACTGAAGATTTTTCCAGAAGAAATCCAAGACAACCCTCTGTACATAATTTATATTCCTTTCGCCTTCGGGACGGGTAGAGACAACACACACTCACCACAACACTGAGCTATAGACATGGGCCATATGAGGGCCAACTGAATTTGAGTTAAAAAAAAAAAAAAGTTCAAAGAATAGGGCTCTTTTAACCTTGCTTCCTCTCAGCTTAAAATAGCAAGGATTCCCACAGGGCAGTTCTCTAACAGAATTTTGCTACTCAAAATATGACCCATAGACTAGTATCAGCAGCCGGAGCATCAGTGGGGAGTTACTTAAGTAGGAAAACTCTCAGGCCCCGCCCTAGACCTACAGAATCAAAATCAGCATCACAACAAATGCCCCAGGTGGTTTGCAGGCACATTCAAGTCTGAAAAGCTGGTCCAGATAAAGCGCTGTCCTCACAAAGCGCCAGAGACTCAAGGAAGAAAGGCGGAGATGAGGCTGCATTCTGGTCAGGGTACTCAACCCCTTGCAAGACAAACCCGGGAATGAGTATCACACCCCTGCTTGATGGCTTCGACAGGACACCACCGGCAGCTGTTATGTACAAAGAACATTCCACGTGCCTGAACCATGCGTGCGTTTTCTCAATGCATCTTCACAGTGTCTCTGGAAGGGAGGCCCTGCTTTATTTTTTTTCACATATAAAAGGAACTTGGGACTCAAAGGAGCCAAAAGCTGAACACAAGTTTGTAGGGCTCCAAGACAGTTTCCACTGCGCTATACTTACTCACTGATAAAATCAATCAAGACTGCCAAAATCAACGGGAATTTTACCCTGGATATAACCCTGCAGGCCACCTCTGCCCATTACCAAGACTGCCAGCAATCAATGAGACAGGTGAGGTTTGGAATTCAGGGGACACACACTGTGAGTTCCCAGAGACTGCGGCTCGGGCCGGTCAAGTACCACTCCTATTCCCACGACCAATGTCGTCAAGAGCATGGTTTCAGAAACCTCTTCTGAACTGCGGTTACCTTCTATGAAGTCTAAAGTGAGCTCTAGATGCACGGGTGGAGGGGGAAAAAGGGTGCATCTCAAAGCTCCCCTCTCAGTACAGCTACAGGCAAATTGGTGATGTATTAGCGCTCTTACCCCTGCAGTGTTTAGGGAACCCAGAGCAACCGGCCCTAAAAGAGGAAGATGCGTTATCTTTACATTATCTTAAGAGCTCTGTTCTTCCTTTACTATGTTTCAGTCGTACTCTTAAATAAGCTCCCATACTTCCATGTAACTCGCTCTGTTACCCCTCCAGTACAATTCCTGCCCTCTTGGGAAGCCCGTGTCCCAACCACTTTTTCATTATCTACCTACTCCAGCCACTTCTTCCACTCCGTCCTCTGTCCAACTGTGATTCCATAGTTCGTAATCAGCATCGCACCCTTGCAAACACCCTCAATCCCGTGTCCTCTCCATCCCTGCCACATGGCAAAACTCCAATCTCCAATCCTGGTGAAACAGTTATCTGCGTTCTCTGCGCTTGTGCCCACACAGCTGAATGCTGCTGGAAAAAGATCACATAACCAAGCTGGCCGACTTCGCTAGAAGTTCATGATCACAAAGCTCAACGGGGCACTCATCCATGCCAAGCAATCCCACCAAAGCTGCCCTTGTAAGCTTCCTACTCTCCAAAATGACTCTTGCCTTCTCCTCAAACCTCCTTCAATTCTCTCCCCACCATCTGACTTTCAGCTGTTGCTCTACCCAAATATTTCATTTTAAAAGAGGAGCATTCAGGGACGCCTGGCTGGCTCAGTTGGCTGGCCCAGTCGGTGACTCTTGACCTCCGGGTGGTGAGTCTGAGCCCCACGTTGGGTGCAGAGACTATTTAAAAATAAATCTTAGGGGCTGTGGGAGGGGGGATGGGCTAAATGGGTAAGGGGCACGAAGGAATCTACTCCTGAAATCGTTGTTGCACTATGTGCTTAACTAATTTGGATGTAAATTTTAAAAAATAAAAAATAAAATTGAAAAAAAAGAATGGGAAAAAAATAAATAAAACTAAAATCTTTGGAAGGAAAGAATAAGTAAACAAGCAAACAAACAAACAAACAAATAAGAGAAGCATTCAGACAGCGTCTTCTGTCCAAATCTACAATCCTACCTAGAAATGCAGGAATCTCCTCTTCCTTAGGCTCTGCTACAACGCAGGAAGCATTCCTGGCGTCACGGCCCATTTCACCGCTTGTGCTCACGCCCCTCCCCGGGCACCCCTGTAAGGACTGTGCTGCTCTGCTGATCACCCTGCCTCTTGCATCATCATCACCTCTTTACTCATCACTATCGTGCCAGCAAATAAACATACGCCCACCCTCAGAAAAACCTCCCTCCGCTTTCACGCACTGATGTGGAAAGCACATACTGCTGCCATCGCTCTGGGGGGCAGTTTGGCAGTATCTATTAAAATCTGAAACACACGTGGCCTAGGGCTCAGCAGTTCCAACCTCCAAGGAGCCTAGCTTTAGAAAAGCCGCCCAACTGTAGAAGGAAGTTCATTATAGCGATCTGTAAGAGCAAAAGAACTTTAAAAGACGCCAATGGCCTATAGTAGGCAAATGACAAAATGAACCATGGTTTTTAAAAAATTCTCCTTTGACCCCTTACCTCCCTACCACCCTGCTCACCACTTCACAGTAATGCTTCCCCAAAAAGCTGACAACACCTGTCTCCACTTCACCCTTCATTTCTTCTTCAATCTACTCAAAATAAGGTTTCCAAGCCCTTCACTCCATTGAACTCCATTGAAATGGTCAATGTCAACGACTTCCATATTACTTAATTCAAAGGGCATTTTGTGGTCCTCGACTTATCTGATCTCTTCGCAGGATTCAACCCAGTTGCCAACTTTCTCAGACCTTCTCTTTTTCTAAGCTTCTGAGATTCTATAGTCCGGGCACTGTTCCCCCACCGTCACCCCCCTACATCACTGATTACTTCTTCTCAGTGCCTTTTTCTGGCTTCTCCCTCAACAGATCTCTAGAAAGAAAGTGTTCCCTGCAGCTCAATCCTGGGTCACGCTCTTTTATTGGAATTGTCTCATCCATTCCCATTGCTTCAAATACCATCAACACGCTAATAACTACCAAGTTATAACCCAGCCTAGACCTCTTCTCACGCTCCAGTGGGACTTTCAGCCGTCTCACAGACGAGTCCCACATTACGGGCTCTTAATTCTCTGCCACCACCACCCCCTGGAAACCCAGTATACACTTGGTGTTCCCCTACCTCGATACGTGGGACCACCTGGCAATTAGGAAAGACAGCGTCCCTTCCCTTATCCCTCGCCGCTCACATCAAACCCATCAGCAAGTTCTGTGTGTCTGACTTCCCTGTCTCCTCTGCCACCACCTTAAGCCAAGCCACTGTCGGTTCCTTCCTGGACATCTCCACCGTTCCTCCACTTCCGCTGTGGCTCCCCTTCAAAACATTCATCACAGAGCAGCCTGAGGGAGTTTTTGAAACACAAATCAGATCCTATCACTCCCATGATTCTATAGCTTCGCCTTACACTTAACAATGTCCTCTATCTGAAGTCCTTAGACTGGCCTTTAAGGTCCTAGATGACCTGCTAAGTGCCTGCCTCTCCAACCTCAGTGCACATCATTACCTGGCCTTCAATCACTAGGCTCTAAATGCACTGGCCTCACGCCAATTCCTGATCTAGTCCACCCCTCTCCTCAGCTCCCTCCCCCCCCCCAGAAGATTTTCTTCTTGAAACCTCTCCTCATCCTGCTTTATCCTCTGCAAGGCTGGCTCCTTATCTTTCAGACCTCAACTTAAAAACACCTCCTCAAATAAAAAAAACTCTCCAGACCACTCTCTCCAGTTGGAGATCCTTCACCCAAGCCCCTGCTCTCTACTACTGTGCTCATTTTATTTTCCTCCTAGTAGATATCAAAATCTATCATTTATTTATTCCTTTGGTTTCTTATTTGCTTTCAATTCCTCTATTAAAAAGCAGTATTTTATATATACCACATACAACTGAGATCTTCTACTATGGAACATTTTATCCCTTGACTTTTTATTAAGGAAGGTCAAAGTTATTTGTAGGAGTTTCTGGCACTCAGGCAACTGTCTAACTAAGTCCTATAAATAAAGTTAGAGCGCTACTCATTTTGCCCTAGTAACCAAAAGGGCTCCAAGTTTTGTGATAGCTACAAACCATAAATACCTGCACCAATGGCTTTAGAATATTAGTTTGCAATAATAATACTGGTATGAAAAAGCAGTTCCAATCCATTTACTTTAAGCTAAACTGAACACCAACTTTCCAAACTGCCTCCCTTCCAATACTATAAATGTGTTCTGCTAAGCACAGTAAAATAGCATCCCAATCCAAGCTCCACTACAATCGAGCTTGCTGTATAGAATTATCCAGAGTCTAAAATCATGCATCCAGGGGCACCTGGGTGGCTCAGTCGGTTGAGCGACCGACCTCAGCTCAGGTCATGATCTCACGGTCCGTGAGTTCGAGCCCAGCGTCAGGCTCTGTGCTGACAGCTCGGAGCCTGGAGCCTGCTTTGGATTCTGTGTCTCCCTCTCTCTCTGCCCCTCCCCCACTCATGCTCCATCTCTGTCTCAGAAATAAATAAGCCTTAAAAAATATTTTAATAAATAAATAAATAAATAAAAACATGCATCCAACACAGTAAGCTCTAGTCACTATTTGAATTTAATTCAACTAGTTAACACTGAATTTTTAATTCCTCAGTCACACTAGCCACATTTCAAGGGCTCAAGAACCACATGAGGCTAGTGGACAGAACAGATAAAAACCATTTCCATTGTCACAGGAAGTTCTATTGGACAGAGCTCTTCTAGAACATGGTAACTAGGAAGCAAAAGGTCTTCCAAGTACCCAAAATACCAAGATGTTCGTGTACTTTCATCAGCAGGCAGGGAAACTCCACCAGGCCTTCTCTCAGAATCTATTTATTTTTATTTTAGAAATACATTTCTGTCCTGGTTACCTGGCTACTTGCCCACTGAAAATTTAAAAGGCAAATTAGGAAAAAGGAACTAGGAAGCAGTAAGGACCGAGTACCAGGGGAAAGGGGAATATTATGTTAGAGGCAGCCACATCAGGAACCAGAGAGACCAAGAGAAAAAAAATCTAAAAAGCAGGTAAGGTATTAAAATGCATACAGATGTCAAAATGGGGCCATATAGTAAGGCCAAACCAGTAAATGTTCCTGAAATACCATCCTTTCAGTCATAAACTATAATTGATGTTGACAACTGTGTTAAAACCATTAACAAAGTGTCTACTATTATACCATGAAAAAGAAATAAATTATATAGTTATATAATACACTTTGCAAGGATTTATTTCCAAAATAACGAAATCTTAAACATCTTGGTTTTTAGAGAAAGGAAAATCCTCTGAGCGAGCTGGAATACACCACCACCAAAAATAACTCATTCCTAAAATATTCTGCATGGTCAAATTTTCAATTCAGTTCAACCAACATGAACGAATGTTCAGTTAAACCAATATGAACAAATGTTGTTTACAGAGCAGGGACAGATACGAGAATAAGACAAGATCCTTCTGTTCAAGGAATTATGGTTCCTCCATACAAAAGAACACTATATAGCTTTGGCGGGGGGTAGAGAAAGTTCTTGGAATACTCTACTATATATTTTTAAGTGATAAAAGAAACGTTCAGAATAACGTATAGCACATTATCATGAGGGGGAGGGTGCGATGAGGAATTATACGCAAAATGGTAAAATGCCTATTGTCTCAAGGCGAAAGGTACTGGGAGGGCTCAAAACCAGAATCGGGAAGCAACTTTTCACTATACGACTGTTTTGTACCTTATGAGTATTGAGCCATATACATGTACTGTCACCTAAGTTTGTTGTTTTTTTTAAAGCAAGTTCTCTATCCCCAAGAAACCTATAATCTAGTGGCTTACCCAGGCTTCAAAAAACTGAAGGGCTAAAACACTAAAAAAAAAAAAAAAAAAAAAAAAATTTTAAAAAGGGCACCTGAGTGGCTCAGTCGGTTAAGTATCCGACTTCAGCTCAGGTCATGATTTCACGGTTCGTGGGTTCGAGCCACATGTCAGGCTCAGAGCCTGGAGCCTGCTTTGGATTCTGTGTCTCCCTCTCTCTGTCTCTGCCCCTCCCCTGCTCACGCTCTGTCTCTCAAAAATAAGTAAGCATTAAAAAAAAAAATTTTTTTAAACTGGAGGGCTAGACAACTTATATTTAACTAGTTAGCTTATATTTAACTAGTTAACTAGGCCTATTTAACATATTTTATTCTTACTAAAAAGCTCACTCTCTACTATTTGAAATCTCAATTAATGAATTGATTTCAAAAAACTCAAAGTTGAACTGTTACAGAAAGTGCAATGATCCTTACCATGACCTCATATTAACTTTTGGAAAAAAAAAAAAAAATGCTTGCATAAAGATGTACACTTTTCAAGAATAAAAACATCTTACTGGATAATCCAGCAAAGATTGGTTGAAAACCTCCCAGGAAAGCTACAGAATGGTCTTCTGTACCATATGGGAGGCAAGGTCAGGTCACTTTGATAGGGACGTCCCTGAGGGGAGAATGCTGGTGACTTCCCAATATTTTTTCTTTCATTCTACCTTAGTAACAAAACTTGGTTTTCATTCTAGGACATTACCATGCACACCTTACAAAAAAAACGAAACAAAAAAACTGTATCTCCCAACCTCCCTTGCAGTAAGGTGCAGCCATAAGACTTAAGTTCTAGCCAATGAAATATTAGTAGAAATGTTATAGGAGACTTCCTGAAAGTCTTCTTAAGCAGGGGAGGAATCATGGGTGGAGCTGTAGCAACCATCTGGGCCACATCCTACAGACAGAAAAGCAAAGTAAGGATCCTGGGTCTGTGATAACCACGGAGAACCACATCAGCTCTGGACTACCTACTTTCAGGCTTCTTTTTCCTGAAACACAATAAAAACTCACTCTCATTTTAGCCGCTTGGTGGGGGAAGAGGGAGGTTCTATTGTATGCAGCTGAATTTAATCCTAAATGAGCCTTTCCATAGTAAATTATTTTACTGTAATTTACAAACCAAAATGATAGAAATTTGATACGACAGAAACCAAAATGATAGAAATACAGTATGAGCGTAGCAGCTCCTGAATTCCAATATGAAAAAAGTCAAATGTGTGTGTGTGTGTGTATGTGTGTGTATATATATATACACACCTTCATTTTCACCACATGAAAAAAGCGGGTAATAATGCCTACATCACAGGGATGCTGTCAGACTCAAATAAAATAGACTGTGCTAACTAGTCTGTAAACAGAGCGTTATATTCATCATTACTATTGCAATTACCACTATACTAGCTGACTGGTTAAGTGTCAGTCACAAAACAAAAAGTATATGAAAGCAATTAAAACAGAAACCTGGGTTTCAAGCCCAAGGAATTCTGTGACCCTGTCAAACCTCCTTCACTAACTTTCTTATCTCTTTTACTTTGCAGAAAATACTAGATCAGCAACCTCAGTTTCCTTTTCTAAAGTGGGGGGGGAGGGGTGGGGCGTGGAAGGAGTTGAGTGGTTATAAGGGGAAAAAAGAGTAACGGTGGTAAAAGGTTGAAAGCAGTTAGGGAATATGACACATCTGAAATATATAACCCTGCTTTAGCATTTCACAAACTGTCCGGAGGTAGTCCAGCCATTTTTAAATTGATGCTAGCAATGGTTTACTTCTACAATTTATTCACTCAAAAGAAAAGACTAAATACATGCATACAGCTTCTACAGAGTATGTAGCAACTTATCATTAAAGGTGGGATGCAGTATGAGAGAAGTAAGGGGAGGTGCCCTGATACAAAAAAGGATTTTTTTTTTTTAAACCTGTGCACTCAGGCACAGGCAGTATATTTAAAACAAAAATGGCTTCATCTCTTCCGTTTTTACACTTAAGAATGATTTAACTTCTCCAAAATGTGTCTTGAAGTCTGAAAAAAAGCAAATGAATTCACTTGTTGAAGCGATCAACGCGCCCCTGAAACCGCTTCTGGAGGCTACTTTAATTCACGGAGACACTGTACGGGAGTCATGTCGCATTGCGTTGTTCAATTCATTCTGTTTTGAAAAGTATTCCATGGTCATGTAACTCCGAGACACGTGCTTGAAGCAATTTTACTCTTTGCCAGACTTCCGCTTTTCAGAATCTTCTAAGAGGAGACCGAAATTAAGAGATGCTTTTTACTAAGTTTCAAAGATACCCACCGGCAGCAAACGAGCCATCCAGGGGTGTCAGAGATGAGGCGACAGGCAGACGGATGCCAAGAATCTGCGGCACATTTTAAAGGGCTACAGTCAGGATAACAGGAGTGTGAGAGACAAAGTCAGACATCTTGAAGGTTTTTGTTCCCAGAAGGGCTACCAGAGGCACTGCCCTTTTATGTACCCTTCTCCGCTGAATGGCCATATCCAAGCAGCTTTAATTAAGCAGCATGGTCTCTGGGGAATTGGAACTATTCTACCTTTCCTGTTTGAGACACTTCTTTTATAATGGCTGTTTGTGAGTCTGATGTATGACTGAGGGCTTGCCGGTCTTCTGAGCCAGCAGGAAGAATAAAAACAGCGAAATAACACGATCTCCTGAGAAGGTAATCTGTCTAATGCTAGAGTGAACCAGACCATTCCATCCCAGATCTAAGCGATGTCTTCCATATCAAAGTTCTCCCAAAAGACAGTACATCCCAAACCCTATAATCTTATTTTCAGGCCATGACTACGCTGTTAATAACATACATGAGTTCAGTGGGACTTACTTTAATCATTTCTGAAACACAGTTTATTTTTAGTAAATATAAAAGTCCCCCACATGGGAAGCTACAACCATGCCAAAAATTTTCTATGAGGAGATAAAGTCCTATTTATAGACCTATCAGTTGCTCCTTGCTTAGGCTGTAACATAGTTTCCACTTTAAGCCTGATATGACCTCCCCTGACTTCTCTCCTCTCTAATGTTCTTTTCATCCTGAAGTTTCTCACATTTATCTTCACCTCCACAGGGCACTTAAGCTACCATGGGGTTGGGGGGAGGGGGAAGGGAGAAGGAAAGAATCTCCTCTCCCTAAGCCTTCTCCCAGTGGAGGGGTTTAGGTGGGTTTCAGGAACCTAAAACAAGGAAGAAAGGAGTTCTTCATCCGGTGAGCTGTTTGCGAGAGAACCTAATAAATAAATACTTAGTCCGCAAGAACACTGCCACACAAGCGAGCCACGCTCCTGACAAGTGGGCCCACAGAGGTCTTCATCTGTGTATGACCTGGCTTCAAGTTTTCCATCTTTTACAAAGCCAGCAAGAATAAATGTCAAGGTTTCCAATATGGAGGATGTTGTACCACAGCTAACCAGGGAACCAAACGATAAATGTAAGAGATTTATTAACTTTCTCCTAAAGACTGTCTCCTTCAGGGCCCAAGCTGCTGTTGATGTTGTTTCACATCAGCTGCCTGCATCTACACATCCCCACTTAAAATGCTAACTGCCGGACCTCCATCAACGATTTCAGAAGGGTAAGCGCCTTACCCTCATGCAGTGAGCCATGTTCATGGTCTCCTTTCCCTAGCAGTGGCAGGAGCCATACCCCCTCTCACCCTGCCCCTGCCCCTGCCCCACCCCACACCCTGGACGAGACTGTAAATAAACCCTGTCTTTACTGCTCTGGCAAACCCTCACCCCTTTGATCTCTGAACCCCAGTAAAATCTGTTGTCCCTGGTTCACTTTTTTTTTTTTTTTACAACCTTAAGTATATAACTGCCTTTTGTTAATTTTATGTCTATAGGTCTTATATCCTGAACGAGACTGCAAGTTCGATTATGAGCTCCTCAAGGGCAAAAGCCGTGTCTTATTCATCTCAGGATCATCCGCGTTATGCCAGGCAGCTGGCACAGAACAGGCACACGGTACTCATTGCTGAAATATTTGTTAGGCTGATCCGGATGGCAGGGGCCACGGAGTAAATATACTTCTCTTATGTGAATCTCACTGCACACAACTTAGGAAGGGCCAACCTGACTGCAGTAGCACTGGATCGCAAGCAATTCCTGAAAGGAGGGAGAAGAACACGGCCATGAAGGTGACACCCAGGCACCTCCCACTGGGGGATCTCATCCCCATTCGCACGCGTTCAAAGACATGGTGAACACAGGATACACCGAATGACAGGGCAAATGACAGTATTTCCTCACTCCAAGGAAATTCAACCTGCTTTTTCCATCTACCTGTTTATCACTCATCTTCTCATGCCCACCTCTTCCTGCCCCCCACCAATTCACAGCGAAATCCCCAACTCTCCAGGATCTCCAGGAAAAAGCTCGTGATTTAGCATTTTCACTTATAACAAGAATGGATGGATTTAAATTTCAGTAAAAATAACTCAAAATAAACATCAGTTAAAAATTCCCTGATTGTAAAAGTTGGCAAAGACCAAGAAATGCTCCTCTTAAAAAGCCGTTTTCCACTCTGACCTTTATCACGTAAAATGGTACTTCCCTTTTTAACAGAAGACATACGGATTTTCTGGGGTGAGCTGAGGCGTGGACATGGATGATTAAATGAACTCTCAAGCTCATTTTTCGGAGGCAGCATGATACTAAAGAAAGAACTTGGGTTTGTAAGTAGAATCAAATTGCCAAATCACCACTCAGGAGCTATGACCTTGAGCAAGGACTCTAACCTAACCTCTCTCAACCTCTATTTCTTCATCTGTAAATGCAGGGCTATTTATTATGAAAATCAGAAATAACGTACATAAAACATCTAGTAGGTTAGTGCCTGGCTAAATAAATTACAATTGTTAATAGATGTGCTTATTGTCATTTTTTTTCTCAGCCCACAATAAAAGACAGAAAATGGAAAGGACTCCTTGACAAATCTGACATTTTAGGGCCACTGTTATAATTTCTTTTAAATTGGTACCAACAAAGGGGCGCCTGGGTGACTCAGTTGGTTGGGCAACCGACTTCGGCTCAGGTCATGATCTCGCAGTTTGTGAGTTCGAGCCCCACGTCAAGCTCTGTGCTGATGACTCAGAGCCTGGAGCCTAGTTGGGGTTCTGTGTCTCCCCCTCTCTCTACCCCTCCCCTGCTCACGCTGTGTTCTCTGTCTCTCAACAATAAATAAACGTTTAAAAAAAATTAAATTCGTACCAACATAACGTCAGTAAGAACTCACCTAAAGAGAGCTATTTTCTCTGTGAATTTCAAAGTAAAATCTGCAGGAAGAGAAACACAAAGTGTTCCGTTGGGCAAGATGACCCTATTAGAGCCCATGACTAGGGGAATTTATAGGTGGTATCATGAAAAACAAAGCTCTTCACAGGGGGGGAGCTTCCAACAAGGGAGGATAGATGTCAGGGATTCCGGGTAGGGGTAAACCCAATACTGCAGTATCTATGTCACAGAAAAGCTTCGAGTAAAGGAATTTGCTTTGTTTTGTTTTGTTTTAACTCTTCCAAATTCCACCCTCCCTTAAATCAGCCATACTGTACTTATCTGACAATAGCAAACAGAAAAGGAAATACCTGCCCTACGTGAGGTAAGGGGGATGCTCAGAAAGTGGGAGATGATGGCCAGAAAGGATGAGAACGTTTCTATGTACGAAAGGGGAAAACTGATGGCTGAATCATCTTCTTCTGTGGCTTTCAGGAGATGGCAGGATCATCTAAGTCACTCACCTTCTCTAGAGACACGGCTGTGAACCGAAGATAGCAGTGTTTGGTCTTCTACAGGGCAGGGCTAAAAGCCACTAAGGAGTTAAAGCTTCCAGAGCATGAGAATAAAAATGCTGGAAGGAATTCTCAGGCTTTTTTAGCCAGCCCAGTGGAACGGAAGAAAGCCTGGGCACTGGAGCCAGATGGGCCTTCCTAACTTTGACCTTGGGCAAGTCGGACAGCCTCCCTAACCTCCTCTCTTCTCCACTCTAAAATCGGATGAATGGCGTGTGCCCTGCAGAAGGCAAACTGTAGAAAGCAAACTGCTTCACAAGAAGCACGCAATACAGGTTGTTTGTCCTCAAACCTCAGGCTAGCCATATGCAAAACGCCGGCGGCTGGCATATGTCACAAATGTCCGTCCTCTCCCTTTCCTTTCCGTCTAACTTAGCAGAAAGGGACTCAAGTCCAAGTAGGGAAAGGAACTTTCCCAAGGTTACACGGCTGGTTACTGGCAGAACTAAGGCTTAAAATCAGCTTTTGCAAGCTGGATGCATCGCACCTTGCCTCGTTAGGAACATTCCCATGGGGACACAGCAAGCTTGGCTTAACGTTAAATGGGCTCAGAGGGTCGAAGTGAACTAGAGAACAAGCTAACTGCAAGGTCAGCAGCTCCCTATGGTTTAGACACCCAAGAGTTAAGCCTTCGGCCAGGGCCAAGGCTCCAGAGAGCCTGGGCTGGGCAGACTCCTATGGGAGGAGGCCAGAGAGGCACTGAAATCCACTCCTTGCTGTGATTGGTCGGCTCCCAAAGGGGTGGGGAAGAGGAAAGGGGGAGGAATGTCACCCGATCCCCACGGGGAAACGAGAGCGGGAGCATCTGCTCAGGTTTTCAACTAAATCTGTAAAATATTTCTGAACACTTGACCACCAAACTCAGAAGACTGTAACCTCTGACCTTCATGAACAAGAGAGTGCTTGTTCTTTAATGACCAGATTCCTAGTAATACAATCTAGAGGAGCGAGCAAATGCAAAGAGGCAGTTTAATATCGCTCTGGCCCCAAATTAGGAAGGAACGCTTCTGCTCTAGGTGCTTGAAATCAACACCGCCACCATCCTGCCTGCCCCCTTGCCCTTATGGCGACAGGAACCAGCCTGCTGGCCTCTCTGCTACCATTTTGCTCAAAGTCTGCCATTCCAAAAACATGACAAGACTACACAACCTCATCCCTTCCCCTGTTTCTCTCCATCCTCTTTAAGAGGAGGCCCTTCCTTTTTAAAAAGGGTATCTTATTGTGAGACGCAACCACTCCGTAATTATGTCAGCACACATGCGCAGGGCAGAGAGAAGGGAGGGTTGGGGGAGAGAGAAACCCAATACCTTGCCAAATCCATTGGGAAGTCTGCCCAAGTTATTAATCCAGGACGGGGCCACTTAACTGAATTGGTTGAGGCAATGCCCTTCAATCCTGGCTACGTTCCTTCCCCCAGGGGAGAGCACGGGAAGGGCCTATCTCCTCAAAATCTTATGACCCTGACAAGTCTTGATTCCTCAGAAACTTCTCTCCCATTTCAAGGCAATACACAAAATACTTCAGCTCTGAGCAGAGAATCAGAGAGCCAACCCCTATCCCCAATATGCTATGGGGACTCCACAGGACTGGTCACTGAAGAGCCAATGAAAACCGCATTCCCTGTGTCGTTACCTACAGCCACAACTCAACAACTCAATTTTAAGTCCCAGTAACTGACATGGGGGACGGGAACGTGCACCAAAGTAAAATCATAGAGAAAGCCTCCTACTGAAGGATGGAAACGGGAGGCCCTTGAAGTCAGTCCAGGGACAAACGTGAGCCCGCCTCATTGAGGCCCCAGGAAACAGGCCAAGGCCCATCCAAAATAACCTGGAATGGCTGGGCAGACCCATCCCTCAGGAACTGCATAGACTAGTAATGACCTGACCCAAAGGGTGAAGATTCCTCAACCTGGAGCCAAAGCAAATCAGCTTCAGGAAGTTGCAGAGGCTCCTTATGTCTCCCCTTTGTTTCTGCTCTACAATCCCAAAGCTAAACTTAATCCAAACTATGTTACGAATGCCCTTTGCTAGCACAGAGGTCTCATTTATAAATCCCAGGGAACAGAAGTGACTCAGCCCTCTTTTACAGGAATGTTCAGCAAATTAACTACTCAAGGAGGTTCTGCGTGGTTATTAAAAACACAGGCTTCAGTGTCAGGCAGGCCTGGGTTTAAATACCTGTTCCACTACTTTCCAGCTCTGTGGAACTCTCCTAAATCTCTCCAAAGCTCGGTTTCTTTATCTGTCAAATATGGCTTCCACACCTACCTCAAAGAGAAGGCTGCTGAGAATGATGGGGAACTGAGGGGGGGGGGGGGGGGTGTGTGTGTGTGTGTGTGTGTGTGTGTGTGTGTGTGTGTGCGCGCGCGCGCATATACTTAGCACAGGAAGCATTCAATAAACAGTAGTTGTCACTATGAATTATTCTCAAGGACTATAACACAACTTGTCTGAAGAAAAAACACCGCCAGCTGACAAGTGTATTAGCATCCCTGCACCTTACCCCTCAGATCGGAGACTGGTAAACAGCAGGAAAAAGCCAAGGATTACTTCATGACCATCTACTGAGCAATGTGCTGGGTGCCAGGGGAAGAGAGTGAGTGAAGGCCACAACCTCTCCCCGCGAAGGAGTTCACGCTGTGGGGAGGGCAGGACCAGGACGGAAAGGACGTGATGAGGAGAAAGGGAAGGACCGCCCGGCTTGTGTTCCGCCGTGAAAGGGTTGCTTTTGAGTCTGATCCCAGCAGTGAGGGTCACGTTGAAGGACCATGGAGGCTGGCGGGGCGCTGGAAAACGGGGTGCATTCTGGAGCTCTGTGCGCCAAGAGTGAGGGGACGGGGAGTGGGGCCACGCGCTGGGGGAGAAGTATCGTGGTCTTTTCACACTACACCAGGAACGAATTGCATCGAGCGTGGAGCAGCCATGAGCACACAATTCAGAAAGGCACCGCAAGATCACTGCTTGTAGCGCTGATGCAGCGGCACGTACATTTTTTAGCAAAGAGGAACAGGGAGCTCGAAGAATGACACTCTTTTAATCGAAAACATGAATTCTCACTGAAAACCAAGCACTGGGGAAGGCCAGAAGGGGCTGGGTTCCATCAGCCAGTGGCACCAAACCCAGAAACCAGTGCTCTGGCTCCCTCCCCGCTTACAAATTTTCATCCTCACGAGCCGGCACACGCACGCCTCAAAGCCCGCGTTGCTGATGGACTGGAGCAGGGCTAGGCCACTCCTTAGTCACGACAGCACACGTCCATCAGGAGACAGATCACACTTGGGGAAAAGCACTGAACTGGCAACAAAGGCTCCAGCCCAGAGACCCAGCTCTGCCACTAGCAAGAGCTCTAAGAACATACGACTACAGCTTTGGGTAGCCCTCTGACCTAGACTTGGTTTTCCCATCCACAGAACCAGGGCGACGGGACGACATCCAGCCCTCACATTCAAGGGGGCCCCGAGGGCCAAGCAGATGCCCCCACCCCGCATTCCTGTCTCGGCATTGTGGCAGACGTGCCACCGAAGAGCCGGGACACTGCGACACGCGATTACAATTCATTCTCTCAACTAGACTGAAAGTTCAGGCCCAGCAGAAAGTCAGCCACAAGTCAGCCACAGTTCCGTTCTGGAACACAAACTAGAAGGTGTGGGGACTTGCAGTCCTGGTCCAGATTGTTCATTTTATGAAGGTCAGGACTCCCTGTCCCTTGGACATTAAACCAGGAAAGAGAACAAAAGAAAGCAACGGGGCAACAGTCAAGTCACCTGGCACCTGGAAGGGCACATCGTTTGCTTGCAAGAGGAGCCCTCCAAACGGGACGCTCAGCAGGACAAATAGGAAGGGGCAGCTGCTAGTATTTCTGGCCAACAGATCAGGGCCTGAAAGATGGGTGTTCTCTCCACTGAACAACTCGTATGGTCAGAAATAATCTTGTTGCCAGCACGCAACAAACCGGCAGCTCTTTAGAGAGGGCTCTCTGGGGACCCAGGGCTGCGGCAACCAAGGGAAATGTACCCAGATCAGATCAGCGACGGCCGCTCCGGTTCCACGGGAGGTATTGTGGGGAACAGCGGCACCGGCCAACACACAGGATTTACACAATGAGCTCCCTGAATGCCGCACGTGTCCAGGTCAAACGAGCTGCTGCTCTGCCACGAACAACCCGGGAGGCAGATGCCACGCATCTGGGTGCATCAGGGTGGTTTTTCGCGGCAGTTGCCCATTCTCTCCATTTTAAATCCGGAGGAAGAAGTCTTATTTTTTGTCCCCTCCTCTTTACCTTTCCCTTCCCAACATAAACACGCGAAGAAGATGTGGTCTGTCCACACAATGGAATATTACTTAACAACAGAAAAGAACGAGGTACTGATGCATGCCACATCGTGGAGAAACCCTGGAAACATGCCAAGGGAAAGAAGCCAGACACAATCGGATCACATTATATGGGATCCATTTTATATGGAACATCCAGAAAAGGCACATCTGTAGAGACAGACAGTAGAGACAAGTGGTTGATTAGGGTTGGGGGGGGGGGGTGCGGTAAGAAGGATAGAGGGATTGGGACATGATGGCTTAGGGGTACACAGTTTCTTTTCGGAGTGATGACAGTGCTCTAAGATTGACCTCGGTGATGGCTGCACAACTCCGTGAACGTAACTAAGATGCCACCGAAGTGCACACTTGAAATGGATGAACTGCATAGTATCAAATTATATGCAATAAAGCTGTTCTCAAACGCCTCAAAAGAATCACCACCTCCTTTAGGAAGGGAACCGTAACGAGGGAGGTTTAACTCTCTGGCCGCCCCTTGTTTCCAAACGCCAGCCCTGGAGCCTTCCTATCAACTGCTCCTTTTGCACAGGCTGACACCTTTCCCAAGGTAACTGGGCTCGATGGCAGCTCTGCTTGGGGTCTTAAAGTCCACCCCCACTCTGTCTGGACTTTAGCGTCCTGCCTTCCACATCTAGCTTCCCTGTCCCTGAAAAGGTAGTAAACCTCCCCCACCCCTCCCAGCACACACCGCACACCCCCGCCTCCCCGCACCCCACCACCCCCGCAGGGGCAGCCGTGGCTCACAAATGACCTGTAACACCATGAAAAGGAATGAAGATAAATGATAACGTGGAAGCACAGGTTTGGGAATTGCAACAAATCTGGGCTCCGATCACAGTGCGTGACCACATGACTCTGCCTCACTCTCAGTTTCCACTTCTGCAAAATGGAGAAACACTACCTAATGCATTTAATGCACGCGGTGGTGATAAAAGTTAAATGGGAAAATCTATGTAAATGATTCATATGATGCCTGGCTCACAGAAGGTACTCAATAAATAATAACTGTTATTTATAGAAGTCTTATGCCCAGTTTTTTCATGCTGTCCTCCAGCAGGTCAGCCTCTCTATCAAAAAGGCGGCAAAAAAGGCAGGCCTTTGGTGCCATCAAACTGTTTGTCATCTTTCTCACTTTTCTAACCCATCTCACGCACAGATCCCTAGTCCATTCCTAATCCTTCTGAATTTACTTCAATTTTTTTCCCCTTTTTTTGGACTCACTTTAACTTCAAACCTCAGGCTCAGTATTGCCCCTTCAGCTCTATGCTCTCTCCTCAGCCATAATTTGTATTTACTGCCTTCCTTGTAATATGGTAAGCCACTCGCAGCACAGCACCCGGTATCCCACTCCTCCTAAAAGCCTAACTACCACAGCATCAAAACAACTTCAGATGAACTTCAGAAAAAATTAGGATGGAAACTTAAAATGGAACCCTAGGCAGCCATGAAAAATGTTGCTATAAAAATAGCTAATGGTAGGGTTGCCTGGGTGGCTCAGTCAGTTAAGCATCCAATGCTTGATTTCGCCTCAGGTCATGATCTCACGGTTCATGAGTTCGAGCCCCGTGTCAGGCTCCATGTTGATCGTACAGAACCTGCTTAGGATTCTCTCTCTCTCTCTCTCTCTCTGCCCCCTAGCCCCCAAAATAAATAAATAAACTTAAAAAATAGCTACTGGCATGAAAAGATATTTACAATAGAGTGGGAAGGAGCTGGAAGCATCCTACAAAGTCTGTACAGCATGATGACATTTTGTAAGGAAGTTTACAATGTGTGTAGATGCAAATACAGCTGCACAGAAACCAGAGTAGACCAACAAACAATGAAAAGATAAACTTACATATATTAAGACGATTTTCATTTTATTCTTTTGGCCTACTGGATCTTCTCAATTTTCCTTGACGAATGTATATTACTTTTAAGAAAAAGATTTTAGGATTTTTTTTTTTTTAATGAATTTAAACAATACAGTGTCTCTTCACTATTTTCTTTGCAGACACGGTAGCATGGCTCTGGTCAGACCAGGACTCACATCCCTAATCTACCACTTATTATATATACGAAACCTTTAGCCTTGGTGTTCTCATGTGGAAAATGGCGATGATGAAGAACACTCTAGCAGTCTTCAGGAAGTCTCAGGCCGTGGTTCTCAGCTTAAGCGTGCATCAGAGACACCTGGAGAGCCTGTTGAACCAGGAGGCTGGGTCCCCTCCCCAGACTTTCCACTTTGGTAGGTCTGAGGGAGGGGGCAGACCACGAATCTGAGGAAGTTCCCAGGTGATGCTGATGCTGCTGGTCTGGAAAACCACAGGACAAAGTCTCCTTTCAATATGCCACACAGATCCTGAGTGCTCCTTCAGGACTATCTGTTCCCCAGAGATTGAACTACATTAGAACCTGAGACTGCACATCCACCCAAAAGCCCACACTTTTACAACTTGAGTGAATTCACTCCAAGACATGGAAGGAACTGGTTTTCCACTTACGGCGGAAACAAATAATAAGTATTATGACTGCATGTAAAATACCTGACTTTAGCAAGGGACAAACGTCTGAGACTGTGGGCACGGATAAAACAGGCTGCGAGAAACAGACGCACAGTGAGTCCACTGCACGCGGCCCCGTGCCTGCCTGGGGAGCAGAGCAGAGCCTAGCCTGGGTCACAAAGCACTTGCTTTGCTCTGGGTGCCCTCTGTTGACAAAAACAGACATAGCCACTTGCTCTGCTGCTCTGTCCCTTTTTTCCTCCCACCCCAGGAGAGCCAAGAGTCCTTCAAGTGTGACTCAGGTTCGGAGGGGAAAAGGTTTCCAGTTATGAACTTTTTCCCAAGCCCCTACATAGTCAGGATATTCTTCTTCCCATGTCCCCAGTCCCCCTCACTTTGCATTTGCAGCTTATCTCCAAACAGGTTAACTAGCTCAGGATGGCAGAACAGGAAGTGTTGGTAACGTAGGTGGAATTTAAATCACGGTTGCCTTTCACTTCAGAAATGGCTAGCATTAGCACAGCGGGAATAAACTGCTTTGGTAAATACTCCCTGATACAATGTGAAACCCCGCACAATGTGTAATAATTTTAAAAATATATATACTGACTGTTGAAGTTTCTATACATGAAAACTGTCTAGTAGCACCTTCCAGACAACTAAAAGTAGAATGAGGGGCGTCTGGGTGGCTCAGTCAGTTAAGCATCCAACTTCGGCTCAGGTCATGATCTCAGTTTGTGGGTTCGAGCCCCACTTCGGGCTCTGTGCTGACAGCTCAGAGCCTGGAACCTGCTTCGGATTCTGTGTCTCCCTCTCTCTTTCCCCCTTGCCCCCTCACGTTCTGTCTCTCTCAAAAATAAATAAACATTAAAAAAAAAAAAAAAGGTAGAATCAGAGCATGTCAGAGTAGGCCAAGAGCTCAGATACTATGGTCTCCAATTTCCTCATTTATACGGGGAAACTGAAGGCCCAAAGAAGTAAAGTGACATATCCAAAGTCAAAGTTAGTGAAAAGCCAGTTTCCTGATTTCCTCATGACTCATGGTCTTCCCACTGTACCACGGTCTTTATTCAGAAACTTTTTCACGCAGGCATTACCAACAGGACGACAGCTGCTTAATTTTAGCCATGTGGTAGAGGATAAAGAAAGTAGTGAGCATGGAACAATTCCTGACAGGAGTGGGAGAGGAAAAAAATCCTACCTTTTTCGACTGCAAAATTAAGCCTTTTCTGGTATCAATACTTCCTTACTAGCAATCAGTTTTAAATGAAAGTATTCCCACTGGGTCAAAAACTGCACTTACTATCAACAAGCAGTTGTCTAAATAAGGAGTCGGCAAGCTATGGTCCATGGGCCAAATCCAGCCTGTCACTCGTTTTTGTATAACCCGCATACAGACCATGACTTACGCGGTCTTTGCATTTTTTAAATGGCGGGGGACAAACAAATCAGAAGCAGCGTATTTCAGGACGTGGAAATTACATGAAATTCAGAGCCCACAAATAAAGTTTTATTGGAACACGGCCCCATTCGTTCATTTACATGCTATCTATGGCTGCACACAAGCTACAGCAACAGAGCTGAATGGCTGCAACAGGGGCCCCAAAACCCACAACATTTGCTCTCGGATCCTTCGCAAAACCTGTGTGTCCACCCTTGTTCTGAAGTACTGATGAATGTCGTCACTGGGTCGAGGACGAAGGCCTGCGCTGTCAGTTCCTGGGGGCCCGGCCTCAGGGACGAGCTCCCCACCCCCTCTGGCAGGCGCCCCACACACGGTGAGTGCTGACACTCCCTGACACCTAGAGCTCTCCTCCAGAGACGCCGAGGGGGCCCCGTGCCAGGCTCCAGCATGGTTTTTAGTTAATATTTGTCAGCAATCCTACCCATGTTGCACATGAGGACCCAAGCCTGAGAGAGATGAAACAGCAGGCACAAACTAAAACTGTGAGCCCAGATCTGCCGGACGCTAAGGTTCTTTGATTATTCCCCAGTGGTTCTCAAACCGGGTTCCGGCCAGCCGAGGGGCCTCGGGGTCAGAGGAAGCCCAGAGGGCGGGGCTCCACGTCCTCCAAATCTTTTCTAGGAGGACCACGCCACTCACATTTTTCCCATACTGTGTCCACGTACTTCAGATGAAAAAGACTTTGCGGCTACAAAGTTTAGCCTGAAGGTCAGCGCACCTCTTCCAAACAAAAGCTATGCTCTTCTCTCTCCGCCACTTATTACCACCTTTGGCAAATCTCTCACGACCCCAGGCACCTTAATTCCCTCATCTGCCAATGGAGATTAAGATCCGGCCTCCTCCCCCCGCCTCCCCGTCCCCACACGTCCAAGATCAAATGAAAATGGACAGGAAAGTGATCTGTAAAAGATACAGGACTATAGAAATATAATACAAATTATCACCCCTCAGTATAGGGCTGGGGAGGGGAACCAGTAGGGAAATAATACCATTTCTACTGACTAAAGAAAAATCAAACATGCAAGTAAAATGTGAAAAACAACAAAAACCCCCAAACATTCAATGAAAAGTAAATAAGGAAACGACATGTTCTCAGTGGAAATAACATAAACTTTTCAATCTAACACATTTAGATTTAAAACCCAACTTTCCTCATTATCAGCTACAAAGCCTTGGACAATGACTTAAATCTCTTTGAGCCTTGGTTTCCTCACCTGCAAATGGGAGGAATAAAATAAAACTTGCTAAATGCTTCATACAGGGCTTGACACATAGTCAAAGTTTGATTCATGCTAGCTCTCTCTTCCTGGGAACCCTCACTTGTTACTCTAAAATTAAGACACACCTGCTAGAATGAATGCATGGGCTCCCCATACCAGGAAGGAAGTAACAGAATTCAGGAACTCAAAGCATCTTTAGCTTAGATGATGATTCTATGATCCACCTGATACCACAAAGCTTCAAGAGGACAGGCTGAAAGTACTCTAAGGAACAATGAAAAATCCTAAGAATAAAAGATACACAAAGTTCTACTAATTCAATAAGGATGTTTATTGAGTGGTTTAAGAGCTCTGTATGGCTCCACAAAACGGCAGATTTACATTTAAGATCCACTTGACCAAAACCATTAAACTTGTAAGAGGCACTCTCCTGCTGAAGATCAGATATCTACCTTCTTGTGTATTAATTTTTTATATAGCTCTGGCAAGGCAAAGGTAAAAAGCCTAATGAAAGCCCGAACGAAGTTTCTTTTTTTAATCTTCCACAGGAAAAAGTCCCAACAGAGTAGTGTCTATAGTTCAAGAAGGCGAAAGTTTACTGTTTAATTTATCCCTTTACCAAATTCCTACTGAGTACTTACTTTGAGCAAAGTATTTCAGAATATCAAGAAGTAAGACAGGGGTGCCTGGGTGACTCGGTTAAGCGGGCAGCTGTTGATCTCAGCTCAGGTCATGATCTCAACAGTTCATGGGATCAAATCCCGCACCAGGCTCTGCACTGACAGCACAGAGCCTGTTTGGGATTCTCTTTCTCTCTCTCTCTCTCTCTGCCCCTCCCCTGCTCACTTGCTTGCTTGCTCTCTCTCTCTCTCTCTCAAAATAAATAAATAAACAATTTAAAAAAAAAAAGGTGCTCTTCCCATAAGTGGCCTGAGGTGATCTCTGAAAATAGTTTGCTATTCACTTGACCCGGAAAACTCGACAAAATCATGCAAATTAAGAGGTGCAAATCTCCGTGTTCACTTTAAGAACACACATGAAGCTACCCAGGCCATCAAGGGTGTGCATATCCGAAAAGCCACCAAATACCTGAAAGACATCACTTTGCAGAAGCAATACGTGCCATTCTGTCGCTACTGTGGTGGAGTTGGTAGGTGTGCCCAAGGCCAAACAGTGGGGCTGGACACAAAGTCGGTGGCCCAAAAAGACTGCTGAATTTCTATTGCACCTGCTTAAAAATGCAGAGAGTAAAGCTGAATGTAAGGGTCTAGATGCAGAGTCTCTGGTCATTGAGCACATCCAGGTGAACAAAGTCCCCAAGATGAGGCAGAGAACTTGTAGGGCTCATGGGTGGATTAATCCGCCATACATGAGCTCTCCCTGCCACATTGAGATGATCCTTACAGAAAAAGAGCAGAGTGGTCCTAAACCAGAAGAGGAAGTTGCACAGAAGAAAAAGATATCCCAGAAGAAACAGAAGGGGAAAAAAGGGGTAAATTCTGCATAAAATAAATGCAAATAAAAGTAAGTAAATAAGTAAATAAGCGAATAATTTTTTAAAAAAGAAGTATGACAGGATCCTTATTCTCACAGAACATTATGGGTCATCATAAAATAATAGGCAGTGATAAAATGCTATTACAAAGTGGAAATAACGTGCCTTGGGAGCTCAGAGGACATTAAGAATCTGTTCCCAAATAAGTGCATCACGCAAGACTTAAAGGAGGAGACAGCCTTTGAAGTGGGACTTAAACAGTGGTAAAGGGGTGCATCTGGGTGGCTCAGTAGGTTTAGCGTCCAACTCTTGACTTTGGTTCAGGTCATGATCCCAGAGTCATGGGATCAAGCCCTGAATTGGGCTCTGCACTGAGCATGGAGCCTGCTTAAGATTCTCTTTCCCTCCCTCTCCCTTTCTCTCTCTCTGTCTCTCTCTTAATCTCTCTCTCAGGGCACCTGGGTGGCTCAGTCAGTTAAGCATCCACCTACTGACTTTGGCTCAGGTCACGATCTCACCTTCGTGAGTTCAAGCCCCCCACTGGACTCTGTGCTGATGGCACAGAGCCTGCTTGGGATTCTGTCTCCCTCTCTCTCTGCCCCTCCCCCCTTGCTATCTCTCTCTGAAAATAAATAAAAATAAATTTAAAAAAAAATTCTCTTTCTCCCTCTGCCCCTCTCCAACTCACGCATGTGTGCACTCGCTCTCTTATAAAAATAATTTTTTTAACTTAAAAAATTAAAAAATAAATGGTGGCAAAGGGTGGTATTTCAACACATTAAATGCCATAAGTAAAGAAATTGGAATTAAAACCCACATCTGATTTCAAAGCTACACTACCC
Source organism: Leopardus geoffroyi (assembly GCF_018350155.1). Classification (NCBI taxonomy): domain Eukaryota; kingdom Metazoa; phylum Chordata; class Mammalia; order Carnivora; family Felidae; genus Leopardus; species Leopardus geoffroyi. The sequence continues at coordinate 130,735,954 of NC_059341.1, forward strand.
CATCCCGTAGTGTGGCTAAAACACAGAGTACCTTACCCAACATAGAAAGAAAAAGACTGGGGCCCAATCATGGTATTCACTTAACAGTATCCCCTGAAGAGTTCTCAACAGATAAAAGCTAAACAGAATAATGCTACCCAGTGAGATGAGAGCTGTGCCTTTGTTTAAGTGTATGATTACCCAGAATTTACTGAAATTTTCTGGTGGCACAAAATTTTCTAACACAAAGATCTTAATTCCCCCGCCTTTCTAAATCAACCGTAGATCAGCTCAGCATAATGGCATAAGCTGATGCTATCAAGAAAATAAAAATATTTAATCTATAACTGAAATACATAACCACACTGGCCACCAACTATGGGGGCTTTTGCTTTATCTTATATGTAACTAGTTGGTTTCATTCTAAACCATCTGCCACGGGTTGTCTGTTGAAGAACAAAGGGTTGAGGAGCTCTACCATGTTTCTTTTTTTTTTTTTTTAATTTTTTCAAATGTTTTATTTATTTTTGAGACAGAGACAGAGCATGAGCAGGGGAGGGACAGAGAGAGAGGGAGACACAGAATCCAAAGCAGGCTCCAGGCTCTGAGCTGTCAGCACAGAGCCTGACGCGGGCCTTGAACTCACGAACCGCGAGATCATGACCTGAGCCGAAGTCAGTTGCCTAACCGACTGACCCACCCAGGCACCCCAATGTTTCTTAAAAGTAACTCACAAAATGGTAGCCAACTCTGGCTGTGAGACTATCTGCTGCTTATGCTTACTAACTACTTGGCTGCTCTAAACAACCCTAAAGAGACGAATTACCTGATTTTGAAAACCACTAACAAAGGAATTTATAAATAGTTCCAGTGATTCATAATCCTTCATTCTTTTTGAAGGCCATATTAAACTTCTCATTACAACACAGATCAATTGCCTACATACAAAGTATTAGGCCAATCTACTGGAAAGCCAAGCAGAGAAGTTATAATCCCTCCATCTGCAAAATAATAAGGATCTGGGTCAAGAGATCCAAACTGTTCTGACAGCCTAAAATCACAGCAAGCTCAAAATGAGTCCAAATAGGCAAACCATGACTGCCAGGATGTGACAAAGAAACCATGTACAGAAGAGGGGTGAGAAGACAAGCCAGCCATCATTTCCCCGCTCCCTGCTCACATCACTCATCCATCCACAGATCCAGAGCAGTATGGCTGGACTCAGAGGTAGGAAGTTACGTGATGAAAAGTCCCACTATTTCCACAAGGAAGCAGGATACGCCAACAACCACAAAATCAGACCCAGCAGAGCCCAGGGATGAGAAAAGACTTTCTAGCCTACGTGGAAAACAGAAGGTATAGGCAGTGAAACATCACATCAACCAGTAAGTCGCTCTTGACCTAGGAAATTTTTAAAAATGTAATGCTTACAAAAGTAAGTACTACCCTCCTCACTTCCACTGATGAGGACACTGAGCCTTGGAGAAGTTAAATACTTTGCTCAGTCTTCACCAAACTTCCCAAACTCCCTTGATTCGAAACTTACAGAAATGCTCAGGCAGATGGCATGTTCGAGGAGCTCAAACGATTAGAGGCGGTAAGAAAAGGTTTCATACATCCCAGTTAAATTATGACCAGGGATCTTGAAGGATACTTAGGAGTCTGCTGGGAACAGGAGAAATATTGCAAGTAAAAGGCACTAGGAAGAAATAAATATCCAGGACCGAGATGCGAAGGACTCTGAAGAGCCATGCACCATGGAAGAGATATGTGCGAGGGGCAAAGAGCGAGCACGATGGCTGTAGAGAGCCGTGGACGTCGGCGCAGTCTGGCCAGATTCCGTTCCAGTCATGACGGTCTGAGAACGGACCCCCTCTTTCTACTGATGCTTTCAAGATCCATAATGAGTTAGGTAAACAAACTTATGCAGGCTTCACTCCCCTCACACAGGCGTATTATTCTTGGAAGTAAGGTAAAGCTATGTTCCTGAGGTAGAAATTTCAAATCTACAGCCAGAATTCATTTTACATGGTGAATTAAAAAAAAAAAAAAAAAAAAAGGAGAGAGAAAGACTTAAATCAGAGACTGTAAGAACTAAATATTCCCTTATAAAAGCTTCCCTAAGGCCTCCTTCCCATAAAACTGATGAGAAAAATGATTTAATGACCCTATTACATGCCAGGAAATTTATGTATGTTATCTCTGATCCTGCAACAACCTTTCACAGTAGCTACCAGTCCTATATTATAGATGAAGAAACTGAGGCTCACAGAAGGAAAAAAACCTGCCCAAAGTCACGGAGCCTGCAATGGCAGAGCTGATAGTTAAACCCAAAGCCAGGATGCAGTCTGCGCATGCACGTGTGTGTGTATGTCTATGTGTGTGTATCCAGAGGAATTTCCATGAACCAGCCTTACACAGACGCGACAGTGTCTTGGTTAAAGAAGGAAAAAAAAGGCCAATGAACATGGCCGATCCTTCAGCATATCACGTCCCTCAGGACATGCAGAAAGCAGCATAACTGCTTGTCACTACACAAAGAGCTTTCTTGCCCAAACATGCCTGCCACCAAAAATCTGGAGAAGGCTATGTTAGCCAAACACAAAGCCACTGTAAACCTGCCAGTCCTCCTTGGAGCCATCACCAGGCCTGAACAAAGACAGTCAAATGCCTGTTTCCACCGTCTCTTTCCTAAGAGAGCTACATAGAGTTTATCCAAATTTCGCAAATAAGGTTGAAAACATAGTTTTGCTTTACTGGGGGGGGAGGGGAAAGAGTTGTCTTGCAAAATCTCACAAAGAACTTGTATCCAAAATATATAAAGAACTCTTACAACTTGTTAAGAGAATAAATGAACCAAATAAACAGTAGGCAAGAGACCTGAACACATATCTCAACAAAGAAGACATACGAATGGCTAATAAGCAAACGAGAAGGTAACTCTACATCTTTCAGTATGAGGAAATACAAACCAAAACCACAATGAGCTACCAATGCATACTCAGTATAATCAAAAAGGTAGATAAAATCAAGCCACTTTGGAAAACAGTGTAGTAGTTTCTTAAAGTGAAGCATGCGTTTACTTACCACAAAACCCAGCGACTCCACTCCTAGAAATGTGCCCAAGAGAAACTGAAACATACGTCCACACAAAGACTTCCATGCAAATGTTCATAACAGCATTATTCATAATCACCGAACTGAAAACAATCCAAATACCCATCACCTGGTAAATGGACTGACAAAATGCAGTCCATCCATACAAAACAATACTATTTAGCAACTAAAAGGAATGATATAGCGATAAACACTACAACATGGGTGAACCTCAAAAACATTATGCTAGTGACAGAAGTCGCACACAGAAGACCAGATAGGGGCGCCTGGGTGGCTCAGTCGGTTGAGCGTCCGACTTCAGCTCAGGTCATGATCTCACAGCTCATGAATTCGAGCCCCGCATCAGGCTCTGTGCTGACAGCTCAGAGCCTGGAGCCTGCTTCGGGTTCTGTGTCTCCCCCTCTCTCTGCCCCTAAGCCACTCGCATCCTGTCTCTGTCAAAAATAAACATTAAAAAAAATGTTTTTAATAAACATTTAAAATTTTGTTTAAATAAGATCATATATACATCATATGATTCCATGTACATGAAATGTCCAGAAAGGATAGGGTCAGAGAGCAGATCAGCGGTTGCCTGGGACTGAGGTGAGAGTGGGACTAACTGCAAAAAAAACTTAGGAAAATTTGGGGGCAGGGGGGATATGGCAACATTCTATAACCATACTATGGCCGTGATGGCACAGCTCTACAAACTGTATAAGACCCCTGAATAAGTATATTTACATTGAATTACTTTTATGGTATGGAAATTATATCTCAATAGTGTTTTCTAAGTTCTTACGCAATATATATGTATATATATTTTCTATACACACGTATGTATATATTTGGTAACTCCAGGGGAAATGGAAAAGTATTTATGAAAGGGAATATAATCATGTTTTATGATTTGGCTATATTTAGTCACAATAATGTAATTATTATGTAACCATAAATCGGGAATAAACACTGATTTTTCTAAATGACCTCATTAGAAGGAAGGAGACCATGTCTAAAAAACTGTTAATATCTCCTCTCCAACAGTAGGCAGCCAAAATATGATGTCTAAACTTGGTAAATCAAGAAAGAGCAGAATAAGCATGTTATTTAGACACCTGGCAGTCAGCAGCAGACGAAGTGAAATGGTCTTTCCCAGAAGGAAAAAATCTTATGAACTACGTGCAGAATGAAATGATCTAAAATGCAAGAGTAAGTCTGAAGCTGATTACATGGTTCAAGAAAAATGTTAGAACACCAGATGCTGCAGCATTTCCCAGCCCTTCATCCACTAGAGGGTGTAAGGCAACATCGCAGAAGGCCCTAATCACCGATGGGCAACCTGATGTCAGATATTGGGGAGAAGCGACCATTTTATAATGTACCTCGCATGAAGGCTGACAGTAGGGTTCTGTACAACCTAGCAGAAAGGGAAAAAAAGCGATTTCGGATGTAACTGAAGAGCAAAGCAGAAGTATTTTTCATTAGAAGGGGGGCCAGTAAGAAAATTATTATAGGTTGTGAGATACAGAAGGGGTATGAAACAATTTACTTCTAAACCAGTCATTTTAACCCAGTCTCCAGCTGGGGCGGGGGCAGGGGGCCGGGGGAATAAAATTTCTCATTCGACAAATAAGTCCTAGTTAGAACTGATATTAAAGACAGCAAATAATAAAGCCATTGCCTAGAGAGTTCTAAGGCTGCTTTTTTTGTTGCTCCTCCTAAAATTCAATTCTTCATAGCAGCCAGAATATTGTTTTTAAAAATGTATAATGAATCACGTCACTTCCCTGCCTAAAACCTTTCAAAATCGTCAACATTAAACAAGATAATTTTAATTTATGCATTCAACAAATATTTATTGATCTCCTCCTACATATCAGGCTCTGCTCTAAGCAAAGTCACAGCTTGCACAGCACATTTTAGTGGGAGAGATACACAATCAAGTATGCGCACTACATAATTTCAGATGATGGCGACAGATCTGAAGAAGGTCAGGTTGTATATCTGGATATCTATAGGCGAGTACAGTCAGGAAAGACTTCCCCGAGGAGTAAATTTTGTCCCTGTGACCTGAATGAGAAGACAGTGAGCATCTGGGCGAAGAGTACTGCGTGTCTGAAGGTAGAGGAGACAGTGGCTCCACACTGAAGCCGGAATCAAGCTTGTTCAAGAATGCCCGGCGAGGCCAAGGCCAAGTGTACATAAGAGAGCTTCAGGAGACGGAACCACAGAGGCAGGCAGTGGGCTCACGTAAGAACACTCCCTCTAGCCATACAGTGAGATGTCACTCAGCCAAAAATGGAATGCAGTACTAACATGCGCTACAACATGGATGAACCTTGAAAACATTATGCTTAGTGAAAGAAGCAAGTCACAAAAGACCAGATGTTCTATGATTCCATTTCCGTGAAATATCCAGAACAGGCAAATCCACAGAGACAGAAAGCAGATGAGTGGTTACAGGGGGATGGGGCATAGAGAAGTGACTGCTAAAGTATATGGAGTTCTTTAAGGTTGCATTTTTTTTTTTAATGTTTATTCATCTTTGACAGAGAGAGAGAGAAAGAGAGAAAGAGAAAGAGGGAGAGAGAGAGACAGAGCACAAGCAGGGGAGGGGCAGAGAGAGAGGGAGACACAGAATCCGCAGCAGGCTCCAGGCTCTGAGCTGTCAGCAGAGCCGGATGCAGGGCTTGAACTCATGAACCGCGAGATCACGAACTGAGCCGAAGTCGGACACTTAACCGACTGAGCCGCCCAGGTGCCCCTAAGGTTGCATTTTCAAGGACAACAATCATGAGAATTTTGTTTTTCAAAACTACAGATTGCAATCTATTAGCAGGCCCAGGAAATCAATTTTGCTCAATTGCTGGTCACAACCAACAATTTTTTTAATGGAATGGAAAAGAATGGAAAATGCTTACAGTACAGTAAGGGTAAGTACTATTTGGAAGACTAATTCTAAGTTACATTTGTGTGTCCGTGTGTGTGTGCGCGCGCATGCACGCACGTGCTGGGTCATGATGTAAAAAGTATTGCTTTACCAGTGGTTCCTGTCTTTAAGCTTAAAAGCAGCACCAAGCTAGAATTTGAACACTCTCCCCATGTCCTCTGTTCCAATTCTTCCCAAAGGAGGAAGAGCAGCACCATTTCTTTGGCATGAAAACAAATGAGTATGACAGAAAATGTGTTTGCTATCATCCATGGCTCCCAATCAATACCTAAAAGCCCTGAAAGTTCATTTATAAAAACCTCTACTAAAATAAAGTTCATCCCGGGGATAAAAGGAAGAAAAGGAAAGGTCATTAAATTCTTAAGAAAGAAAATGCTTTTGAAAAATAAATCCCCGGGGTGCCTGGGTGGCGCAGTCGGTTAAGCGTCCGACTTCAGCCAGGTCACGATCTCGCGGTCCGTGAGTTCGAGCCCCGCGTCGGGCTCTGGGCTGATGGCTCAGAGCCTGGAGCCTGTTTCCGATTCTGTGTCTCCCTCTCTCTCTGCCCCTCCCCTGTTCATGCTCTGTCTCTCTCTGTCCCAAAAATAAATAAACGTTGGGAAAAAAAAAAAAAATTTAAAAAAATAAAAAATAGAAAATAAAAAAAAAAGAAAAAAAAAAAGAAAAAGAAATCCCCTAGGTCATTTTTAATCTATCCTCTAAATTAAAAGTATGGCTGCCACTCCCAATTGAAATCTCTAACGGTCAAAGTCACATCTTTGAACATCTCTTTTGATACTCCCCCTTTGTTTCTGTGAATCACCTGAACATGTCCATACAGTAGCTTTTCAACAGAATTTTAGAAAATCAAAGGAAAATAATTTTAGCAAGCCACTGGCTAGCATTTTAAAAATAAGATAAAGAGCCTAACACCATGACATCAATTTTTTCTTTATATTTACAAAATACTATACAAATACAAAAAGACAAACTGTGGACCATAAGCTATTTTAGCAAATAAGGAAGAAAACTTGACAGAAATAAGTTACTCAAGGGACCTCCAAGTCACATGAAGCCTTTTCATGAGGCTACATTCCCTAATGATTCCATAATATCTTGTCACACTAGCAAGAGAACATCCCCATTCAGAGAAGAGAAAACATTGACAGAAGAACACAAAAGGGAAACAAAAGACATGGAAGCTGAAAATCCAGGGTTCAAGTCCATTTCTGCCACCTCCCCTCTATGTAACACTGGGAAATCCATTTAATAATCTCTGCACCGGGGGTTGCCTGGGTGGCTCACTCAGTTAAGCTTCTGACTCTTGACCCTGGCTCAGGTCATGATCTCATGATTATGAGATCAAGCCCATGACGGGCTCCCCACTGAGCAGAGAGGCTGGCTTGGGATTCTCTCTCTCTTGGGCCACCTGGGTGGCTCAGTTGGTTAAGCGTCAGTCTTAGGCTCAGGTCATAATTTCACAGTTCACAGGTTCAAGCCACACCATGGGCTCTGCACTAGCAATGCAGAGCCTGCTTGGGATCCTCTGTCTCCCTCTCTCTCTCTACCCCTCCCCCGCTCACATGCTTGGTCTCGCTCTCAGGACAAATAAACTTAAAAAAAAAAAGAAAGGTACTCCCTCCCTCTGCCCTTCTCCCACACATGCACAAGCACATGCTCGCTCGCTCTCAAAAAGTAAAAATACAAAAAATAATTTTTAATCTCTCCACTGGTTTTCTTATCTGTAGAGATAATAAAACCCAACCTACCTAGCAGAGCTATTGTGAAGACCAAAACTCAGCAAACATGGAAGCACACTGAAAAGTACTTTACAACGTTAGTTTTTTTAACATTTTAATACTGTCACTTCCATACCCGACTCAACACCTAAACCCAACCAAGAGTCTGTTCCCTCTCTCACCTCAAAAGCGAATGACAAGGTTTCGCTCCTGCGCGGGCTAAATGTGAGGCAATGCACTGTGCCATAATCTCAAACCCCGATCACATCAGTTAAGAGGACATTTGCTAGGGGCGCCTGGGTGGCTCAGTCGGATGAGCGCCTGACTTCGGCTCAGGTCACCATCTCGTGGTTGAGAGTTCGAGCCCCGCATTGGGCCCTGTGCTGACAGCCTAGAGCCTGCTTCCGATTCTGTGTCTCCCTCTCTCTCTGCCCCTCCCCCAATGCTCTGTCTTGCTCTGTCTCAAAAATACATACAAACATTAAAAAAGAATTTTTTTTTAAAAAGAGGACATTTGCCAGAGTTCTTAATTTTTTCTTAAGTTTATTTATTTTGAGAGAGAGAGAGAGAGAGAGAGAGAGAGAAAGACACAGAGCGAGCACACCAGTGGGGGAGGGACAGAGAGAGAGAGAGAGAGAGAGAGAGAGAGAGAGAGAGAGAGAATCCCAAGCAGGCCCTGAGCTGTCAGCACAGAGCCCGACACAGGGCTCGATCTCACAAACCGTGGGATCATGACCTGAGCCGAGATCAAGAGTCGGGCGCTAAGCCACCTGAGCCACCCAGGTGCCCCTATGGTTCTTGAATTACAGCTAAGGTGGCTACACACCTCCGCTCATCCCAGTTTGCATGGGGCTGTTTCAACATAAGCATCACTTTTCACTCTCGAGAGTGTCCCAGCTAGAATGACGACTTATACGGTCGCCCTGATGTAGCAGACGTAAAGTTGTGGCACCAAGTGATGGCGAGGGGATGGACTCGGACTCACACCGTGCTCTCCGGGAGCCCCCTGAAAGCCGTCCTAAATAAATGAACAATGTCAGCAAAAACAGTGAGCTTGCTGTGTAGAACTGAGGCCCTCTCTAATCAGATTGCTATTCCTAAGCCCCTCCTATCCATAAACCCTGGAGCTAACAACACAAATATTCTCTCATTTAAAAATACCGCAAACCCACAAAATATTCCAGACCGAACCAATACTCAAATAAGCATCTGCGCATATACCTAAACCACAAAGAAACAGCTACGAACCTAAACCACTGTATCGTATCATCAACCCAAACTGCACGGCTCGGATGAGACACTCAGTCGGACTTTCTGAGCTGGTTTTCACTTTGCAAATCTGGACAATGTTTGTCTCCTCCACTCCCGCACGGAGCTCGTTAGCAAGCACAGTGAAGTGCTGGGGAGAGCTCTATAAGCACAGCGGACTGTCATCCCATAAAACTTGCTAACTGACTGGGAAAGAAGGCTGAGGGAACGGCACATAAGAAAGCACAACCTCTACGAGGTGGCGGGTGGTTTTTCCCCTCCTTCCCTCCACAGGTTTCCAATTCAAATGTGTTGGCGGGAGCTTACATAACAGGATGAAAAGGACCACTGAACAGTGGTATACTGGTATACTTAGTGTTAAGAAAGCCAGGGGTAATAATCCTTAAGCAGGGATCATGGATTCCTAGATCTGTGGTTGAGCTCCAAGGGGCCTATGAAGCCAGACGACAAACAAGGTACAGGCGTGAGCAGGTGCTCGTGCACACGACCACATTCTTGCCTGTGTGAGTCAGTGATTCCCCAGCACAGAGGAAAGGGCCCTCACAAAGAGAAGAAAATTTCAGTTCTTTTGCAGCTACTACCTTGCATGGTTTCCTCGGAGAAGTCACTTTACCTCTGGGTACCTCAGTTTCCCGCCTCTGTTTTATCTACTTCAAAAGGTGGCTGTGAGGACGAGGGGGGAAAACACGGATGACCGCGCTCTAGGAAGATCAGGATTGTAACTGTCTCTTTTAAAATCACCATGAGATGCTGATACAAATCCTGTCTGGGAACGATTCCTATCTGTTTAGAAAGGAACAGCAACAGAATAAGGAAGGCAAATAAAGACACATAGTTAAAATTCACCTTCACTTCCCCCCCCCCCCCAACCCCCATCCTGGATTTGCTGAGCCAGACCAGTCTGGGGAGATGTAAAGATCACAAGTGCGGTTTCTGCCCAGCTCAGGCCGCTCAGTGACCAGCGTTGCACACTGATACATGTCCCCCAAATCTCAGTGCACAAAGTGAGAGTTCACAAGGTTAGGCGCATTAATTAGCGGGGCTCATTTGGATTCTGTATTCATCAAATAAAACAAGCAGCCATTCAATATTTGCCTGTTTGCACTGCTCTAAGATCTCTAATTCAAAGATCCAGTCAGAGAACAAAATAAAGCCCAAGAAAATATGCTAATATAAACCTGTCACCGTCGGAATGTGCCTGAAAGTAAATTAGCAGCTTTAAACCTTGGCAAAAGGGTCTGCACAGGCCTACAGCAGAGACAGTATTGAGTGATAAATGCGCAGGTTACAGAAGTGTGTCCCTACCGCAAGAGAAAGGAAAAATAAAGTAGTTCCAAGCAACAAGACTACTTCTACGCTTTAACAAATTCCTCTTAATTCCTTTTGCTTAGTTTTTTATTGATCTGTAATCCTCACAGGAAGAACACAGCATTATACAGTACCTTTCAGATCCTTTTAAACTCAATACGTCTATTCCCATGCTTTACTTCAATTAGTCTTACCTTCCTACATCTAAAATAAGCCGACATCCAGGGGTGCCTGGGTGGCTCAGTTGGTTGGGCGTCCGACTTTGGCCCAGGTCATGACCTCACAGTTTGTGGGTTCGAGCCCCGCATCGGGCTCTGGGCTGACACCTTGGAGCCTGGAGCCTGCCTTGGGACTGTGTCTCCCTCTCTATCTCTGTGCCTTCCCTGCTTATGCTTTCTCTCTCTCAAAAATAAACATTAAAAAAAATAAAATAAGTCTATATCCAAAATAAGCAACATTTTATAAATAAGTAAACATATGCGTTGATATGCAAGGGTAGACAGAGACTGACCATGATCCTTTGTATTTTAAGGGTCCTAGGTCAAAAGTACAGGATGAAACGGAACTTGTCACTACTTTTAAAGTAGCCCACAGGACTGCAGTTGTCGACAGTGGCTGCAAAGCAGCATCGCCTGTAGGTATTTCTAAATAGGTGAATGACTAAATGCACTTTTAGACCCTGCTTACAGAGTCTCTGGGGGCTAGATCTCTAGGCAGTAGTACCTTCCCTGATATGTGACCAAGAGCTAGAACTACTATCAAAGGGCATAAAGTTCACAGCTTGTTACAAGAGCTCCAGAGCAGACCCAAACCAGAAAGAAAAAATCCTCTGACTTTAGATTTGAGGGGCGGCTAGGGGGCTCACTCGGCTGAACGTCAGATTCATGATTTTGGCTCAGGTCATGATCCCAGGGACACGGGACTGAGCCCCACGGCAGGCTCTGCACTGAGCATGCAGCCTGCTGAAGATTCTTTCTCTGCCTCCCTCTGCCCCTCTCCCCCATTCGCGCACTCTCTCTCTCAAAATAATAAGAACAAAAAATAAAATAAAATAAAATAAAATAAAATAAAATAAAATAAAATAAAATAAAATAAAAGATTTGAAGTAAACGACTGTATCTTTTTAACAAAAGCTTCCCTAGGGACAAACTTCGATCCCAACAGTGACGATCCCCCTGGGAGATAAACACAGAGATGAACAACACCTTCCCTCCCCCTGTTCCTCCCCACCCTAACTGGGGCCAGTCTGACACCAACCCAGCACCCAAAGTGCAAGAACGGGGCAAATACTCGGAATACTGAAGGCCACTCAATAGATGACCACTGATTATGGTGCCAACCTAGTTTTCAAGATCAGCTCCAGGGGCTCCGATGAGATTCAATTAATTTCTGGAAACAGGAACTATGTCAACCCTTCAGTTTAACACTCTGATGATACAATGTCCCTTGGACAAGCCTAAAACTGGGGGTTTTTTGGACAACCCTATGAGGAAGTTGGATAGACATTCAAAGATAATCACTAGGGGTAACCTTTCAAATCTCCTGGAGAATATCAATATGCCCAAACAGCAAGGAGGCAAATTTCAAAAAAAAAAAAAAATTTTTTTTTTAATGTTTATTTATTTTGAGAGGGAGAGTGTGCAACCAAGTGGGGGAGGGGCAGAGAGACAGGGAGAGAGAGAGAATCCCAAGTGGGCTCTGCACTGTCAGCGCAGAGTCCAATGCAGGGCTTGATCCCATGAACCATGAGATCCTGACCTGAGCCGATATCAAGAGTCGGACACTTAACCGACTGAGCCACCCAGGCGCTCCGAGGAGGTTAAATTTCAGAGGGTAGGTATCTCAGGCCACACCATTTCTCTGAGGCAGCAGTTACCTGTTCTTCTACCCTAACTCATCCTCAGCCCCACCTGCCCAAGGTTTCAAACAGCAGAAGGACAAGGAAGGCATTTTATACATTCACCTAAACCGCCCAGAAGGCGTCTCATAGGAAGCAGTGCTGCTCTAACCCACACTAGGGCCTGGGCTTTTTTCCAATCATGCTCCCAATGTAACAAAGAAAGGCAGCAGAAACTTCCCTCTCTCAAGTTAGCCTTCCTGATTAAAACCGTAAGGTTGAATTCCCCCAGGAAGGAGAATGGAATTTTTTGTTGCAGATTATTGCAAGGACTCAAAAAAAATCTGTGCAGGCAGGAGCTAAGTGGCAGAGAATTAAGAGACAAGTCCAGCACTTAGAATTATGAAACACCAAGAAAACCAGGTTACAAAATTATTGTAACAGCCTAGAGAAGAGAAAACAAAAGCAGTTATGTCTGTGCGTGCCTGATTTTTTCCCCCATAACACCCACAATTTCAGAAACGCGATTACAATTCTTTTAGGATTAAGACATGTATTTTATTTGTATCTTTAAACGTAAATGCACTGCTGAAACTAACCATGTCACTCTCCAAAACACTTTCTGGAAATGCTCTCTACCAGAGCATCCTTAGAACGAACACACACACATACACACACCCACCCCATCTGACACAGCAGATACCAACCTGGCTGTCCCGTGCTGGGAATCCATGATAACCTGGAGTCAGAGGCTCGTTCTAAGAGAAAAAGAAGAAAATCAAACTATAAGACAAAAGAAAATGTTAAGGAGCATCAAATCATCCAAACTGATCAAATATAAATTCCTGCAACAGTCCTTAAGATGTTCTATCACTGGGGCGCCTGGGTGGCGCAGTCGGTTAGGCGTCCGACTTCAGCCAGGTCACGATCTCGCGGTCCGTGAGTTCGAGCCCCGCGTCAGGCTCTGGGCTGATGGCTCAGAGCCTGGAGCCTGTTTCTGATTCTGTGTCTCCCTCTCTCTCTGCCCTTCCCCCGTTCATGCTCTGTCTCTCTCTGTCCCAAAAATAAATAAACATTGAAAAAAAAAAAAAAAAAAAAAAAGATGTTCTATCACTATATTCCACTCTAACCGTACCCCTGCCAGCAGCCTCTGCAATGGCAAAAACGAAACCAAACAAACATAGTATTTGCTTCAAAACACCATTCATAAACTCTGTTTTCCTCGTGCAGCTAATTGTTTCCTTTTCAGTGTACCTCAAACGGGGAGCCAACTGAGATCTGGGGCAAATCAACTCCTAACTGTGAGACTTTAGCGTCCCTGGCCCTTAACCACTAAAAGCCACCAGCAATCCTGAACACTAGGACAACCAAAAACCAAAAATTCACACATTTCCAGAAGTCTTCTGGCTCAACAGTACCACCCCTACTGAGAACTACGTCTTGGTCTGGAAGTTTTAGCCACACCCCCCTGTCAATATGCATTCCTTCAGTTCTTTGAAACCTACATGAAATCCCTTCCTCTATCACCCTCTGTGACCCTAGAGACCCGAGTGACTCCGAACATGTATAAATTAAAATGCACTGAGGCTATTTGTACAATTTCCTTTTCATATGACATATGCCTTAATCAGATTTTTCTAACAGTATACCATAGTGAGTGTCTCATCTTCACGTTAACCACTAAATCAAAATCCTGAAGGGCAAGAATGACAGTCAATAAAAGCTATGCAAACCCTATTAGTATAAGGTGATATGATCTGAGCACTCATTCATGGCTTGACCCATTCAATGATTCAGTCAACACGTACTGAACACCTAATATTTTTCAAGTACTGTTAAGTGATTGACAGTCATCAGTAAGAAAGGTAAGGGACACAAGGCCCTTGTCTTTAAGTGAACTTTTAAATGGGAAGAGATACACGTGCCCATAAAAGTGTAAATGAGAATATGCTTTTGTAATTTTTTTCAACGTGCTCAACACTGCTCCCCGGAAGACGCTCATCCTCTTCTTCCATCCATTTATATTTTCATTCAGACTAGCAGATTAACAAGGTAAGAATTTTCACGGATGGGACATTCACATATGGCAAGAGAGCACTTTCCAACCAATGGTACATCTGCTGTGATTATATCCTTACCTTTGGTTATCAAATACCCGCCCTGTTTTCAAAAACATGAAAGCGAGGAGCCAACATGAGCCCACTGCAGAGACACCTTGTGTGTTCACCGTGGTTTCCCTGCAACCTAGCACAGCGTCTAACACGTGGTGGGCACACAAAACGATGCAGAAATACATACGTGGAGCTCAACAAGCAGAAGTTATTTTGCCATCCATCACTGATTCAATCATAGACAATCCAAGTTCTCCTTTCTGACTCCTTAGTCTCTGTTCTGGATGTTTATAAATGAAGTCTCCGCAGAGAAAGCACATCAAAGATAACAGCCTTGAAAAATTATAGGTACCAAAACAATCCCGAGGAAGAATAAAGCAGAAGGATTCATGTTTCTGGATCTCAAAGCTTCCTGCAAAGCTACAGTCATCAACATAGTGTGATACTGGCCTAAGGAATAGACATACAGATCAATGGGCTACAACTGAGAGTCCAGAATCAAACCCTTAAAACTATAATCAACTGATTTTTTAAGAGGATGCCAAGAAAATCGAAGCAAGAAAGAACACTCTTCAACAAATGGTGAAACAAATGGATACCCACGTATCAAAGAATGAAGTTAGAACGCTATCTCATCCCATACAGAAAATTAACTCAAAACAGATCACACACCTAAAACCCCAAAATTCTTAGAAGAAAACACAGAAGTAAATCTTTACGACTTCTCGTTAGGCAACAGCTTCTTCAGTATGACACCAAAAACACCCGTGACAAAGGAAACAACAGATAAATTGGGCTTCAACAAAATTAACAATTTCTGGGGCTCAAAGGACACCATCAATTCTGGGAATCTCCCGCCTAACACAATGATTATAGTTAATAATACCATATTATATACTTGAGAGTTGCAGGGCGCCTGCGTGGCTCAGCTGGTTAAGCGTCCAACTCTTGGTTTTGGCTCGTGTCACGATCTCACAGTTTGTGAGAGACGGAGCCCCGCATTGGCTCCGTGCTGGCAGCGGGGATCCCGCTTGAGATATTCTCTCTCCCGCTCGCTCTCTGCCCCTCCCCCACTCAATACAACTAAACTTTAAAAAAGAAGAAGAAGGGGTGCCTGGGTGGGCTCAGCCGGTTAAGCGTCCGACTTCAGCTCACATCGTGATCTCACGGTTTGTGAATTTGAGCCCAGCATCGGGCTCTGTGCTGACCGTGCAGAGCCTGCTTCAAATTTTCTGTCTCCCTCTCTCTCTGCTCCTCCCCGCCCTCTCAAAAATAAATAAACATTAAAAGGGGGGGGGGGGGGGGCGCCTGGGTGGCTCAGTCGGTTGAGTGTCCGACTTCGGCTCAGGTCACGATCTCATGGTTCGTGGGTTCAAGCTCCGCGTCGGGCTCTGTGCTGACAGCTCGGAGCCTTCAGCCTGCTTCAGAGTCTGTCTCCGGTTCTCTCTGCCCCTCCCCCACTTGTGCTCTGTCTCTCTGTCTCTAAAATAAATAAACATTAAAAAAAAAAAGCTCCTAACAAAACAGATCTTAAATGTTCTCACCATAAAAAATAAATGGCAATTCTGTGACATGAGGCTGGTGTTAGCTAACACTATGCTGGCAGTCACTTCCCAATATATAAATGTACCAAATCAAAACCTTGTACACTTTCAACTTATACGTGGTTATGGGTCAACTATACTTCAATAAAGTGAGGGGGGACTCCACCAAGTAAATGAAAAGACAACTCACAGAATGGGAGAAAATACGGCAAGTCATACGTCTGATAAGAGGCCTGTATTCAGAATACATACAGAACTCTTAAAAAGACAACCCAAACTTTAAAATGGGTAAAGAACGGGGCGCCTGGGTGGCTCAGTCGGTTCAGCGTCCAACTTTGGCTCAGGTCCTGATCTCACGGTTCATGAGTTCTAGCCCCGCGTCAGGCTCTGTGCTGACAGCTCAGATTCTGTGTCTCCCTTTCTCTCTGCTCCTCCCCCGTTCACGCTCTCTCTCTCTCTCTCTCTCTCTCTCAAAAATAAATAAACATTAAAAAAAAAAAGCTATAAAGATAAAACGGAGGATTTCCATAGGAAGTTCTCCAAAGATGTACAAATGGCCAATAGGTACATGAAAAGATGCTCAATATCTTTAGTATCTTTAGTCATTAGTGAAATGCAAATCAAAACTGTAATGAGAAAATACTTCACACCCGTTACGGGAACAAGGTAAACTTTAGCGAGGATGTGGAGAAACTGGAATCTCATACACTGCTGGCAGGAAGGTAAAATGGTACGGCACTTTGGAAACAGGCCCGCAGTTCCTCCAAATGTTAAAACAGAGTTACCATATGATCCGGTGATTCCACTTGGTGTAAGAAAGAAAACTGAAAACACATATCCACATAAAACCTTGTTCAGAAATGTACGAAGCAGCTTTATTCCATAATCGCCAAAAAGTCGAAACAATCCAAATGTTCACCAGTTGCTGAATGCATAAGTAAAGTATGATACATTCATAACAATGTTACTGGGCAATACAAAGGAATGAAGTGCTGAGACAAACAGGTAATCTTGAAAACACCATGCTAAGTGGGGGGAAAAAAAACAAAGGCAGCAAATTGTATGACTCCATTTATATGAAATATCCAGCATGGACAAATCCATAAAGAAAAGAGATTAGCAGCTCTAGGGGATAAAAGGGCAGAATGGGGAATGAGTGGTAACAGGTACTGGGCTTGTCTATGGTAGTGACAATGTTCTTGAATTAGTGATGACAGACGCACAACTTGACGATTATACTAAAAACTGCCACAACACTAAAAACTACTAAAATCAATTTAAAAGGGTGAGATTTATGGTCTGCAAATTCTTTTTTATATTTTTTTTAGCGTGTATTTATTTTTTGAGAGAGAGAGAAACAGTGCAAGTGGGTTAGGGGCAGAGAGAGAGGGAGACACAGAATCTGAAGCAGGCTCCAGGCTCTGAGCCTGACACGGGGCTCAAACTCACGAACTATGACATCATGACCTGAGCCAAAGTCGGACACTTAACTGACTGAGCCACCCAGGTGCCCCCTTTTTTTTTTTAATTTTAGAGAGTGTAAGAGTGGGGAAGGGGTCAGGTGGGTGGTGGGGGGAGGGGTAGAGAGAGAAAGAGAATGAATGAATGAAATCTTAAGCAGACTCCACACTCAGCATAGAACCCAATGCAGGGCTCAATCCCAGCATCCTGGGATCATGACCTGACCCAAAATCAGGAGTTGGACCTTCAACCAACTGAGCCTCCCAGGAGCCCCAT
This sequence comes from Leopardus geoffroyi, assembly GCF_018350155.1. Classification (NCBI taxonomy): domain Eukaryota; kingdom Metazoa; phylum Chordata; class Mammalia; order Carnivora; family Felidae; genus Leopardus; species Leopardus geoffroyi. Next base: position 130,753,503 of record NC_059341.1, read on the forward strand.
GGTCTGTGAGTTCTATATCAATCAACCTGTTATTTAATAATAGTAATAACAGGCAATCTAGCTACTTTCACACTAAGTTTTACAGGGGAGACATACAGCTTAGACTGTGACAAAAAGAACAGGGCTCTTCTGAAATCTACAAGTGCCTTATCTGTTCTAGATTCTATAATTTAATTCGACATCATTCCCTATAAATTTTAACAATGATGATGATAAAGGTGATGATAACTGCTAGATATTGAACATTAAATCCAGGTATAGTTTCAGGATGGAAGGGAAGAGGAAGAGAAAACAACAAAGAGAAGGAGATAATAAAGCATAGGTACTAAGTGGGAAAAAACTATCAACCCAGGTGTGCTGGATTCCAAAGCCCCTGTTATTTCCATTTCATCAACTTCTCTTTTGTAATAACCACTCCACAATATTTAAGAAAGCAATGGAAGGGTGCCTGGGTGGCTCAGGCACTGACTCTAGATTTCAGCTCAGGTAACAATGTCAATGTGGGATTGAGCCTCATGCCTCGTTCCATGTGCTGACAGCAAGGAGCCTGCTTGGGATTCTCTCTCCCTCTCTCTCTGCCCCTCCCCTGCTCATGCTGCCCTCTCTCTCCCTCAAAATAAATGAGTAAACTAAAAAAAAAAAAAAAAAATGATAATAATGGAAAACACCAATAAGCAAAATTAACATTCATCACTCCCAGAGAATACCCCACATATAAACTCTATTCTTGAGTTCAGCAATGCAGAGAACTTTTTATAAGGAAAAAAGTCACATTCCTAGAAGCCGGTATTGTCAGAAACTTTAACAGCAAAAGGGTGCCTGGGTGGCTTAGTTGGCTGAGCGTCAGACTCCTGATTTCAGCTCAGGTCTGGATCTCTGGTCAAGCCCTATGGTGGACTCCAGGCTGCCAAGCCTGTTTGGGATTCTTTCTCTCCCTCTCTCTGCCCCTCCCCTGCGCACACGCACTCTCTCTCTCTCTCTCTCTCTCTCTCTCTAGCTCTCTCAAAATAAGAACAAAAAAAAAAGAAAAGAAACTTTAACAGCAAAGACAAATATAATACGTTGCACAGATATATGTCAGAGGAAATGGATTCACTCCTTCGCCGGCCTCTCAGCAAGGTCAGGCTCTTCTCTCTCCCCCATCTCTCAGATAAGGCTCCTTGGAACTCACCAGCTCTCAGAAACTCCGTCTCTCTGAAAGTGGCCTACACTTAATGACAAAGGCTCACTCACCTTTTTAACTTTATCATGTACAAATCTGTCCCTCCAAAATGCATTAACTTTGCATATTGTTTAATTTATAAAAATGGATCTTATTGTACGCATTCTTCGGCAATTTCCTTTTTTTGCTCGAAACCACGAGGTTCAACTCCCCTTATGAACAGTTGCTGTATTTCACTAACGGGGACTACTGTTTGGTATCCTATCTTATTTACGACTATGCCACAATTTATTGACCAGCCTTATTTTCCTATTAATAGATTCTTAAATTGTTTCCAGTTATGCTTTCTGTTTACACTCACAAACTACGCTGTCTATGAACATTCTTTTGGATTTGAGGTATAATTTTTCACTCCTGAGTCTGGCAAAAATGAAAATGAAAACATCACGAGTTAGCAAGAAGAAGAGTAAACAGGCACCTTCACATCTAATAGTAAGAACAGAAGTATATTGAGACCACTGCTTTGGAAAGCAATTTGACAATAATCATTAAAATGCTAAATGCACATACCTTCTTGTAATTTCACATCTCTGACCTGTGCAGCCACTCTAGATAATCACTTGCACACGTGCTCAAAGAATCGTGTGCAAAGATTTTCAACGCGGTGCTGTTTCTAACAGTGAAAAACTGGAAAGAACCTCAGTCTCCGTTAATAATGAGAAACAATGCTATTCTATTATTTCGACACCCCTGTGCAAGCTTTTAAAAAGATAAAACCTCTATGAACTATCTCAAGTCATACTAAATGACAGCAGAATAGCGTGCTGTTTTTTTAAAGAGGTATTTCTACAGGAGTGCCTGAGTGGCTCAGTTGGTTAAGCATCCGACTTCGGCTCAGGTCATGATCTCACGGTTTGTGGGTTTGGGCCCCGCGTCGGGCTCTGTGCTGACAGCTCAGGTTCTGTGTCTCCCTCTCTCTCTTTCCCTGTCCCTCTCACACTTTGTCTCTTTCTCTCTCTCTCTCTCAAAAATAAATATTAAAAAAAAAAAAAAATTTTAAGAGGTATTTCTACATGCATATTAGAAAGTAAATAAATGCACAGGGGTTACCTCTAGGGAGAAGAGTATGATCTGTGGAAGGCTGAAAGGGCATGCTTTATCTGAATTGTTTCAATTTGACGAAATGTAAAATCTACATATTGCTTGGAACATTATAAAGAATTAAAAAAAGTCACCATTGCCAGTGTTCCGTAGTGCTTTATAACTTCCAAAAACACCTTCATATAATCTTATTTAGTCCTCATAATGCAGAAAATAGGTTTTATAACCCTCATTTTACAGATAACAAAACTGAATCTCAGAAAGATTAAGTGATTTGCTTGAGGCCAAATAGCTAATGACAGTGGCTGAGGCACCTTCACACTTAGGTCGTAACTCTGTACCCAGTACCTCTGCTGCCTCGTGACCACAGTAAAGAACACTCCTCCGGCCCTGGGACAATGTTGACAGTCCAAGATGTGCAGATCTGAGTTCTTAATCAGTGTGAAAATAATAACTGATACTTAAAGTAGACATGAAATTACAAGGCTGGCTAATGGAACGGACAGGCTAGAAATCGGACGTGTTAAACTCCAAGAGAACAGGCTTCAGCAGCTATGCGTGGGCCTACATAAGCAAAAGTTCTGTCCCAGCAAGACCGGAAGAGTTCAAAACGGACTCTGCGTAGGCACAGAGGCTGCTCAAAAATAAGAAGAAGATAGGGGCGCCTGGGTGGCGCAGTCGGTTAAGCGTCCGACTTCAGCCAGGTCACGATCTCGCGGTCCGTGAGTTCGAGCCCCGCGTCGGGCTCTGGGCTGATGGCTCGGAGCCTGGAGCCTGTTTCCGATTCTGTGTCTCCCTCTCTCTCTGCCCCTCCCCCGTTCATGCTCTGTCTCTCTCTGTCCCAAAAATAAATAAACGTTGAAAAAAAAAAATTTATAAAAATAAGAAGAAGATATAAGAAATAAAATACAAACCACAAGAATCTTTAGTGACTAAAGGTCAGCGAGTAAACCTGTTTAGAAGCTTCTGGTTAGCAGGCCTGTAACAGAAGGCTCCTTAAGTAATGGTCAAATAGAGAACTGCAGTGGGTCATGCGTGTAGAGTGGACACCGAGAGAAGAAAAACAGCACCTGACTTTTGTATTCTTTCACAGGTGGCTTAGAAGCTCCCACATGCACCTATGTTTGAAAAATCCACTTAAGCCAAAGAATCCTTCCTTTATTCAGTATGAGTGATTGAACAATCGCTTTATGACAAGCACAGCGTTGGTATCCTTGCCTTGAGGAGCTCAAACTCATAATAATTACAAGAGAATGTGACTGATCCCATAACCAACAACAAACGTCAGGCCTCCAGAAGATCTTCTAGAACAGTGTGTGTGGGAATGGCGGGGGGGGGTGGGGGGGGTGCTCACTGGAGGACCACACCTCAGCACCGTGACTGACTGATGTATGCTTAAAAGACACGGTATTTCAGGGGCGCCTGGGTGACTCAGTCGGTTGAGCTTCCGACTTCAGCTCAGGTCATGATCTCACAGTCCATGAGTTCGAGCCCCGCGTCGGGCTCTGTGCTGACAGCTCAGAGCCTGGAGTCTGCTTCCAATTCTGTGTCTCCCTCTCTCTCTGCCCCTCCCCATTCATGCTCTGTCTCTCTCTGTCTCTAAAGTAAATTAAAAAAAAAAATTTTTTTTTAAAACACACATTTCTTTTTTCTGAAAGACACCATATCTGCTTTTCTCTTTTTTGAAAAGCAAAAGGTACTGTTTCCTTAAGCATTTACTTTTATTTTTCAGAAAGAGAAGAGAGCACAGGAAAGAGAGTCAGAGGAGAGAGAGAGAATCCCAAGCAGACTCCACACTCGGCGTGGAACCCAACACAGGGCTTGATCCGCAACCATGGGTTCATGACCTGAGCAGAAACCAAGAGTCAGACACTCAACCAACTCAACCTGGGACACTCAACCTGAGCCACCCAGGTGCCCTTCCTTAAGCATTTTTAAAACACAGTTAAAAAAGAAATGTTAGGAGAAATTAACAACACTGAAGATCAAAAAAATCCCTACATTCATACAGAAATATAGTAGTGATAGAATACTTTAGCCATAACCTCTAAGCAATGGAAAGATCCATGAAATATTAACAGGAGCCTCTGAAGGACACCCTCTGCCAAACTTCCCTGGTTTCACCTACTTAACAGATTGTGTGTTCAACATCCAGAGATTTATTACAAGGGTATTTCTCATTGGCTTCTATCACTGATGAGGACTGTCTAGGGGCAGGGTGTAGAAAACCGGAAATGCACAATGAAGTTACATCAAGCAATAATAAAAAAAATAAATAAATAAAAACGCACCTGGTTGTCTTTCGTGTCTAACAAAATCAAACCCATTTCACCAAATGAAAGAGGAAGAAAAATATTGAGAATGGAACAAAGTAAATTCCTGCCACCAGGCAATCTGGGGAGAGGAAAAGTAAAAAGAAGCAAAGGAAAGAAACAAAGCTGTCCTCTACAAACAAAACTTGGGCAATGCTAACAAGTCCAGATTTTTCACAGACTTATTTGTGGCTGAAAATGAACCTCACATTACCCTATGCACATTTAACAATGGAAGGAAGATTGATTTAAACCATACTGGCTGGAAAAAGAAGCGAGTCGAGTTTCCTAAGATATTTCACTACCTTGTTTTGCAACCAAAGTAACTTGTTTTCCAAGTATGGACATGGGAGGGGAGACCACAGGAACTGAAGACGTACCTAAATTCCATATGTTATGGCATGCAAAAACCAATCCCAGCAACAAGAATCTTCGGCTCAGGAAGACAGATGGCTAAGCAATCACAGGGCATCATTCTGCTTCCAAGCCATATAGGATTCAAGGTACCCAGAGATAAGATGAAGACTTAGAAGGGATATGAATCTGGCGGTATCTAACAACACGGTCCCAACATAAATGCAACTGGTAACTGGTAAACCAAGCTTTCATGATCCAGTAAAATAAGACGTAATTTATTCTACATCCCAGTCAAGACAACTGATGACAGTACTTTGTTATACTCACCACCTCCCACCCCAAACACCGTCTTCTTTTTTTCTTTTCAAAGTTAAAATAAAAATGCCCCAGTGTAAGTAATACGTTCATGCTAAAAGCTGACACGGGGATTTACTGGGCCCTGGCAGCCCACCTTTGGAACACACTAAAACGTCCTCTTTTCAAGAACAACCACAGAGTTCAAAGAGATAACCAATCAAAACCCTTTTCTTACAGCTGAGGAAACTGACACTGAAAGAGAAGTACTCTGCCCACAGTCATTCAACAAATCAGCCAGAAAAGAGAACCTACAGCCTAGAACCCTGGACTCTCAAATCATGGAAGCTGTTGACGCCTCAGACTCTGCTCACTGCCGCTGTAAGGAGCTCCGCTCATGAGCAATAGAGAAAGCATGGACTCTGGGAGTGAGCCAGCCGGCTGTGCCACCTTCTAACTGTGTGACTCTGGCCAAATTCCTTAATCTCTCGGAGGTAACACACTGTGAGGAAGTTCCACAAGAATTCCCTCCCCGCCCCCCTGTCTATCAGTCGCAAATGACTCCAGAAATTCAATCAGTCTAGGGGACTCATTCCTACAAAGTAACAAATTTCCAAATAAACAACCATCGATTTTTCTTAGCTTATGTTAAAGCCAGTTCTTTAAAAATACGTGCCGAATGGCCATCCCGCATCACCTGAAGGTGTTCAAACACTAGGTAACAATTAGTAACGTTATGAATCCATTCCAGCATTCGAGAGAAAAATTAACGTGATTAGCTCTAAGGTGACCAAAGCAACTCGGCCTCTTGTGACATATGTATGGATGCTCCACACAATCTAGCAATCCACCCTGCTGGGATCAATTCCTGACTGGCTAACACTCCCAGTTCTTCAATTTCCTTACAAACCCATTCAGTTCTAACTTATTTTTTTAATTAAAATTCAATCATGATAACCAAACTGTATTTCCAAGTACATACATAATAAATAAAATTCCCCTTCCATCTACTCCTTCCGGTACCAGGGTCTGACATCAGACTATAAATATTCTTCAGCAGTTTCTATTTTTTCCTTTTCTAAAAAATCGTTGTTACATATAAATAATATAAAATTTGCCATTTCCACCATTTTTAAGTGTACAGTTCTGTGGCATTAAGTACACGCACACTGTTGTTGAACCTTCACCACTGTCTCCAGAACTGTCTCCAAGTGAAACTCACTACTCCTTCGATTCCTCATTCTCCCCTTCCCCCGTCCCTGGCAACCCCCATTCTACTTTGTCTCTGTAAATTCGACGACTCCAGGACCCTCATGTAAGTGGAACCATAACCTTTTGTAACCAGTGTTCAAAACACCAGTGTTCAGGAAGTTCTGACTTAACCATAATGTATTCAAGGTTCATCCACGCTGTAGCTTAAGTCAGAACTTCCTTCTTTTTAAGGCTAATATTGCATTGTATAGACAGACCCCTTCTGTTTATTCATCTCTTCATGTACACTGGGTGGCTTCCACCTTTTGGCTATAGTGAATAAGGCTACTATGAACGTGGGTGTGCAAACATGGAGTCCCTGCTTTCACTTCTGTGGGTATACATCCAGAAGCAGAATGGCTGGATTATTGGCAATTCTATGTTTAATATTTAAATTATACCTAGCACTTGTCTTCCAAGTCTGTCATTCATCATATTATGCTTAGTACTTTACTTTTTTTTTTTTTTTTTTTTTTTTTTTTTGCTTCCTGATTGGTCTCCTTGTTTGGCATCTCACTTTTTCTTTCACTAGAACTTCTTACTTCATTAGAAGAGGTATCCGTTTCCAAATACTAGGGTGTCTATTTATAACTAGACTCTGTACTGCATCGCGAAAGCCTTCTACACTGTTGTTCTTGGCATCCTGTCACATGTTTGCCAACAGACATTACAAAGTTCTTTGGGAGATAAGGGTTCAAAACTACGCCACCATATGGACCTTGACAAGGAGGCCTAAGACTTATATAATAATATAAAGACAGGAGTACTATGTCGATAGAGAAATGAAACCAAACTGTCACCACTCAATGAAACCAGCAACTGTCAAACCAAACTGTCAACCAGTTATTTTTTCCCCTTTAGTACAAAATTGCCTTACAACCATTTTGTTATGGAGCAAAACTGCTTGTGGCCAAGACACCCACCATGAAACCACCTAGACCTGTTTTGTTATTATCGTGTTGTAGGAGTTCTTTAAATATTTTGGATAGTAATCCCTTACTAGATAAATGATTTGTAAATATTTCCTCCCATTTGGGGCTACTTTCCATTCTGTTGATGGTATATATCCTTTGATCCACAGAAGTTTTTCATTTTCCTGAAGTTCAATTTACCTGTTGTTGTTGTTGTTGTTGTTGTTGTTTTTCCAACGTTTATTTATTTTTGGGACAGAGAGACAGAGCATGAATGGGGGAGGGGCAGAGAGAGAGGGAGACACAGAATCGGAAACAGGCTCCAGGCTCTGAGCCATCAGCCCAGAGCCCGACGCGGGGCTCGAACTCACGGACCGCGAGATCGTGACCTGGCTGAAGTCGGACGCTTAACCGACTGCGCCACCCAGGCGCCCCTGTTGTTGTTGTTTTTATCTGTACTTTCAGTGTCATATCCAAGATGCCAAATCCAAGGTCAGAAAGATTTACCCCTGTGTTTTTTTCTAACAGTTTTACAGTTTCAGCTCTTGTGTTTAGGTCTTAGATCCATTCTGAGTTAATTTTTGTGTATGGTATAAGTGTCCAAGTTGGTTTTGTTTGTTTGTTTGTTTGTTTGTTTGTTTGTTTTGGGGTTTTTTTTGTTTTGTTTTGTTTTGGTTTTTTTTTTGCATGTGGCTTACTGACATTTGGGTACCTTAGATCTCTATTTGCCATCTTCTTCCTGGCTTCTGAGCATCTGGAATTAAATATGCGTTCTACCCATATGCTGCTTATCAATTAGTTGACTCCCAGCTCCAAATACATCCTTTTTGCCTGCTCTCTGAAAATGGATCTGGGCCTTTTAGGCAGGTTCCCTTCGACAGCATGCACGGTGCCAAGCTGTGTCAGTAGAGAGCACAGGAAATGCATCTTAGCGGAAAGGGTTTTGCTTCCAGGTCCCAAGGTGCTTTCTCAGCAGTTTCCCACAAGACAAGGACTCTTCCTCCCTTCCAGCTCGTGCGGTGCAAAATAGCAGGCGGCAGCAGCCCGCCATCAGCAGCTTCCCCTAGGAACCCCCCTTGGGCTGGTATACGGCACAGGACCTCTGGTAGGACAACTCCCTGTCAACAGCTTTCCTCAAGACCCGCGTCCCCCTCTTCCTGAACATTTATCTTACACCACTTCACTTGAAAGAAAAAGCTACATTAGTATCTGGTTTGTGAGCGTCTGTGCTTTATCTTTGTTTTGTGCATCCGTTAGCAACGCGTGTCCAAAATGTACCAAAAACACTTAAGAGAAGTTGTTTTGGGAGGCTAGAAATGTTCAAAAATTTCTCCAGATATATTAATAGTAATCGTTTCTTCACTTTACTCCATTTTGGATTACAAAAGGTTTCACAGGAACATTTTACTTTCAGACAGCAGAGAAAACCTGTACCCTAGAAGATAGATTTTTGGCAACTTTTAAAAAGGCAGAGTTCCAACAAGTTCTGTAGGTCTGGCATCACAGGGGATTACTTCTCTGCCACTCAGAAAGCCACAGCCATGCCCTCTCCAACCAAGTCTAGATCTCAGCCGCTGGGGTAGGGGAGGTAGGCTCTTCCTTTGGTGCCTTATCTCAGCCCCAGGGGTATTGCTATTAGATATTAATTATATCAATATTGTATCAGGAAGTAAAGAAAACTCGAGTAGCAGATGTAATATAACAGCAGGTATAATATAACGTAATAATCATATATACGTAATATATACATGATATATATATGTGATTATTACATTATATTATACCTGCTGTTAGAGTACATCTGCTACTCGTTCGAGTTCTCTTTATTTCCTGATACAGGTGAGCTGAAACAAAATGTTGACAGCTACTTACTATACACAGGGTAGACACTATGCGTAGCGTCTTTACGTTATCAGTGTTCTTTACGTTATCACTTGGTATTCTCATTAAACTCCATAATGTCTCTCTCTATAGTAAGAAAACTGAAGCTCAGAAAACTACGCAATTTGCCTAGAGTAATACAAATCCAGGTCTGTCTAACACTAAAGTCCCTGCTGGTTCTCTACCATGGTATTTAGTTTTTTTTTCACAGAACCTAGCAACGCTTTTTAAGGAACTAAAACACCTAAGCATAGGAAAAGAATGAACATAGCAGGCTTGACTGCCATCCTTAGAAAGGGCAGCTTGCGAGGTTGGTCTTGGTTGGTGTCTGAGAACTTAGATTTCATTCTGGGAGGGTTCTGTCCCCAGAACTGATAAGAGCGGCCCACTGTGCCTGAATTCTGCAAACAATAAGGTTTATGCTGAACATTTCCTTCGGAAAAGTCTGGATTTGTGGTAGGTAGTAGGTACAGGTCCTCTGTGAACAACCCTTCCCACTTACCCTCAAAGAAGAAAAATCTCAGCACAATGTCTCCAATAAGCTTCCCTGAGAGACAACACTGTCACAACTTGCTGCTGAGGGAAGCAAAGTGCATCCTGTGTGACTCCCCTGGGAGAGAACTCTTGGAAGCTTGAGGCTGATTTCTTCTGGACTTCACCCCCATGCGCTCTTTCCCACTGCTGTTTCTGCTTTACACTTTCAATGTTATAATTCACAGCCATGACAATGAACACGAGCCATGTATATGAACTACATGTTGAGTTCTGTACATCCCAGTGAATCGCTGGACCTAGGATAGTCTTGGGGAAATCCAGCACAACCTATGACACGCCAAGCATTTTACTAAATACAGAGGACGCAAAGTTGAATAGGTCCTTTGCCTTCAAGGAATTTCAAGTCTATTTAAATTTCCCTTCTTTCACTTCTCCAATCTTCACTTCTTAGTCTGCTACCACTTAAAATAGATTAGATACATTTCCCTACGCTAAATTCCATTCTCAGTGCTGAAGTGATGTTAAATATTTAATAAGTCCGTCAGGCAAAATCTGAGATACAAAGCTCTAATAAACTCAGAGGCCACACATATTTTCTCTTTACTTTCCCCCATCTTATTGTGTTCCTCATTAAAAATAAATTGACAAACCAACCCTTGTACACTGCTGGTGGGAATATAAAATGGTTCAGCTGCTACAGAAAACAGTTCGGTGGTTCCTCAAAAAGTTAAATATAGAATTACCATATGGCCCAGCAATTCCACTCCTAGGTATATTCCCCAAAGAACCAAAAACAGATAAACAAATGCTTATACACACGTTCATCAAAGTGCTATGCACAACAGCTAAAAGGCAGGAACAACACAAATGTGCATCAACTAAAGAGCAGATAAGCAAACTGTGGCAATATGTATACAAAGGAATATTCAGCTATAAAGAAAAACAGAGTACTGATATATGCAACAATATGGATGAACCTTGAAAACATTATGCTAAATGAGAGAAGCCAGATACAAAAAGTCACATATTGTATGATTCCATTTATATGAAATATGCAGAACAGTAAATTCATAGAGGCAGAAAGCAGACCGGTGATTGTCAGAGGCTGAAGAGAAGGGAAAATGGAGGGTGACTGCTGAGTGGGTGTGGGGTTCTTTTGGGGGTGATGAAAATGTTCGGAAACGGATAGGAGTGGTTGCTGCACAACACTGTGAACGTAATAAATACCACCAAATTGTTCATTTGAAAAGGTTGAATTTTAGGTGAATTTCAACTCGATTTTTTAATTGAAAAAAAAAAAAAAACTTTTTTTGGGCAATGCAGTATAGAATATAGCACAAATAAAGAAAACCAACCTTCCTGGTGTCATCTGAATGGATACTTACAGCTTAAAATAAAATCATCTGCGACTTATAACAGATATGAGTGCTGTATCTCACCATATAGCCTAGAAAGCTATCTGAAGACTTCAAATGGTTCTAAGCAAAGATACAGATACTGATATAGTAGAGTATGTATTAAACTTCTTCAAAAAACCCTAAAAGATAAAATGTTTCTACTTATATAATTTTGTATATTATTTCGGATATGCATGAATAAAATTAACATCTTAAAGACATTTGCCTCTTTCGTCAACATCCCTAAAAGTTTATATATTTAGGTTAGCCCATCCTTTCGATGGGGAAACAGCATAAAGCCTGATATTCAGGGTTTCCTTATATGCAGTCATCTATCAGCACACACACTTTTTTCTTCTTAAGTCTAAAAGGATATATCCCAAAATATTCAGTGATTATGTCTCTCAGTGTTGAGTTTCGATTTACAATGATACACACTATTTTTCTTTTGCCTATCTGCATTTTCTAATTTTTCAACAATGAACATGTATTATTTTTACTTAATCATCAAAAAAATGGAAACAACTGTACCTCTCAAGGATGCTGTGGAAATTAAATGAGATAATACATACTGAGTCCTTAACACAGTATTCAGGATATTATAAGTATGCAATAAATGTTAGGTAGCATGGGTGTGATTATGTTTATGTTTTTGTAAATATCCCTCAGGATACATGTCTTTCATTATCTATGACAAAAGCATTCACCTAATCTAGGCCTGGATCACCTGAGTCAAGCCTAAGTTACCGTAATAATAGTTCTTTGGCTCATCCAGCAGCCGCCATCCACCTCTTCCCAATTTTCTTACCAAGGAAGGCCAGGTTTAATTTCATAAAACATCGCCCATATCACTCCCATGCTAATGGCCCTTCACTGCTTCCATGTTCAAGCTCCTAACACCCTAAATCTGGCCTTACCTGGTCATTCCTTTTTCCTCCCCATTTATTTATTTCTTCAACAAACATTTATTAAGGGATTTTCATGGGTCTTGTACCATGGTAGAAACAGAAAGACAAATAAGTCACTAATTCTTCTCTTAAGGAACTCCTGGTCCAGTAAGAGAGAGAGGCATGTAAATAAATACGGCATGAATCATGCAATAAAATGTTAAGGCCCAGAGGGAACAAGTGTACTTGGTGTGATAATGGAGTGAGAAAGGCATGAAGAAATCACAAGGGGAACTCACAGAAGGCAAGATGTAAATGGGGTTTACACAGAATTACTGCAAACAGCTATCTCCAGGTATCAACTTTACTCAACTTACTTCACACCTTAGGGTGTTCTCCCACATCAATTCAACCTAAGTAAAATCTAGCAAAGTCCAGCTCCCTTCACAAGGCAATCCCTGTAACTCTAGCTCAGTACGTTTTCAAGCTCTGGGTCAAGATCCATTCGTGACATATTTAAGAGATCTCAACCATTATATATTAAGAAAAAAAAAAAAAGGTAGGGTGGCAATTCTCAAACTTTTTGGTCTTAGGATCTCTTTACTTTCTTAAAAAATTATGAAAGCTTCCAAAGAACTTTTGTTTATGTGGGCTATAAATTGGTATTTGCCTATTAAAAATTAAAACTGAGTAATTTTTAGAAAATTTGTCAATCCATTTTAAAATACCAATAATAAACATTATGTTACCATGAAAATATTTTATGAAAATGAACTACATTTTATAAAACAAAAACAAAATTTAGTAAGAACAGTTTCACTGTCTTACATTTTTGCAAATACCTTTCACATCCAACTTAACAGAAGATGGCTAGAATCTCCTATCTGCTTCTGCATTCAATCTGTCATGATAGGTTATTTTGGTTGAAATATAAGAAGAAAATCTGGCCTTCCACAGATATGTATTTGGAAAAGGCAGGAGTATTATAATAGTCTTCTTCATTCTCTATTATATCAAAATCCATTGGTCTGTCTTGCATTTTGAATGAATTTCTACCTACCGTGATTATTTAACATTATGCATGGTTCATTTATAAAATGCTGGTTCATTAAATTATAAGATTTTCTATATGTTGACATATCCCATTATGTAACACCAAAAAAATTTACATTCACTAATATCACCATCAGTATCATCAGAATAAGTCTAAGTACTAGAGCTATCAAGCCCACTGTCCAGGACACAAGTTTTTTGAAATTCTAATTTCAACCAGAATTTTCCTTGAAAGCTCAAATGTTATCACTGATAACAAATACTGTCATTGTTTTCCTTGAAAATCGGGTCACTTCATTTTTATTTCTATTTTTTTACTTCATTTTTAATAAAATCTGTGCCAAATACACAAGTCTAAATAACAATAGCCAGTCATTTTTTTAAGTATTTTTTAATGTTCATTTATTTTTGAGAGAGACAGAGAGAGAGAGAGAGAGAAAGCATGAGTGGGGAGAGGGGCATAGAGAGAGGGAGACACAAAATCCAAAGCAGGCTCTAGGCTCCGAGATGTCAGCACAAAGCCTAATGCGGGGCTTAAACTTGTGAACCATGAGATCGTGACCTGAGCTGAAGTTGGACACTTAACCGACCGAAGAGCCCCTTCAGTCATTTTTATTTTTATTTTTTAATGTTTATTTACTTTGAGAGACAGAGAGAGAGAGAGAGAGCATGAGCAGGGGAGGGGCAGAGAGAGAGGGAGACACAGAATCGGAAACAGGCTCCAGCCTGGAGCTGTCAGCACAGAGCCTGACGCGGGGCTTGAACTCACTAGCCGTGAGATCATGACCTGAGCCATAGTCAGAAGCTCAACCGACTGAACCACCCAGGCGCCCCAGTCATTTTGATTTTTAAGTAAAAATAGTGTTCCACGAAAAAAGTGGCTAGTTCAGCTAGTAACTCAAACAATCACAAAAGTGTTTCCTTGAGATAACCTTCCTACTCGGTCTGTAAAAGTGCCTTACATGTATTACCCACTTTGTCACACAGAATATTAAAAAGATACATAATCAAGGTGGATATTTAATAAGAGCAATAATTTTTCCTGCTTCATCAAGGACATTCTTAAGTGAAATTGGCTTTTTTTTCCATCTTTAACTGCAAGTGTGTAGCAGTGAAGAATTTCATGACTACACGTACAATTTGTTACACTGCCTTGATTCTTGCCAGAGCATCAGTAGTCCTACCCATCATTGCTTATGCAGTATCAGTGCAAATATCAACACAGTGAAAAACGCAAATAGTATCTTAATGCTATCATAAAAATAGTTCTGACCTTTAAGACCCTCTTTAAAAAGTGCCTTGAGGGGTCCATGGGCCACATTTTAAGAATCATCATACTAGACTACAACACAATTTTTAACAAGAAAGAATCAAGCATATTTAGCAAGAGTAAAGATTATTTCATGAAACTTTAGTCACATATATACATATAAGTATTTATACACTAGGCTGCCACATAAAATGGATCCCCTTTTCATAGGTCATGGTCAAAAAAAGCTTGCAAAACAATCCTCTAGCCCATACTAACTACTCCTTTCTTGTAACTACTACAGCATTTACTGCACATTTGACTTTATTCTCCCACAGACTGATTTCTAAATGTATTATGTATATGCCTATGCCTTCTCTTTCCAAGTAGATCATAAGCTCTCAAACTACATCTTATATATCTTTATATATTCTTCCCAATGATAGTAGATGTGTCACAGGTTTGCAAAAATAAAATATTTTACTGAATTTTCTCATTAGTATATAATAGGCCTAAGAAGCAATTTGTCTGTGGCATACATAGTAAGCCCACAAATACTTCCTAGCGTCAACATGTCACAAATAATTCCATGCACAGTAAGGTACAGAAAGGAAAGTACAGTTGTTGGTATCACGCTGACCTATGTCCCTGACACTTACTAGCTCCCTGATCATCTCGGAGCCTCAAATTCTTCCTGCCCCTTCTAAATAACACCACGTACCTCCTAGAGTTGTTACAAAGGTTAACTGAGACAATACATGCAAAGTGACCTGGCAGTACCTGTTCCTTAATAGGCTACCACAGCTAAAGAACAATTACAAGAACGAGAAACAAAGCCTTATCTGTGTGTAACACTTCACCACCTACAAACCATAGGCAGATCTGACAATTACAAGATCACAGGTCTCGAGGGGACCACGTAGGCCATCTAATTCTAATCCAGCTCCTTTATCTGCACTCTACTCCCCTCACCCTATACTCACACACACAGGCAGACCTTACAGATAAGAAAACCAAAGCAGTGCAAGGTTTTAAACGACTCTCTCATGGTTATAGTCAGTGAGGACCAGAACTTGTATCAAACGCATCCTCTTATTCATAACGGTCCTGCTAAACAGAGAACATTATTATTTGATGAGGGAAACTCAGGTTTAGACTTCCTAAGGTGAAGTGACACGTACAAGGTCTCCAAGGCAATAAACGACAAAAAGAGGCATGCAACCCAAGACTTCCAATTGCAAGGTTGGGGTTCTTTCAACTAAAACTTAGAAAGCTATCTAGGAGCATGAAATTCACTTTGTGCAATCATTAATAATTATCTGTATTTGGATCAGCATGAAATAATAGACATGATTATGCAAATACTTATTATGGCTAAATATGCCAATTGATAACCACCAACAAATTAGTCTGTGTTACAGTATTTAATTCAAACTGGTGTTTCCATGAACTGAAGACTTCACAAGCTTTGGTATTTAAAAAAAGAGATCTCTTAATTAGTTCCGAGTATAAAGGAAATCTATCCCAAAAGGATAATTCGGCAGCATTCAAAAAAATCCCTCTAAGATAAGCAAACATGCTGAATATCATAGTCTTAATTTAAATTAACACTTTCACCAAAAAGGTCAACATAGACAAAATAAATTTTATTTAACTGGTGTCTACTGGCTATTTCAACTTCCCTTTTCTAACAGTCTCATCCCTCACACTGCTATCCAACACGATGTCAAAGCAGCTCCGTTGCTTATTAGCAGGTAACCAAGGGCAAGTTACTCAACCTTTCTGATCTGTAGAATATATGTAATTATGCCTATACATTGCCCAGATGCTAAGATTAAGCACAATGTATACAAAGCACCTAGGAGTGTACCTACCTACCCTTCAGATGAAAGCTATTACAACAATTTTCATTACAGGCTTTGAATTCACAATTCTGCTGTATCCCTCAGTCCCCCTAATGCTTGTATGAATGAGTGAAAATGGACCCATCTATCTCCTGCTCCTGCTTCCAATGCCTTATTGGCCACAGAAGCCGATCCTCTGACCTAAACTCTCTGCCATCTATTTCTGGCATCCCCAGAGCAAGTCCCTGAACTTCCTCTTACTGTGTTGATACCCTAGTTAGAAAAAAAAAAAAAAAGATTCTCCTTACTTTTCAATTCAATGATCTTCTGATAACCGCCATGTTAATTCTTGCTTAGAAGTGATCTAATGGACCTCAAATGAAGCCACCTGAATTTATGGACTTTTTTCTATACAATTTTTTGTTTTTTTTTAATGTTCACTAATGTATTTATTGGGGGGGGAGGGTAGTGAGAGAGGGAAGAAAGAGAGAGAGCAGGGGCAGGGAAGGGGCAGAGAGATAGGGAGAGAGGGAGAGAGGGAGAGAGGGAGAGAGGGAGAGAGGGAGAGAGGGAGGGAGGGAGGGAGAGAGAGAGACAGAGAGAGAGAAAATCCCAAGCAGGTTTCACACTCAGCACAGAGTCCAACGCAGGGCTTGATCTCACGACAGCAAGATCATGACCTGAGCCAAAATCAAGAGTCAGATGTTTAACCTACTGAGCCCCCCAGACAGCCCTACATGGCATTTTTTTTTTAAGCACAAATGTTATTGTTTTAAACATATGGTCAACTATTAAGAATTCATCAAAGAGCTGCCTCTATCAGATCTCATCATACCTTGATTCCTGCACCAGCTCAACTACTCAGAGGACCTCCTATAGCTCTTCTTCCAGCCCTCTTGGGTAACAGTCTCCATTAAGTAAAACGTATTTTGTAGAACAAAGTAGGAAAGAAAACTATCCTTACGGTTTTCTGTCATACAACTCGATGCCTGAGATAGCTGGGAGGACAAGAGAGGACGGAATTAGGTCACAACTGGTGGCCCTTTCCGAGGGACAGAACTACCACACAGATCATCACTGGAAGGTTGAGGGGGGGCGGGGGCAAGGCACTAACACATGCAGGCACCGTAATGTGCTAGATACTCTCTACACAGTATTTCGTGGTCTAGGGATGATTCCGTTACCGGGTGAAAAGGCTGAGACGTACAGAGGTTAAATGACTGGACCAAGGCCAAACAGCTAGTAAATGGTAGGGCCAGAGCCACAGTTCTAACTCTGCTCTTCCCCTGTATGGTACGCGGTGACTCAGCCCAGAAAAGCATTCATCCCTAGGCCGAGCAGTAGGAGAGGTAAAGTGCACGCTCATCTACACAGCAGCCTGGCTAGACTGCTTCTCTTCCACCAATGGGAATAACTGAGAGAGAATTCACCTTTAAAATGCAGTAATCACCCAATTACTCCCATTGGTAGAAGTAGTGTTTCTTAAATTTTAATGCGCATACAGGTCACTGTCGGATTATCTGGTTAAAAATGCAGATTCTGATGCAGTGGGGCTGGGGTGGTGCCTGAAAGTCTGCATTTCTAACAAGCTCTGGGGAAATGATGAAGCTACTGGTGTTTGGACCACACTCAAAATAGATTACACCCAAATAGCGGTCCCCAAATCTGGCTGATCGTCAGAATCCTCTGGGAATCCTTTAAAAACTATAGATTGCTGCCACCCCTCCCCCCACTCCTCGACATGCAGCGGTGTATGGGACCTTCTACCTCATCACTCCGTAGTTCAAAGAAATGCATACTTACGAATGACCATAACTAGAGCAAGCATCGATTGAGAACGCAGCCAATAGGTCTAAGTGCTTTAAATATTAGCTTACTTACCCCTAAGCTCCACACTATCAGGTGGGTACTTCTAGCACTATTATTCCCATTTATACATGAGGAAACCAACACACCACGGGACTGTCACTTGTCATTTGTCCAAGGTCAGTCGGGAAGTAGCAGAACAGGGTTTGTTCAAGGCTTGAGCCAATCTGATTCCAAAGAGTCTGTGCTCTCACACGCGCCACATAATGCTGCTTCCCACATTACCCAATGGTAACGTCACGGATTTTAACACACTCTTGAACAAATAAATCCAAATGGGTCACCTCAGAAGATGTCGCCCTAGGAAGGCTCTGCTCTCATTCCTCAGATGCTGCCATCATTCAAAACGTTGCCACCTGCTAAACTAAACAATCTAAGAGCTCTTTATCTGCAACCGAAAATACCTTCAGAACCTACATCTAGGACTTGAAATATCTTTAACTGGGATAAAAGCTTGTCATTTGCACACAGATTTGATTTTTTGACAACCCCAAATGGGGAAGAGCCAGTTGTGAAGAAACCTCATCTGAGCAACTAGGTTATTTTTTTAAATAAAAAATTCGGTGTTAGGTATTGAGAATGCTCTCCTTATCTCTCATCTCTGAAGCTGATTCCAAATGAGAGTTCTTTATGTTTTGCGCAATGTCTGTATCACCAGAGCCAAAGCGACTATTTTGAAGGGCAGTACTCGTTTGGATGCACAGATTCTGTTAGAGTTGTTTAAAAAAAAAAAAAAGAGCCTCTCAGTCATTCCAAAAGAAACACGTTTGCCCTTCACTAGCAACGCGAACGCGCAGCATATGTTCAGAATGACTGTCTTGGAGCATGCAGTTTTCCTTCCTGCTGCAAAAGCAACTGTTTTGATTCTCTTTCAATTTTTTTTTTTTTTTTACATAAGAAGTAACGTTTTATTTATACACACCCAGCCACAGAAAAATAAATACGATAATCAGGCATTAATGAAGCATTTAGCTGCATGCAGCCCCATAAAAGGCATCATACAAAGACAACTACATATCCAAAATGTGTGCACAAACAGCCTCACATACAAGGAATAAAGGCACACACAAATACTACAGGGAAGAGAACTACAGAAAGATACCATTTCTACATCTAGATTAGCTCCTTCTTTAAACGGATACGTCCTTTTTCAACAAAGAAAATATTCTGCAAATTCAGAATGCTTTACAGATTTTTAAAAAGCAGGCATTAATGCAGATCAGCACAATTCCACACAACCAACCTCTCTGCTTGAACTGGACTCCCCACACCTTACTGAAGCCACAATTCCCCTGCACAAACTCCCACTCCACCACCCCCCACGCACACCCAACTCCCCACCAACCTCACAGGGGTTCCTGGGCTGGTCCATGGAATCTGATGACATCACTCTCTCTTCCTTCCTGGAATTCTAAACCCTGCTGCTCTCCCCTTGCACACAGCTACCATCTCCATGGCAACCTCACCTCCTCCTGCTTCCCTATTGGCTTCATGGAGCAGGATACACAAAAAGGTTTTCCGTTTTCCCCCCCACCGCCCGCGCCCCCCCCCCCCCAAATGATGCTTTCAACAGGAACCTGAGCTAAATTTAGCTACTTGGGATTCAGAGTCCTATGACTAAGAGAATACAGAGAAACGTCCTTCTTCCTACAGTCCACTCGCCTCTCAACCCCACCCTAAAGCGGCTGCTTGACCTCCTGGCCCCCAACCCAAAAGCAAATGGCAATTCCTGCTGAGCATTCAAACAGCCAGAATGCCCCCGCACCTAAGGTTGGTACACAGAAAATTCTCACACCCGCCTCTCCTCCCAGGAGAGGGGGGAAAAAAGAGAACAAAAATAAAAGTATGCACCAGTCAAAAAAACAGTTGGGACATTTCATGTACCGAGCATCAGACTGCTGCCTGCTTTCGTCCCGAGCCACGGACTGGGAACCCCGTGCATAAAGGCAGAAATCTCTCAACTCATACAACCAGATTCTCTTGCTGTTTGCTCAGTATTATTTCCTCCCCCGGAGGAAACACGCTAAGCCTGGAACCACAAATCCTGGGTCCAATTTTCCATCCCAGGGACTGACCTGCTAGGTAAACTGGAGCCAGTTCTCACATCCCTCATCTACAAGCAGCTCCCACACAGGGAGGTTATAAGAATTACTGACAAAATTAATGTAAAGTAGTTGGAAGTCCCTCGGCCGAAGAGAGACTGAATAAATAGAGAGTAAGCCGACATCATTAGCAGTGAAATTCCTGTGGATACTAACAGAAATTACTAAGCCCCAGAGGAAGAACATGAACTTGTAGAAAACTGTCCTTCCAGAAGCACAGATATGCCACAAAATACGCATCATTTCTTGAGCCACAGAGAGCTCCCCAAACAGCGTCTACTTCTGGTAAAGTCCAGCTATACTCCCCTCACACGCCAGCCAATTCTGACTAGTACTCACTGGGAGCTACCCCTACTTTTTCTCTGCTTAGTCCCTAAGTCTCATTTTGAAACCGCTGCTCATTCTCCCTAAATGACAACTACATATATGAGCCAAGGCCCCATTTTCCAGCTCAGCTGCCCCCTGCCCATTCTAGGAAAGTAATCTTTTTTCGGAGCCACATTTGACAGCTCAACACGGAAATCAACCCAGTGGCTACGTCCTATATGACTCCAAAGGACAAAGCATCAATTGTAACCAAGTAGGAAAGGCTCCAAGCAGGTCAGAGCCCTGTAGTATGAAAGGGAGTCGATTAAAATAAGACACACCCAGGAAAATTATATTTTCGGTTTGCAGGGCAAAGACTCAGCTCCAGGGCACCAATTCTGCAGCCAAAAAAACAGACATGAAAAGGAAAATGATTTCGTAAAATAAGTAGTCACTGACCCTAAACAGAATTTAAACAATTTGGAACATTTAGTCAAGTCAAAGTCCCAAATGCCCACTAGTTAACGCACAGGCATCCAAAATAGGCTTCACGACTGTTGTGGAAAAGGATGCAGTATTTGCTAACAAACTGAAAGCCACATTCTGGGGGAAGGAGAGGAGAAGGAACTCAGCCGCATTAGCCCATCCTTGAGCTACGTGCTCTCCTAGCTCACCTCTTACGGACTCCTGACGAGCCACCCGTGGGTGAAACCCTTCCTTATACACCTTCCTGGGGTCAGATGGCTCCAGGAGCTACGATGAGCACTCTTCTAAAAGACCTTTTTAACACTCTTCAAATCAAACAGAAGGTCAGTCGCCTTATGCTACAACGGGAAGAGTGCAGCACGGTTTCCAAGATGCCCATCCAATCAACTACTGAGCTTGGTTTACGTTAGTTATCATCAGGAAAGCCACCCACAAGGGTCCGGGCTAAGTGGGCCACTGCGGCGAACACAGCTCTATTTATTTACCTGCTCGTTTCGTTCATACCGGCGTTAGGTGCCCTTACGACATGCCCGGGAAGTTTTATAGGGGTTGTCATTCATTCTCAAAACCGAAAATCTGCAAGTGGTATACCTTCTTATCTCACTTTGCAAAGGAGGAAACTAGAGTTCCAGAGATGTCAGCGTGACCAAGACTATATAACTCATTATTTAATGTTTTAAAAAGCCAAGATTTTAACCTAGATCTGTTGGACTCCAAAGCCTGTGCTTTCTCTACTTGGCCTCCTATTTATAGACAGTTGAGGCTGGAAAGGAACATTTAAAAATCATTTCGTATCTATGGTTTCTGATGTCATCAATAAAACATATCATCAATATATTGCTCGACATCAAGAGCAAAATTATACTTTTCACATATTTCTGACAGTATTAAACCCTAAGCAGGCGCTCAATACTTATTAATTTACTATTCTAATCCTATTATTCTAAACTTCTGGACAAATGGCAATGATTCTACTCAGATCTTTTTAAATTAAAATTGGCTTGAGAAATTACATGCTGAAGAGAAATGACAAAACTTCAGATAACATATTATAGAATTTAATTTTATAATATTTGAGATGAACAAAATCATCACTCTTCTAATGCCTGCACTGGTCCAGTCATAATGTCCTAATGCCCACAGTCTCATCTGCTGGTTTTTAATCCATAAACCCTAATGCAGTCAGGATCTATACATTAGATTTATGATTTCTAAATTCTGCATATAGAACCAGAGCATTTCAAAGTATTTCTCCAGGGATTCCACTAAAATTAAATCAGCTGATTAGAGAACCACGCTAAAGAGGCCAAGGTCATGTATCTGGTACCCATGTGAACCAGTTAGCATCTCTCTCCTCTTGCCACACACAATATGCACCCTGTTGTAAATATACACCCCGGGTTTTACTGAGAAATTAATGCAAAGTATCACTCCTGAAAAAAAATTGTAAGCATATATCTACTGATGTCAAATATTATAACTGGCTTTTATTCTTTAGAAAGTAGCGATTGTCTTTCAGAACACATGCCCAATTGTTCATCTTTTCTTTCAATATTTACTGTGTACCTACCACATGCCAGCTCAAAAGGCTAGCACTGGAGGACAAATAAACAGAGTTAAGTGTATTATGTGACACAGCAGAGGTGTATACGGGTACGGTTAAGAGTCCACGAGACGAAATGGCTAACTCTAGAAGGTGCCATAAAGAACGAGCCCCAGGAGTTCGCTGAGGTAAATGAGGCAGGTCAGGGCCTTCCAGGAAGAGAGAGAAGAGATTTACAAAGGTATGGTCATGAGACAACAAAGCAAACTTAGGAGAACTTTCAAGTATTTTGCTAAGGCCAGGTTGAGAATTGAGAGATACGGCCGGCTGAGAGAAGGCAAGGCAACATCTTTTAGATTTTCTACCTCATCCAGGTTAGATTTTCCTAAAACACTTACTTTGAGTTAGACTTCCACGGGGGTTGGTTTAATACCATGTGGAGAGTTCTTCTCCTTATAGTTTCCATGATAAAAATAAGGGTCAATAAAAAGCTTCTGCACAGCAGGGCACCTTGGTGCCTCATTAAGTTGAGCGTCCGACTTCAGCTCAGGTCACGATCTCATGTTTTGTGAGTCTGAGCCCCACATCGGGCTCGCTGCTGTCAGCCTGTCAGCACAGAGTCTGCTTTGGATCCTCTGTCCCCCTCTCTCTGCCCCCCCTCCCTTGTGCTCTCCCAAAAATAAGTAGTTTTTAAAAAAAATTTTAAAGCGTCTGCACAGCAAAGAAAATCATCAACAAAATGAAAAGGCAACCTACAGAATGGGAGAAAATATTTACAAATTGTATATCTGATGAGGGGTTAATGCAAAATATATAAAGAACTCATACAACTCAATAACCAAACAAACAATCCAATTACAAAATATGCAGAGGATGTAAACAGACATTTTTTCAAAGACATAAAGATGGCCAACAGATACATAAAAATGTGCTCAATATTGCTAACCATCAGGGAAATGCAAGTCAAAACCACAAGGATATATCACCTCACATCTGCTAGAATGACTATTATCAAAAAGATAACAAGGGTTGGTAAGGATGATGAGAAAAGGGAACCCTCATGCACTGTTGGCAGGAATCTGAATTGGTTCACCCACTATGGAAAACAGTATGGAGGTTCCTCAAAAAATTAAAAATCAAACCACCATATGATCCAGGAATTCCACTTCTGGGTATTTATCCAAAGAAAACAAACACACTGATTCAAAAAGATATCTGCAGGGGCGCCTGGGTGGCTCAGTCGGTAAACGTCCGTCTGACTTCGGCTCAGGTCATGATCTCACGGTTTGTGAGTTCGAGCCCCGAGTCGGGCTCTGTGCTGAAAGCTCGGAGCCTGGAGCCTGCTTCGGATTCTGGGTCTCCCTCTCTCTGCCCCTCCCCTACTCACACTCGGTCTCTGTCTCTCAAAAATGAGTAAGTGTTTAAAAAAATTTTAATAAAAATAAGCCCGTGAAGCCCATGTTCACTGCAGCATTATTTATAATAGCCAAGACAAAGAAATAATCTAAGTACCTACTGACACATGAATGGACAAAGAAAGTGTGTATATATACAATGGAATATTATTCAGTCATAAAAAGAAGGAAATCCTGCTGTTTGTGACAACATGAATGGACCTTGAGGGCATTAAGCTAAGTGAAATAAGTTGGACAGAGAAAGACAAATCACATATAATCTCACTTACATGTGAAACCAGAAGTGGGGTGGAGGAGAAGCAAACTGTTACATACAGAGAACAGACTGGTTGCCAGAAGTGGGGTATGGGGAGTGGGCAAAATGGGTGAAGGTGGTCAAAAGGCACAAACTTCCAGTTATAAAATAAATAACACATTAGAATGTAATATACAGCATAGGGAAAATAGTTAATAATACTGTACTGTATATCTGAAAGTTGCTGAGAGTAGATCTGTTTGTTTTTAAGTTTATTTAAGTAAACCATACCCAATGTGGGGCTCAAATTCATGACCCCGAGACCAAGAGTCACAGGCTCCACCAACTAAGCCAGCCTGGTATCCCACTAAGAGAACAGATCTTAAAAGTTCTCACTTGGGGCACCTGAGTGGCTCAGTCGGTTGAGCGTCCGACTTCAGCTCAGGTCATGTACTCACAGTTCGTGAGTTCGAGCCCCGCGTCAGGCTCTGGGCTGACAGCTCAGAGCATGGAGCCCGCTTCAGATTCTGTGTCTCCCTCTGTCTGCCCTCCGCTGCTTGCACTCTGTCTCTCGCATTGTCTCAAAAATAAATGAACATTAAAAATTTCTCACTCATCACATAAATAAATTTTCAAAAAAGGGTAGGGAGAGGGGGGTTGTTTGGGTGGCTCAGTTGGTTAAGCATCAGACCCCTGATTTCGGCTCAGGTCATGATCTCACTGTTCATGAGTTCAAGCCCCACACTGGGCTCTGCACTGATATTGCAGAACCTGCGTGGGATTCTCTCTCCCTCTTTCTCTGCCCCTCCCACTCTCTCTCTTTCTCTCTAAAAATAAACATATAAACTTAAAAAAAAAAGTTCTCACAAGAAAAAAAAAGGCATAACTATATATGGTCATGGATGTTAAACAGACTTACTGCGGTGGCCATTTCACAATATACACAGGTACTGAATCATTAGGCTGTCCACTTGAAGCTAATATAATATTATACATCAACTATATCTCAATTATAAAAAAAAAAAAAGGTCCAAATGAGGTGCATTCTTCTGAAAATGACCCTTGTAGTGGCTGAGAAACCTTAATGGAGAGGTTCTTCTGTCTACAGAGCAAAATCCAAATTTCCTTCCCTATGAAGCAATTTCCTTATTCGTCTCAGAGAACTGGTTTGAGAACTCATCGGAGCAGTGTATTCACCAATTTCCCTTTCCCACTGATGTCTGAAACTTACCGTGAATATGGGACAAGCAAGCTGAGATGAACAAAAGAATTTTCATGGCCCACACAGCAGCCCTAACACGAAATGCCTAAATGTAGGTGCACACCCACATTCTACCAGCTTTGACGGGCAAAGGATCCGCATGCATATGAGGGAAAAGCTATCTACAGCTGCAGCAATCCCTGAACAAAAGTCGAATCTAATGTTTAAGCAAACCTTTTAGTGAAGTGACTATACATACACAGAAATGGCTAATGGGCCGTGAATTTCCTCAAAGAGAACCCACCCAGGTGACCAGCATCTAGGCAACAAACTACCACCACTCTAGAAGCCCCTCTCACGCATTTGCAAAGTCACTCCCATCAGCCACAACAATGACTGTAATTAACACCATAGATTTACTCTGCCTCTTTCTGAACTTTGTATAAATGGAGTCAATCACACGTCACATATACTCTCTTGTGCTGGCTTCTTTCAGCCCACATTATATTTGTCAAACGGATCCATCTGTCGAGTACAGCAATGGTTCCATCCATTGTCATCACTGTAAAGCTCTCTATTGCATAAATGTATCATCATTTATTGAAAAACATTTCAGTAATATTGAAAGGCACTTGTGTTATTTCCAGCCTGAGGCTATTACTGAAAAAGCTGCTCTGTATATTCTTGTACGTGTCTTTTGGTGCACATTTGTACGCATTTCTGTTGGGTATAAAACGAGTGGGATTGCCAGCTACTGGTTCAGCTTTGGCACATATTGCCAAATGCCAGTTCTCCAAAGTTGTACCAATTTACATTCCCACTAGCAGTACATGAATGCTCCTAATGCTGAACAACCTCACTAATGCTTGGAGATGTCCGCGTTTTTCATCTTAACCGTTCTGGAGTTAGTATAGTAGCATCTCACTGTGGTTATTTGCTTTACTCTGATGGTTAATAACACTGACTACTTTTTGGGCACTTGGATATGATCTTTCGTGAAGTACCTATTCAAATCTTCTGCGCATTTTTTTTACTGGGTTGTTCTAAGCCTGACTGATAAAGATTTCTTTTGTATATTGATTTGTAGGAGTTATTTATATATTCTGGATACTGGCCAGATACCTATATTGCAAATATCTTTTCCTGAATTCTGAGGTTTGCCTTTTTACTCTTTTTTTTTTTTTTTAACTTTTTTTTTTTTTCAACGTTTATTTATTTTTGGGACAGAGAGAGACAGAGCATGAACGGGGGAGGGGCAGAGAGAGAGGGAGACACAGAATCGGAAACAGGCTCCAGGCTCTGAGCCATCAGCCCAGAGCCCGACGCGGGGCTCGAACTCACGGAGCGCGAGATCGTGACCTGGCTGAAGTCGGACGCTTAACCGACTGCGCCACCCAGGCGCCCCACCTTTTTACTCTCTTAATGGTGTCTTTTAATGAATACGTATTCCTAACTTTAATGTAGACAAGCTATCACTTTTTCCCTTTATAGACAGTATTTATGTCCTGGTTCAAGTACAGAATATCATGAAGATATATTCTCGCAGTTTTCCTCCAGAAACTTTTAATAAAGTAGCATCTGAAATGTGTATTTTTTGAAATTCCCAGGCACATCATGTATGTGTATATAAACAAGGGAGGTTTTCTTCCACCAAACAGATCAACCAACTCAAACAATCTATGAATGAAGCAAGATCACACTAAATTAAATTCATTAAGCCCTCCTACTGCCCAGGACTGAGTCGGGTGCTATAGGAGATAAAAACGGTATGTGAGATCCCTGTCCTAAGTGAATGACACTCAAATATAAGCTGGGAGGATTTTGACATCGGAGCTCAAAAATAATAAATCATCTTCCACCATCCTGAGCTCTCCAAGCAAATTTCTATTTCAATAAGGAACAGCAGGACAAAGGCATTACATTATTACCGCTACTGCTTCTTCAATACACACACCTAAAAACCACATCATTTACCAATTTTCCTAAGAGTACACCTAAGATCTTAATAAGATAACAGCTACAAATTCAGTATTTTATAGCCTAACTACCTAAAAGAGACAGCTGAGTCTGGAAATTATGCAATTTCTCCTGAAATAAAAAAAAATCTCATCCTAGCTAGAGAAGAGTAGAGCAGAGAAGGAAAAAAATACATATGTATACACACAAATTCTCACACACCCACCCAAACATACATTTTTTTTTTCCCTCAATGTTTTCCAAATTTCTTACCCATAATTACTTATCCTTTTCTTCCTGCTCTTGGAGAGAAAGGTTACCTTTAAAAAACAAAAAGAGGGGCACCTGGGTGGCTCAGACGGTTAAGTGTCTGACCTGGGCTCAGGTCATGACCTCGGGGTTTGTGAGTTTGAGCCCTGCGCCGGGCTCTGTGCGGGACAGAGCCTGAAGCCTGCTACGGATTCTGTGACTCCTTCTCTCTCTGTCCCCTCCCCCGCTTGTGCTCTGTCTCTGTCTTTCAACAAATAAACAAACATTTAAAAAAATTTTCTTTTTAAACAAAAAGAAGTAGAATAAAAAGAGTCTCAGTGAGTTAGGAATCAAATATATATGACCGCTTTATGAGAGGTAAATTTAGGAAGGTCGATTCTGGGATGAGAAGTTGAAGGGGTTAAAGTAAAGAATAGTGATTAAACCAATTCAGATGAGCAGAGAGTTTTTAAACCAGAGTCATCGAGTTTTCTTTATTCTATTTTGTAACGAGCCTCAAAATAGAATTGTGCTACTCTTCTAAACATGTAGAGCAGGAGGGAAAAGAACAAGTCTGCTCATTTTAGAGGTCAAAGTAGACCAGATGCTTCACAGGCTGGGCTTCTAGGCCTTAAGCATATTTTCTGAAATAATGCAAAATCCATCAGCCGAACTTAAGGGATGACCTCAAGTTAAAATAGTTTACTACCTTGTTTACAAGATAAAAAAAAAAGAAATCTATGAGATTAAAATTCTTTTATCCAGAAAATTTTCAGTCATTCCTCTGACCCAAAATAATAGGCAAAGGCTTGACCAGCCAAGAACTAAGCTCTTTAACAAGAACCACAATTTCCCATGGTATTCATTCATTCAACCAACTTTTATGTTCTGTATATTTAACTATGGTCCCATAATCTAGGGACCACGTATACAGTGTGGAAAACCAACACAGTCCCTGCCCTCGTGAAGTTTAGTCAAATAGCAGACAAAAACATTGTACCACATAAAAAAGTAGTTCTAAATCATGGTAAATGTCAAAGAAAATTGGGTGAATGTACTTTAGGTTAAAGAAGGCCTCCCTCAGAAGATGACTTCTAACCACTGGAAAAACAACGAAAGGAGTCTTCCTGGTGATTCCAACTAAAGATGTCTGTCTGGTTGATTCACCTCTAGCAATTCCAACTCACTCTTCCAATTTCTAAGGCCGCCTCTACCTCCAATCTATCCCTGCATTCTGAATGCTGCCTCGGCTCAAGCAAATCAAGAGTTCATGGTATGGCCTCCCTGAACTAGAAACTACAACTGAGGGCCTCTCTCAGAACAGGGCTGACAGCAAAAGTGCCTCCCAAAGACAGCAAAGAGCTGCTAAGGTGGAGCGGAGGTCTCTAGAGGGCCTCCTGTCCTCTCCTTCCACCCTGCCTTCGAGGATGAGCGAAGGCGTCCAAATCAGAACCTCTGCCTTTCTACCATTTCACAAGTGGCTCTTGTACAACTGCATGGGAATCTATAATTATCCCAATAAAAATTTCCATTTTAAAGAAAGCAACTTTTGGAGGCTCAAAGCCTCTCTATAAACAGGCATTATAATTAAATGGTTCACCTCCTTCCTCTCTCCGGTATCAGCTTTTATATGTCTGAGGCAGAAAATCAGCACGCCTAAAAAGGGAAGTTGACAGTAAGTTTTACATGATCTTTACAAAAGCTTAACCACTACATTCCCCTTAGAAAAGAAATTCTTTTTCGGAGAAGAGTTTAGGACTTCTATGGAACTCAGAGTGTGAGAGCACATATACCACCTTTGGATCCAGAATATAATGGGTTGAAGCCGTCTATGACACTGGCTGTGTGACACTGGGCCAGTGCAGTTTCCTCCTCTGCAAACCAGATTAAGGCCACCACACCACAAATTAAGGGAGGTAATGGAGGAGTCTGATACTTGGCCAATAATAGCCACTCAAAAGACAAACAAACACACCTTAGCTGCCTTCCCTTCCTGCCTAAAGGGGGATTTTAAAAAATAAAGTGAAGAAGGAAGACACTACTGGTTAACTGAGAACATTATTACAAGCAGCTGATGGTTAAAAACATCAGGTAATTCTCTATTAGCTTCAATGTCATATTGCTAAGGCTCACTCATAAGAAGGGTAACTGTGTGACCTAGCTTAAGAAATCCCAATTTTAGGGGCTCCTGGGTGGCTCAGTCGGTTAAGCGTCCGACTCTGGCTCAGGCCATGACCTCACAGTTAGTTCATGGGTTCAGGCCCCATATCAGGCTCTGTGCTGACAGCACGGAGCCTGGAGCCAGCTTCAGATTTTGTGTCTCCCTCTCTCTCTCGCCCCTCCCCTGCTCACACTCTGTCTCTCTTTCTCAAAAATAAATAAACTTTGAAAGAAAAAATTTTTTTAAATCCCAACTTTAAACACTCATCCATTATTCCCACTAACATCACATTATCCCAGAAATTCATATTATTTCCATTTCCAAACTGTACCTCCCAGACAACCTCACTATCTAGAAACAGCATAAAGAGGTGCCTGGGCGGCTCACTCGGTTAAGCATCTGACTTCGGCTCAGGTCATGATCTCCCAGGTCATGGGTTTGAGCCCCACACTGGGCTCTGTGCTGATGGCTCGGAGCCTGGAGCCGGCTTCAGATTCTGTGTCTCCCTCACTCTCTGTCCCTCCCCCACTCGCACTCTGTCTCTCTGTCTCAAAACTAAATAAACATTAAAAAAAAAAAAAAAAAGACTAGAAACAGCATAAAAATTTTTCATTGGACAATATATTGCACACATTTGTTTCGGCGGGAAAAGTGCGATCACCATACTTACACGAGGGCAAAGAGGACACTGAAAAGTACAGACAGGTCAGCAAAACAAACCTATGTCGCTGGGAACTTTATGCCTATATAGTATTTGTCCATATTCTATCTGAATAAATTCGCATTTATGCAACCACATGAATACAATAGCCAAATGGATCAGAATAAAACTACAGGGATCCAGACAAAACCCCGGGACCACATTCTACAACCATCAGCTAGATCCAAAAGACTGAGATTCAAACACCAAGCATACCCTCAGTCTAAGAGGCATCTGTGCCAAAACAAAAGATCAAATTTAGGTATAAAATATATCCCTGGTAGAGTCTGGAAGGCCCGTAAGAACAATTCATTGTCCCTGCAGCAGAACGTCACCGAAAATCCTTTCTTACACTCAGCAGAGCACCTGCAACAGCTGAGAAGCTGGCCAAATTCAACAGCCATCAGGGCACAGAAGGCATGCTACCTTGGCAACAAGGCTGGGCTCGGAGTGCAAAACACCTTTCTATTCCTACTGGGTTGAAAATCACTGCCAAACCCGCCCTTTAACCAGAAAGGGCCAGTGATAACTCAGTTTATAATGTGAACAAACCATCTACCTGCAGTGTTCTGAACCTTTTGGAAAGAATGCAGGATTGTGAGGAAAGGAGGGGAGAAAATGAACGAATGAATGAATCAATGAATCAATGAATAGTGGCTTGGTCTTCCAAATCTGCTTCACATTCTCATATTCCCAATACCCATTTCCCGCAAATACGTCCCGGGTCCAGGAAGAAAGTCTTTCAGCATCTGCCTTTAATTTGGCCCTTCTACCCTCCTCCTTCCTCCCCCCTCCTTTTCTCCTCTCCCCTCCTCCCAGCTCTTATCCCACAAGGAATAGGGAGGAACGAAACACACACACACACACACACACACACACACACACACACACACACACACACGGCTCCCTGTGAACAAATGGAGAAGAGATCAGAGAGGAAAGGAGAAGGGAATGCGGAGGTGCACCAAGCAGGAGGAAAGGGCAGTTCGCACAACGGGGCACAAAGAGAAGCCAAGATGGCTGTCCCCGAGCTCCAGCAGGCAGGGCTGTTTCTGATTAGGTGAGTACAATCGCAGGGCTGCACAGGAAGCGCTCGGGGGGCCCTCTTGGTCTGCCCCATCCCAAACACACTGAAAACCTTTGTACTGTAGCAGGCCCATCTGGAATCAGTTAGGACCAAGCTCCTAGCAGGCCTTGCCTTTAAAAACAAAATGAAATGAAAACTCCCTAAAACCACTGAGCTGAGCTTTTCCCGCCCGCAACTTTCTCATCCCTTCCCCCCATATCACCCTTCGGAGCACATTTCTCCATCTCCCATTCGGAGGTCCCCTCAAACAAAAGAGTCATAAAGCATTCAGAGAGCTAGCATCCTCCCCGGGCCCAGGAACCCCCAGAAAATTACAGCGTTCGTGTAACTGAGATACCTCTTTACACAATTCTGGGATTTTTTTTTTTTTAATGTTATTTTTAGGAATTCAAAGTGGCCTACTTTTTTCTGCATTGAACGAAGCGGATCCTTTATGAAACTTTTTTGTTCTGTTCTGTCTTCTACATCATGCAAAGCGTAGAAAGACAAACTCTGGGATAATTCTCCTAGGATTCAAAAGGGACAACGTTTTCCTACTCACATTCCTAAGTTAAATTGCCAATATTTGCTTCTGCAGGAATCTGATTTTCACCGAAGCTTTCTACAAAAACCAAGACTTAAGACTTCTCCAGTAGTGTGGTAAATGCCTAGAGCTAAGATCTGGGAGACCAAGAGAACAGTCTTGATGGCCATGAAGTAGCCACGTGGCTAGGAATAAATCATGTAACCTTTCTGGGTCTCTGTTTTTCACTGGCAAAACATGGTGGGGGGGGGGGGCAGGGGGTATGGCAGACTCAGTAAGATTACTCCCAGCACCACTGCCCCCTCCAATTCCACACACCTAACAAAAATAAGCCTACGTCCACGCCTAGCCATCGGCTTCACCTAGGAGTCAGCACTTGAAGGCAATTTTCTTATTGCCCGCAAAGACCGTACAGAAAGGTGTTGGGTGTGTGATGGCCCATGGAGAATGGGCAGGGCCTGCCAGCTAGCACACTTCTATAAGCCACGTTCCCTGTGCTCCTATTGCCTGGCGACATCATAACCACGGCAGGGGGTAAAACGGCAAAGGCAAGTACCAGACTGGTCATCTGGGCCCGGCAACCTGGTATCAGAGACATATGGCACAGAGACCGGGAGAGTTCAATCCACAAATAAACCACCGAAATACAACTCTGTTCTTTGTGCTCAGAAGCGTCTTCTTTATTTAACTGATCTCAACCAATATTTATTGAATCTACCAAGAAGGCTAGATTCTCTGGGGAAAAGAAAGAAAGAAAGGAAAGAAAGGAAGGAAGGAAGGAAGGAAGAATCAGAAAGTACCCTATACTCAGGAAATGTCTCATCTATTGGAGAGACACAGAGCAGTTCAAATTTGAAGGCTGGCATTGTAAACCACCTGAATTTATCACAGGGCTCCATAAATGTTAAGTAAGTTTACATCTACAGAGCTTCGAGAAGCAGATCTACGCAAATCACCCCCAGCCTAGGCTGTCCCCAGCACAGGAGCTCTGCAAGCCACCACAACTGGCTGTACCTATGGAACAAATTCTTGACCGGAGGCTGGGTTGCAGGGATTAAGAACCAGCTGAGCAAGTAAAAGGTTTGCGACTAGAACTGTTGCCTGTCCCCAGCCTTGCCTTGGGCCACACCCGCAGCCACAACCAGAAGGGCAGGAATTCACTCCCCGCACATGTAAGGTTTCTGGCAAGAGGCGCACACCGTGGGGTAGCTGCCTTTATCTCAGGTCGGGTTTCCTCCAGAACTAAAACTGGTCAAGCAGGGGTCTGGTTCTTAGAGGGCCTGTTGTGTCATTTCACATGTTAGAAGTGGAGAGACAAATAATCCTATAAAACTGAGCCGGCTCTGCCTAGTCTCCCATCCGGGTTAGGGCTTCTCCCACACCACTGCATGGCGTGTCCCATGTGGGGAAGCTCCCTAAAAACATGCCCCTTCAGTGAGTTACACCTCCCCCCTCCCTAAACTGGCAAGACTTCAAAGGCATTCAGAGAGAAGTAAGAGTCTCCCACATGGGGTTCCAGAATCAGCCAAGCTGAACTGTAGGAGGCGCATCGGAGGCACCCGGCCCGCTCCCTGAACACTAATACATTTCAAATTCGGCCCAGAGAACTTGGCAGCTCGGCTGGCTCGCAGACCAGCTTTAAACACAACTGGACCGGGCAGGATTCTTCATGGCAAACAGCAGTGGAGGGGGCCAATCAAAACTCCTGGCCCTGCCAAAGAACTGCAGGCTTTTCCTTAAAGGGAAAATGCTTCAAGGTACGTGTTCCTGTGTGTGTGGTTGTGAGCAGAGAAAAGGAGTATTTTTGGAATTTCTACCTCCAGTTAACTTTACTCGTATCAATTACTTTTCCCGTATTTGTCCCCCTCTACACCACCAGCATCGCCGCGGGGAGTAACGAAAAGCAAGTCAGGACTCAACAGAAAGACGACCACAATCCGGACACTACATTTGACCAAAGGAGGCACGGGACGCCTCCTCATTTTAGGAGAGAACCCGGACTCACCCTTACAGCTGCCACTGGAGGGCAAAGTTTGGAGACTTCTCCCGAAGATTCCTTCCCTAGATCCTCGCCTTTCCCTACTGCCTTATTCCCTTTCTCTGACCCAGTCCCCCCTGTCATTCGGAGCTCTGAGTCAGCCGAAATGCTCCAGCAAACTGCACGCTGATTCAAGGATTTCAAAACCAGAGAAAGCGTGGGACGGGGAGGGCTTCTCTAACAACCTGCAGCAATTCTGTTCTTCTTAAGCTTCCAATCCATCATGGAATGGTACTTTTGTAAAATGCAAGAAAAAGAATCACTAGGGGTAAAAAAAAAAAAAAAAAAAAAAAGGAAATTTTTTTTTTTTTTATTTTTTTTTTTTCAACGTTTATTTTATTTTTGGGACAGAGAGAGACAGAGCATGAATGGGGGAGGGGCAGCGAGAGAGGGAGACACAGAATCGGAAACAGGCTCCAGGCTCTGAGCCATCAGCCCAGAGCCTGACGCGGGGCTCGAACTCACGGACCGCGAGATCGTGACCTGGCTGAAGTCGGACGCTTAACCGACTGCGCCACCCAGGCGCCCCAAAAAAAGGAAATTTTAAGAAACAAAGACATACAAAATACAAGTCCAAACTTGTTATTATTAGGTTCGATACTCATAAAATTTCTCTATCAAATTGCTACAAAGTTTCTCAACGCTCACAAGCAATTTCTATACCTCTCTTGTAAT
This sequence comes from Leopardus geoffroyi, assembly GCF_018350155.1. Taxonomy (NCBI): domain Eukaryota; kingdom Metazoa; phylum Chordata; class Mammalia; order Carnivora; family Felidae; genus Leopardus; species Leopardus geoffroyi. The sequence goes on from NC_059341.1 coordinate 130,788,240, forward strand.
GAGTGAACTGGTAAGAAACCACGTGGGAGAATGCTGGTCTACAGAGGGCACCATGATTAGTCCCAGGGCAGTGAGAACAGACCAAGCTTTGGTGCCACCCAGGCCTAGAGATGAATCCCAGCTCAATCACTTAACTAGTTATGACTCTGGACATGTTATTTAATTTCTCGGACTCTCAATAAAACAGGAATGTAGTATCACCAAACACTCTTGCAAGGTTATGGAAGGATCAGGAAAATGTAATGCCAAGGAGCCCAGCACAGTGCCTGAATCAGACTAGGTATCCAATAAAAATAACTATGTTTATCACATTTTCCCAGAGATTTCCTTTCATCATTCTCTTTTAATCCAAAGGCAATTCCAGGGCACCTGGGTGGCTCAGTCGGTTGAGCATCCGACTTCGGATCAGGTCACAGCCTCACGGTTCAGTTCGTGAGTTCCAGCTCCGCTTCGGGCTCTGTGCTGACAGCTCAGAGCCCGGAGCCTGCTTCAGATTCTGTGTCTCCACCCCTCTCTGCCCCTCCCCTGCTCATGCTCTGTCTCTCAATAATAATAAATAAACATTAAAAAAGTGTTATTGGGGCGCCTGGGTGGCGCAGTCGGTTAAGCGTCCGACTTCAGCCAGGTCACGATCTCGCGGTCCGTGAGTTCGAGCCCCGCGTCAAGCTCTGGGCTGATGGCTCAGAGCCTGGAGCCTGTTTCCGATTCTGTGTCTCCCTCTCTCTCTGCCCCTCCCCCGTTCATGCTCTGTCTCTCTCTGTCCCAAAAATAAATAAACGTTGAAAAAAAAAAATTTTTTTAAAAAGTGTTATTATACAAAGGCAATTCCAATTCCAGTAAATCTTAACCTTGAGAGTTAGTATTTTCATAGCGAATTATAACAGCAAAAGCCAGATCTATGATCTCTTACTCTCCTTAGTATCCTTTCCCCTTTGGTGTCAGAACCAAACATTCTTGTGCCAAAAAATGCATTCCTATTTGATTTCTAGTGTTTTCTGTTTAACTCAAAATACATTCCAATTGGAGGTATAGTCAAACTCTTTCTTACCAATCTAACCACCAATTCTGCTGTAAACCCAGTTTTGCTATATTATACTAAATATTGAGACCACACAGGAAGAATGATTTTTTTTTTTAACGTTTATTTATTTTTGAGACAGAGAGAGACAGAGCATGAACGGGGGAAGGTCAGAGAGAGAGGGAGACACGGAATCTGAAAGAGGCTCCAGGCTCTGAGCTGTCGGCACGGAGCCCGATGCGGGGCTCGAACTCACGGACCGCTAGATCATGACCTGAGCTGAAGTCGGATGCTTAACCGACTGAGCCACCCAGGCGCCCCAGGAAGAATGATTATAAATTATGTAGAAGACACGCATAATGACAAAACCCTGTCACCCCAGCCTGGTCTGAACTCTAGTTTCTTAGGCGCTGAGGCCCTCCTTTACAACTGTTCTTAAAAACCTTAATTTAAGTCCCAGCTCTGCCACTTCACAGTCCCCATAATCTTCAGAAAGCCACATTCCCTTGCTGAGCCTCTCTCTTCCCTGCCCAGTGAAGCTCCCCATTTGACTTTACCTAGGTTCAACTCTTCCTTTCTTTCTTTCTTTCTTTCCTTCCTTCCTTCCCCCTCTCCTTCTATTCATTCATTCATTCATTCATTTATAGCATGCACACAAGAAGGGAAAGGACAGAGAAAGAAGGGGAGAAAATCCCAAGCAGGCTCCGTGCTCAGTGCAGAGCCCAACGCACATGGCTCTATAATACAACCTCGAGATCCACAACAAGAGCCGATATCAAGAGGTAGATGCTCTACCAACAGAGCCACCCAGGTGCCCCTAGGTTCAACAGTTTCAACACAATCCATGCCAAAGCCCCCTGGCTCCTCTTGTCCTCCTTGTCTTTCTAGCTTGGACAATTCTAGCAGCCATTCTCTCACCAAAGGCCCTGGCCACTACTATCACCCCTCTTATTTTTCAGTCTGTCCTTCCTTTCTTTCCTCAACAAGTACCCTCAGTAAGTCACTGGGAGGAGGCAGTTAATGCCACCGGATCCTCCGGGATCTCCACCTCCCCCCTCAAGCCTACATTCATCCTCTTACAAAGATTTCTCCTGGTATTCACAGCATTAAGGCTATATGGAAAACCCTGAAGAATCCAGGCCAACCTTTCTACACACTAAAGAAGCTATATTTGCAATGTAAAATTACAGAAATGGGAAAAGATATTTGCAAACACCTAACTGATAAAGGACTGGTAACAAGAATACATAAAGAACTCTCAAAACTCATTAGGGCAACAAATAACCTGATTTTTACAATGAGCAAAAGGTTTAACAGACCCGTCATCAAAGAGATATGGATGGCAAATATGCAAATGAAAAGCTGCTCAACACCATTAATATTTAGGGAAATAATCATGAAAACCGGTAAGAGATACCATTACAAACCTATTGGAATCATTTAAGATTTTTTTTTTTTTTTTTTTTTTTTTTAATTGACAAAACCCGGTAGTGGAAAGGCTGTGGAGCAACCGGAACTGCCTCATACATTCGGTGCTGCCGGGAATGCAAAACTGGTAAGCCTTTTGGGAAACACTTGGGCAGTTTCTTCTCTTCTCTTCCCTTCCCTTCTCTTCCCTCCCCTCCCATTTCTTTCTTTCTTTTTTTAAGTAGGCTTCATGCCCAACACAGAGCCCAATGCTGGCTCAAGACCTGAGATTAAGACCTGAGCTGAGATCAAGAGTTGGACGCTGAACCGACTGAGCCACCCTGGTGCTCCGAAGTTTCTTAAACAAGCTTAAGATAGGACCAGCAACCCTGCCCCTAGGTATCTACCCAAAAGAAATGAAGATAAATGTCCACACAAAAACCACATACACAGAAATATTTATTGGAACTTTATTCATGATTGAATTAAGCTGAAAACCCAGTGACCATCAACTGGTGAATGGAAAAATAAATTGTGGCACATGCATCGATAAAGAACTACCAATAATAAAAAGGAACAAATCACTAATATGTAAAATGGGACGGATGAATCTCAAAAGAACACAAAGTGGAAGAAGCTAGACTCAAAAAGCTACACAGTAATTCCATCTATATGACCTTTTAGAAAAGGCAAAACACCATAGGAATAGAAATCAGATAAGTGACTGCCAGCAGCTGGGGATGGGAAGAAGGCTTGACTAGATGGGGACCCAAGGGAACTCTTTATGGTAACGAAGTATTCTGTGTCTTGACTGTGACAGTCATTACATGACTGTTACATGAATTTTGTCAAAATTCCCAGATACGCATATTTCAAAGGATGAACTTTACTGCATGTAAACTATACTTTGATAAAGAAACAAAAAAACATAAAAGTCTCCCTCAAAAAATAACAGCCTTCTCCTTTCATCATAAAGGAGTTAGCTGAAGATGCAGGTGGGCCAGAGGACGAGGAATTATAAAGAGGCACAGGCCAGCAGGCCCAGAGCCTACGGTCACAGAGTGTTTCAGGGAGCTGAAGGACTACGATGAGGCAGGGAGGCCATCTCAAAAGCCAGGTCAGAGGGCCCAGTGACTGAGGATTCCAAGCCATGAGGAGTGGGGTACAAAGGTGGGAGAGACAACCTCCATGGCTGGAAAACTGGTTACACTGAGCAGATAAGTAAAATGAAATAAATAAATGTACTGAGGATAAGAGGAGCCCAGTTTTTCCCTACTTGAGAATATAGCTGCAAAACTGGAAAGAGGTTAGCTGGACTTAAGATGGGCTTATCAATATACGAACTCTGGCTTTATGATACAACACTCATGATTTTACAGTATAAAATCTATAATATACACACATATATATTCACACACATACAAACATCATATATATATATATATATATATATATATATATATGTATATATATATATATCTGCACACACATATAGGAATAGAGAAATAGTTACAGATGTATGCATATATGCTATGTGAGTGTACATATATAAATATATTTTCTGACTCTGCTGAGAGAGCCTAGAGGCAGTGACACCCCAGCAACGATGTGTATACCTCAGCACCCAGATTTTGGTTTCTAATTACCATCCTCCATTTAAAAGAAGCAGGGCTCCTTGGAAATGGCTGATTCCAAGGCTAGAGCAGGAAAAAAAGCAAGATAAGCCTGGAAAATCTCGTGTCAAGAAATGTCCCATGAATGACAGGGTCAAGCCAACAGGACAAAGGAGCCAGCATAAAGCAGGTCCCACGGGCTAAACTGAGGACAGCTGAAGGATCAGAATATAGAATTACAACCTATTACAACCTACTGAACAAAACAGGATACATGAGTCTCTGCTGACAGAAATAAACAAACAAATGAGAAGGGAAAATTCTTCTTTAAAATTTTTTTTTAATGTTTTTATTTATTTTTGAGACAGAGAGAGACAGAACATAAGCAGGGGAGGGGCAGAGAGTGGGGGAGACACAGAATCTGAAGCAGGCTTCAGGCTCTGAGCTGTCAGCACAGAGCTTGACGCAGGGCTCAAACTCACGGACCGCGAGATCATGACCTGAGCTGAAGTCAGACACTTAACTGACTGAGCCACCCAGGTGCCCCAGGAAAATTCTTCTTTAGAGTGGAATGTCAACTAATAAATACAGACAGAGAATCACCATTTGGCAACTATCACAGAAGTGGCTGGTCCAGGAAGGAGTTGTCACAGCTAAGGCTGTGAGCCTGAGGTCCGGTGAGGACCACTTTCCTGATTTGGAGAGCATATTCCGGCTATAGAAGACAGTCTTATTAGGGGGAATATGCGCTGGAGTGTTTCACAGTGAAGGGATATCACATCCACAGCTTGCTCTCAAAACTCGAAAAATAATAACAGAGAGGGGTGCCTGGGTGGCTCAGTCAGGTAGGCATCCAGCTCTTGATTTCAGCTCAGGTCATGATCTCCCGGTTTGTGGGACTGAGCCCCGCATCAGGCTCCACATTGATAGCACAGAGCCTGCTTGGGATTCTCTCTCCTCCCTCTGCCCCTCCCTTACTCATGTTCACTCGTGCTCACTCTCTTCCTCAAAATAAATAAACTAAAAAAATAATGGTAAATAGTATGCATGTATACACACACACGAAGACAGTGGACAGTGGAGCAAACGCAATAAAATACTAACTGGGAGATCTGAGTAAAAAGAATATAGGCCTTTTTAAAGTTTTTCTCTTTTGGGGAGTTTTGGTTTTGGTTTTTTTCAGTTGTTGTTCGGGCAACTTTTCTCTAATTGTGAAGTTATTTCAAAATAAATGAAAAATTAATAGCCCTCCAATGCCAGGAAGTATGCAGGGCACGACAGAGTTTACCTTCACAAAAAAGCTGGTCCTGAAGCTCAGAAAAGTGAAAACCTGGCCCCAAGTCCTCCAGCTAACAAGTGCTGGCCCCACCCTGAGGTCTGCCAAACTTGAAGGCCTTCAAACTCTGCTACGGCACCACGCCACCTTGTTCCCCAAACGGGTGACCGCTGTTTGCAGAGGGACAGGCCAACGTGTGTGCTGACCACTGAGGATGTAAAAAGAATCAGACCAGCCCTGCCCTCGAGGAATTCGGTCTGATAGAGATAGCCAGCCTTGTAAAGTAATAAAGAATTACAGGTGCCACGGTTGGCCTTCTTGCGTGGGGAATGTTAGCCCTCACTCTGTCCTAAGTTCTGTCTGACCCCTTAGAAGGTCATACTTTGCGACGGACAGGACAAATAGACCAGTGGCTACAATGGGATGCGTTTAGGTCATGGAAGTGAAAGGTCTGTGTCTCATGAACATATGAACACACACACACACACACACACACACACACACACACACACTCCTCCAAGGGCTGAACAGCCCTAAAGAAAAAAAACGAGGCGTGGGTAATCCCAGTATATTTGAGGAGTCTCAAACTATTCTTCTCCTTAGGTTTGCATCATCCACAGAGGTAGTCTAAATTTTGTTTAAAGGGGTCCTTTTCTCAAGTAGTGACTGCGGTGAGATTAGAACTGTTTGGCCCAGTTTTGACTTTGGACTACTGCCAGAAATCATACTCTTAATTTCTAGTGGTTTTCTACTCAAAGCAGAAAAACAACTATTATGTATGAAAAACAGCAAAAGTCTGAAGCTCTACCAAAGCACCAAGAATCAGGTTTACTAGGCTCCCTGCTTCGATGACTCTGAAAGCCAAATTTACTCCCAGAGGAAGTGGGTTTTACCATCAATTATGTGTAAATTAAGTGGTTTTCTTCTAGTTATAAACCAACTGGGGACAGAGGGGATACTGTGCCTCCTGGTGTTCTCCTAAGTTTTGCAAGTAGCTCAGGTTCAGACCGTACATCATTTAAGTGAGGGGAAGGAGGAGGGGACGGGCTACACGGCGGTAACACAAGAGTAGGCATGATAATCACTGCCTTCAGAACACATAATTTGGCAAGGGAGACACATAAACAAAAAGAGTGTTACAGAACATCATCGAAAGAACACCTTCCAGATAGGAGTGGGAAGGGGAAAGTTTCCTTGAAAGGGGAACACCATTTAGCCGAGATCGAAGTAACGAGACATAATTAACCCAAATTTGCCAGGTTTGTGTACTCATGTGTGTTTTACTTGGTGGAAGATTTCCTGAGCAGGCAGGTGAAAACCATACAAGGAAAGATATGTCCGAAGGCAAAGAGGGGAAAGAAATAGCAAGTGATTCTATGTTGCTGGGACAGAAATACCAGGAAAGAACCCTGTGAAAGGCCTTCAGAAATGGAATAATAAATGTTTCATTGTCACAACAACTCCGTGGCCGTCGTTAGGAGCTCCAGTTCACTGATGAGAAAGGTGGCCTGGACAAGGTCATGCCACACAGAAATGGCAGGTCGGCCATCAAACCCATCCTCCTCCTTTTTCATCCCCCTCAGTTTTACCCAGAACAGGACTAGTTCCTCAGATTCCCGAATCACCTTTTCCCTGGATATGCCAACCCTTGCAATTTAACACTTTCAAAATCCAAGCGCTCTCCAAAGTTCATTTTAGCTCCATTTAGAAGCCGGTTCCTCGCTAAAATCTGGTTGTACTCGTGTGTTCACCAATGTGGATTTCAACAACAACAACAACCACAATTTCCCCTTATGCTGCAGGGGCCCCAAAAGTTGAAGGCAGCGCTAAGAAGACAGCCCACACAGAAGTCGTCGTCCGCCCTGTAATGCACAACACATCAGCATCTACTTTAGCTGGCAGCAGGAAGAGACAGAAGTTAGGACCCCACAATTATCCCTGTAGAGCACCACGCGAAAGGAAATGCAGGCGTAAGAGCTACAATAATGGCAACACAAATAGCCATCTGTGCTTATAGCCGGTCATGCCGAGAGCTTTTAAACACCCACATCCCTAATGCCTCCCTCTCCCCCCATGCAGGTGGGCCCATTCCTTTCCATTCTTTTCCAACCCACATAATTTCAAAGGAATAGACAATCCACTGCCAGGAGTGGGGAGCAAAGAAAGCTGCTGTAATTTTTTTTTAATGTTTATTATTTTTGAGAGAGACAGAGACAGAGACAGAGACAGAGAGAGCACAAGCAGGGAAGGGGCCCAGAAGGGGAGACACAGAATCAGAAGCAGGCTCCAGGCTCTGAGCTGTCAGCACAGAGCCCGACACGGCGCTCGAACTCACAAACTGTGAGATCATGATCTGAGCTGTAGTCGACCGCCCAACCGACTGAGCCACCCAAGCGCCCCAAAAGCTGCTGTACTTTTGCACATAAAAAGACCGCTAAGGGAGGGCCCTAACTCCCCACCCTGTGTTCTATCCATTAAACCAGTATTTCCCTATTTCTTCTACTGTCTAAACACGCAGTGACGTCACTCCTATTACATCTCCCAGGCCCGGTTCCCTGCCACCCACCCTGCCCCGGCTGGATTCGGTACCCTCTGCCCCATCTCAGCATTCACTCACGCTCTCAATGCACATCCCACATTACATCTCTGCTTGGTGTCAGTCACCTCCCCCTCTATACTGAGCTCCCAAAGACAGGGAATGTCTCTCTGCCTCCTTCCACACCCTCAACAGCCAACACAGTGCTAGGCATGCAGGCTCTGAATGAAGGGTCACGCGGCGCATACGAGAACTGCAGAACGAAACGGGAAGTGGGCAGTGGAAAAGGAAATGGTTGGACAGTAATCTGAGGTCTGAAGATCCAGGATATCTAAAGAGAAATCATGGTACGGTCTCTACACTGGACCAATATTTTGAGTGCAACATTTACATAAGAAAATCACCCTTTAGGGTCACCTGGGTGGCTCAGTCAGTTAAGCGTCTGACTTCAGCCCAGGTCATGATCTCACAGTTCGTGGGTTCGAGCCCCACGTCGGGCTCTGTGCTGACAGCTCAGAGCCTTAAGCCTGCTTCAGATTCTGTGCATCCCTCTCTCTCTCTCTGCCCCTCCCCAACTAGTGCTCTGTCTCTGTCTCTCAAAAACTAAAATTAAAATGTTAAGAAAGAAAGAAAGAAAGAAAGAAAGAAAGAAAGAAAATCACCCTTTAACAGTCGGTAATAGATTCGCAACAACAGGAAAAGCTACCAATCCCACGGGATAAACAACAACAACAACTAACCATAATCATCAGTGCCACGTCCCCTGAAGCAGTACAGTATCGAGAACAGCCTGCACGACCACCACAGCCCTCCCCCCTCCCAGCGCCGGTTCTCAACACAAACAGCTCTTCAGGGCTCCTTTTTTTGATTTCTGTCTTTCGGGGGAAACTTTTTTGCCTCCCGCTCCCCCTGCCCTTTCCCCTCTCCACTCTCCCAACAAGCTACCAGAGAAAACAACGAATATGTGCAGTACCCAAGAATCTTCAGAAGACACATCTCCCCAGTTCTCCTCAGTTTATCCTGAGAGCCGCTGGCAAGAAGGGCTGGCGGTTTGTTCCCAATTACAGACTTCGTCTGGGGACGAATGGAGCCAGGAAGTCCTCAGCGAGGCGCTGGGAACAATGGGAGATCTCAAAAACATACTTTGGTAACACACTCCCCCACTGGCCTGCAGCCCTGCAACTGCCAGGCTTCTAGCAGGCTCTTCCTGGACTCTAACCCAGCAGCCAATTCCGCCGCTGGGGACATCCACTCTCCCCTCTTCCTTTCCAGGTACGCTTGTCAAAACCCAACAGAACCTGACAGAAAGGTAAGCTGGGGAAAGGGTCTGGTAAGGTCCTGGGAGCGTTTCGAATTAAACCCTGAGCTGTACTTTTTCCTGGTTTTTCTTTTCTACGGAAGCGCAAACCACAGAACTGCTGCGAAGAGGTGCTGATTTTTGCTAAGATTTTATTTGCAATCACTGTAATGAGATGTCAAAGCTGAAAGGAACCTCGGGAAAAAACTCATCGGGTCCCCACGTTTCACAGATGGAGAAATGCCCAGAGAAAAACTGCCTAACTGCGGTTACACAAAGGAATTCCCTAGAATGTCACATCCTAAATGGCAAGAGCTACACCTAATCCATCTCCAGAGTCCCAACACTGTGCTCCGTGCTTCCTAAACGGTTGCTGAACTGAACTAAAATGAACACAAGTAACTAGTGGGAAATCTAGGGCTGTAACCCACAATGTTGTACTTCAAGAACAGTGTTTTTCCGGGGGCGTCTCGGCGGGGGGGTGGGCTCAGTCGGTTGAGCGTCTGACTCTTGCTCTCGGCTCAGGCTGTGATCTCGCGTGGTTCGTGGGGTCGAGCCTACGTCGGGCTCTGTGCTGACAGCGTGGAGCCTACTTTGGATTCTCTGTCCCTCTCGCTGCCCCCTCCCTGCTCTCATGCTTGCACATGCGCACTCTCCCTGTCTCGCTCAAAATAAATAAACTTTTAAAAAAAAAAAGGTGTCCTTCCTTTCTAGATGACTAGAAAGCTGGAATCTCTGGATAATTCATACGTACAGCAGACCCCATGGAATTCAGACACTCTCCCTCAAAGAACTAGGTACACATCCTTTATCCACACCACCTATAACATTTCCAACCCCTTTATGTTCCAACTGATTTAAAAATCATACGTCTCTAAACTGATTTCCTAAAATACTCCTTCTCCTCCACTCAGAAAATATTTTTAATACAATTTTTTGTATCGTTTAATATTTTTGAGAGAGAGAGAGAAAGGGAGGGAGGCATGGAGGGAGGGAGGAGAGGCAGACACAGAATCCAAAGCAGGCTCAAGTCTCCAAGCGGGCAGCACAGAGCCCGACATGGGGCTCGAACTCACAAACAGTTGAGATCATGACCTGAGCTAAAGTCAGATGCTTAACCGACTGAGCCACCCAGGCGCTCCCACTCAGAAAATCTGTTAATAATTCTCTTTACTTTCTTTTTTTCCCAAGTTTTCATTTAAATTCCAGTTAGTTAACACGCAGTGTAGTATTCGTTTCAGGTGCAGAATTTAGTGATCCATCACTTCCAAACAACACCCAGTGCTCGTCACAAGTGCCCTCCTTCATCCCCATCACCTATGTAACCCTTCCCCCACCCACCTCCCATCTGGTGACCATCAGTGTTCTTTACGGGTAAAAGTCTGTTCCTTGGTTTGCCTCTCTTTTCCCCCCACCATGTTCACTTGTTTTGTTTCTCAAATTCTACATATGAGTGAAATCATATACGTTTTTCTCTAATCTTCAATTACTTTCTTAATGACTGTCCCCTTTGATTCCCTCCTTATACTTCAACTTACCCCAAACTACAACAACTACCTCCCTTCCTCTGTGCCCCCACTGAAGTCAATGGTTCTCAACCTTGGCCATGTACTGGAATCAGCTGGGGAAGTTTTAAACAATATGAATTCCTGGGTCCTACTCCAAGAGTTCCTGATCTAACTGGCCAAGACGGGGTATGGCCAAGGAATGAAATTTTTAAAAGTTCCCCAGGTGATTCTAATGTACAGCTCACTAATGTTGCCATACACGCTCAGAAATTCACTATGTGGTCCATTATATACCCAAAATATAATCTGTTGTTCTGGATTTGCAAGCGAAGGCACATTAGAACCACACCCTTGACTCACATCTGTCATGTAATACTACTTTAGTAAATATGCCGATAAAGCTCTACAAATCACTAATGATAATGAATGGCCAGTATCCCACTAAAAGACTGTAGAGGAGGGGGAAAAGCTGTACTGGAGTCTTTTGACTCAGAAACACATTTAGTTTATAATTTTTGTTTTTGTTTTTTTACCAAGGACCCAAGTCCTTCAAGTCCAGATGGTCTTTCTGTTACCAAAAATAACTTTTTGTGGGGCACCTGGCTGGCTCAGTCGACAGAATGTGAGACTCTTGATCTCAGGGTTGTGAGTTCAAGCCCCACATTGGGCATGGAGCCTACACTTAAAAAAAGAACCTGAACAAAAAGAGCTTTTTGTGGCCAATCCCCAAAGAAGCATAAGAACATACCATGTATTTTCATGCCTCAGTTCATACCAATATTTCTGTCTGGAACAACCTTCCCCTATCTGCATGGAAAACTCCTATTCATCCTTCAAAGCCCAGTTCTATCTATTGCCTGGTTTAGTCATTCATTCCCCAAAACCAGAAATCTACTCAGTGTCAGGAATTGTTCCAGGCAATGGAGATACAACATTGTACTAGATATAGTCACTGGTCTCACAGTGCTTACATTCTACTTGGGAAGCCAGATAGTAAACAAGAAGGCAAATTAAAATAAATCCAGATGGCGGCTAAGTGACATGAAGAAGATAAAGCAACACAACATGACAGAGTAGGGGTGGGGAGTAGTAACTTTCCCCAAAGGCAGACTTATTTGATCTTTTAAGACTGAATCAAGAACAGGGAGCTTTCCTGTATTCCTTTTACATTCCCAGCATTTACTCTTAGTACCTACACAATGAATATTCTAAATGAATAAAAACATAAGGGGAAGGAAAAATGTAAAAGTAAAAAAAAAAAAAAAAAAAAAAAAAAAAACCTGTAGAAATAATCATCATAATCAACTTCAACTAAGAGTCAAGAAGCAGAGCACCTGGGTGGCTCAGTGGGCTAAGCGTCCGACTTCAGCTCCAGTCATGATCTTGCGGTCTATGAGCTCAAGGCCTGCATCAGGCTCTGTGCTGATGGCTCAGAGCCTGGGGCCTGCTTTGGATTCTGTGTCTCCCTCTTTCTCTCTGCCCCTCCTCTGATCACGCTCGCTCGCTCTCTCTCTCAAAAATAAATAGATTTTTTTTTTTTTAATTTTTAATTGAAAAAAAAAAAAGAGTCAAGAAGCATGAATCCTCACCTAAATTTTTCCCACTACCTACAAGATCTGGGGCAAATCTCTTCCTCTCATCTGTAAAATGAGTAGACTGGATTAGACTGGAATTATAATGCTCACCAGAGGCAAATAAAAAGTGAAGCACACAAGCAGAGACTGTATAGGACTAGAGTGAACAGGCACTCCTAAGAGGAACAGCCACTATGCAGCTCCCAGAGTGTACCCCGCAGGAATGTGGGCCCACTGGTGACTCGAAAAGCCAGAAATCTGGATTTCATGTGTGTTCTCCCAGTGCTTAAATATTAAATCCACATGCCTTCAAAATATTGTCTAAGCCAAACAAAACCCCATGTATAAGGGCCAGACCACACATCTCTGGTTTGCAACCTCTGCACTAGACCATTCTAAACCGTTCTGGTCTTGACAGGGCTCTACAAGGAGATATCTTCCTAAAGAAAAACACTGAAGAAGACACAATAAGACTGGAGAACAAAAAGAGAAAAGAACAGTCCCCCAGTCTCTCTCCCCAGTGTTCCAATCAGATCACAAAAGACTCTTTTTTTTTCCCCCCCCCAATATTTATACAGAGGGAGACACAGAATCCAAAGCAGGCTCCAGACTGAGCTGTCAGCACAGAGCCCGATGCAGGGCTCCAACCCAGGAACCGGAAGATAGGACCTGAGCTGAAGTCAGACGCTCAACTGACTGAGCCACCCAGGTGACCTGCAGACTCTTCATAATTCATCAGACAGTAAATTCTCGTTGCCCGGAAAGAATATTTTGTGTGTTGGACAATAAAAAGACCCATCCCAGCCTCTCCTTTAGAGCAGTAAGTCTGCTGTATTTTTAGTGATCTGGAGTGAACCGTTGTGCTTTTGCCCACGTGTGCTCAATAAATATTCCTATCCTAGGCAATCAGGAATGCTTCAACAGAAGCACAACTCACACGCACGCACACACACACACCCCACAAAGCAAGGAAATCAATTATGCTGAAGACTGGCAAGATGCCCCAAAGACACAGCAGGAATGTGATATGAACAGCAGGATGAGGAAGGAGAATGAATAATTCAGACTCCCTGATTCACTTAACAAAGTTCTGTCAAGCACAAGCTGAGACCCACGGTCTGAAAAGGCAACCTGAGCTCACCAAACGGAAAGCCTACCCCGAGGGTGGGACAGGGAAGAAATGACAGACCTGCCCCTAGAATAAGTCAAGTTATTTTTCTGAAAGCCAATGCATCATTGAAAACCAAAGTTGACAACAGATGATGTTTTCTTGTCATTCGCGCAGGGAAAAGAGCATATTTTATTTATGCCCACCCTCTTTAAGAAGGCCTCCGTTAGACTAGAAAGCCAAAGTAAAGAAGATAACAGGAAAGGCAAAACAGAAAGCATCAGCCAGAACACACAGACATTCTCCCGGCCCCTACTGTCCTATCCCCCTTCTGAGGTTGAGGAAAGTTACCAACACCACCTTTAAACTAGCAATGGTGAGCCATTTACCAACTATTTGTCAACTGCTTAACCTAAGTGAAGAAATGAGATCCAGATCTCATTTAGTTAAGAAGACAGATCATCTATCCTGAATATTAATCAGTCCTCATAAGCCGTTTGTTGGAAACGAGGGTTTTGTATACACATATATTTAAAAAAAAAAAGAGAGAGAGAGAGAGAAAGCTGCTACACAAATGGCCCAGGGGAGAAAAACAAAGGCAAAGAGCCCAACTTGTTTTCATGTGTCTCTGTGATCGGTTCGGTGTGTTATTATTTTATGGTTTTAAATGGTTTTAAAAGTCATGTGTTGGTTTTTAATGACAAGAGTGAAATACCTTTCATCATTCAGCATTTAAATCCCTCAAATCTATGGTACACACTGGTGCAAGCTATTCTTTCAGCCTTGCATCTGTGACATGTTCCTCGTAAACAACACACCAAGAATGTGTTAACTCCTGGAGGCCCCAGTACTAAAAACTGCGTTGTTGTCAAAATCAAGGAAAGAGTAAACCTGAGGCGCTGCTCACATCCTTCCAAGGCGGTGAAAATAGAAGAGTCTCTATGCAATAAATGGATCCTACATATTATACTAGTTGAGTAGCAGAAGACAGATTTTATCAAGCAATTACTACCACAACGAAGTGTAGTCTAGAGTAAGCTCACGACTTTAGAAATCATTTTAGGGGCACAGGGGTGGCTCAGCTGGGTGACCGTCTGACTTCGGCTCAGGTCATGATCTCAAGGTTCCCGAGTTCTAGCCCTGCATTGGGCTCTGTGCTATCAGCGCGGTGCCTGCGTTGGATCTTCTGTCCACGTGTCTCTCTCTCTCTCTCTGCATCTCCCTCGCTCACTCTCTGTCTCTCTCAAAAATAAACTTAAAAAAAAAATCATTTTAAAAATTAACCTGAGGGGCGCCTGGGTGGCGCAGTCGGTTAAGCATCCGACTTCAGCCAGGTCACGATCTCGCGATCTGTGAGTTCGAGCCCCGCCTCGGGCTCTGGGCTGATGGCTCAGAGCCTGGAGCCTGTTTCCGATTCTGTGTCTCCCCCTCTCTCTGCCCCTCCCCCGTTCATGCTCTGTCTCTCTCTGTCCCAAAAATAAATAAACGTTAAAAAAAAAAAAAATTTTTTTAAATTAACCTGATTCCTCAAAGTTACCAAAAGCAACAATGTCTACAAAATTCAAATGGCTGCTGAAGAGATGCTTCAGCCCTAAAAGCAAAGAAACGGCATTTAATGAGGTAATTAAACTGCTCCTTCTGGTGCTGATAACCAAATTTTCCTAACTGCTTCAGGTCAACCCCTAGGCAATTAATCTATCATCCCATCACAGAGCCTGTGATGCAACAGCACTGACTCCAACCAGAGACCCTCCTGAAAACAGTGACTGCATCAGATGGAGACTTTCTGCCCACATTCTATGTTACAGATCACAATTCAAGAGTTCACAAGGCAAGCTTCCAAGGGTCACAGACAGAAAGGGGCCTCTAATTTCCAAATGCTTAATGCCAGGAGCTTCTGGAAATTAGATGTTACAAAGTCTTACCTGCCATTTCTTTAGCCACAGAACAAATAAGACTGCTGTTGATCAACTTTAACAAGTTACAAATGGATGACAATCCTCCCAGAATAAGCATAAAATTTCTTCTCTTATTTGGTGAGTGTAGAGTAATGAGGATTTTTCTTTTTTTGTTGTTAAAGCTCCCCAGATGATGTTAATGGGCAGCTAGGACTGAGAAATGTGGATCTACCTGTTGTGTGTGTGTGTGTGTGTGTGTGTGTGTGTGTGTGTGTGTGTGTGTTTTAGTGTTTATTTTTGAGAGAGAGAGAGAGAGAGAGAGAAAGAGAGAGAGAGAAAGCATCAAGCAGGAGGGAAGCAGAGGGAGGTGGGGGACAAAGGATCCAAGGCGGGCTTCACAGTGACAGCAGAGAGCTTGATGCAGGGCTCAAACTCATGAGCGGTGAGATCATGATCTGAGCCAAAGTCGGACACCTGACTAAACCACCCAGGAGCCCCTGTCTACCTCTTTTGAAATAAACCAGCTAGGGATAAGGTACTTAACTAGTGAGATCGAGTAATATATTCAAAGGAAGTTTTGACCTTAGAATGTGACTTTGTTTGAAATTATTATCTCTAGCAAAAGAATCAAATGCCACTCAGTGATCATCTACCCTGAAAATCTGGGACAAGTATTCTATACAGATAAGATTCCTGCAGTTCTAAAATCCTATAATCTATCCAACCATTAACTATCCAATAAATATTGGGCCTACTATATATCAGTCACTGTGCTAGATATGGGATTTAAAAAAAAAAAAAAAAAAAGGATCAAACCATAGTCCCTACCCTCAAGGAACTTACAGTTTGGGAGGAGGTCAAAGTAGACACTTACATATACCGTGAGATAAATGCCAGGAAGGGAAAAGTACAAGGAATTGTAACAGCAGTTAGGGAAGTTACCCCACTGGAGATACTCAGCGAAAGGTTCCTAAAGCATGAACTTTAAGATGAGGGTTAGTGTGTAAAAGGTGGAAAGAGAAGTATTAGACCAGTAACTTCAAGCAGGGGAGCCTGGGTGGCTTAGTCAGTTAAGCATCTGACTTCGGCTCAGGTCAGAATCTCACGGTTCGTGAGTTCAAGCCCTGCATCAGGCTCTCTGCTGTCAGTGCGGAGCCAGCCTCGGATCCTGTCTCCCTCTCTCCCTGTCTCTGTCTCTATCTCTCAAAAATAAGTAAACATTCAAAAAAAATGTAGAAGTAACTTCAAGTAGAGCTGTAAGGTCCATGCATGAGTGGGTCAAGGGTCCAGGAGATGAGCTAGGAGCCAGATCACCGAAGTCACTTGAAGGGCACTGATACAATGAGAGCTGTTTCAGATGAATCATTTCTAAGAAAGGCCACTGAGATACAGTGACACGGGCTGGAAGGGACAAAAGTGAAGGCAAAAAGACCCCTGGGTAAGCAGTGGCACTGGCCACAGAGCTACACAAGGGTGGAGTTCTGGAGAAAGGGCAGGCGGGGAGGGATGAGTTACAGACATGCTGGCTTTGCAGTACCTACAGGGCACACGAGCAGGTGGAAACTGCCATCGGAAGTGCAGGAGGCAGATCTAGGCCACAGATAGCAATTTGGAAGTTGTCAGCACATAGATGATGAATAAAGCCTTCGCTGTGGATGAGCTCACCCAAGGAGAGCACATGTCACAGAGGAAAAGGCCTAGAGCAGAATGCTGAGTGACAGCAACCTGTAAGTGGGGGCTGAGGAAGGGTCATGGAAAAGGCTGTGGCGGGGGAGGGAAACGTGTCAAAAAGGATGGTGCCAGAGGAAGCCGGGGGAAGAGGGGCATTTCAAGGACAGGGAAGACAGAAAGGTCATTCACTGGGTTCAGCCACAGGGGTTGTTATTGGTGACATTGGAGGAACGGAGTTTAAACGTTGTAGTCGAAGAAGAAACCAGACTTCAATGTGTTCAAAGGATAAAGACAATTATGTCAAGAAGCTGGTTTTGTAGTTTGTAGAAGGGAGAAGAGTAAAGAGCAGCCGGAGGACGGAGGAGACCAGAGGACTGAATATGCTAGATTTTATTTAATAAGAAAGGCATATAGAATGTTGGTAAGAAGAGATACAAAAAGGTAGATTTAAAAATCCAGGAAAGGGGTGCCTGGGTGGCTCAGACGGTTGAGCGACCGACTTCACTTCAGGTCATGATCTCATGTTCATGGGTCCAAGCGCCACATCGGACTCTGTGCTGGCAGCTCAGAGTCTGGAACCTGCTTTGGGTTCTGTGTCTCCCTCTCTCTCTGCCCCTCCCGTGTTTGTCTTCTCTGTCTCTCAAAAAAATAAAGTAAAACGTTAAAAAAAATTTTAGGGGCGCCGGGGTGGCTCAGTCGGTTAAGCGGCCGACGTCAGCCCAGGTGGTGATCTCACGGTTCGTGAGTTCAAGCCCCACGTCAGGCTCTGTGCTGACGGCTCAGAGCCTGGAGCCTGCTTCGGATTCTGTGTCTCCCTCTCTCTCTGCCCCTCCCTAGCTCACACCTGCTCTCTGTGTCAAAAATAAATAAACTTAAAAAAATTTTTTTTAATTTAATAAAAAATAAAAAACAAAAATGCAGGAAAAAGATCCAAGCGGGATTCACCAAAGGAAGAACAATACATCTTTCACTGTAACAGACACAGTTTGTAGGTTTGATGGCAGGAAATTAAGAGTTTCAATTTGATACCTTCTATTTCATCTATAAATTAAGAGGCAAGAATTCTGGGGACGGGCATCCATCCAACTGCTGATCTCAATTCTCGTCTTTGTTTTGAGAGAGAGAGAGTGCACTCGAGCTGGGAGGAGGGGTAGAGGGAGACAGAGAATCTTAAGCAGGCTCCATGCTGAGCACAGAGCCCAACACGGGGCTCGATCCCACAACCTTGGGATCACTACCAGAGCCGAAATCAAGAGTTGGACACTCAACCAACTGAGCCACCCAGGTATCCTTCAGCTCAGGTCCTGATCTCAGGGTACTGATTTCAAGCCCCATGTTGGGCTCTGCACTGGGCATGAAGACTACTTTTAAAAAAAGAGAGAGAGAGAGACAAAAATTCTTGCTTAAGTGAAGGGAAAGTGAATGGAGGACCATGAGGAACGTCTGAGACGGCTCTGGAGGCAAATCCCCAGGAGAGGTCACTCAAAAACACAAAGCCTGCCAGCAGGAGTCAAGGATCCAGGAATCGCTGAAAACCACGAAGGCAGACAGTCACATCCATCTAGGCCTGGGTTTTGCTAGTAGGCCAAACAAAATGAACATAAAGAGAGAATACTGGCCAAAGCGTGGTTTAAGCAAAAGGCCGAGAAATCTAAACGAGGGAGGCGGGGAGCAAAGTCGGGGGGGGGGGGGGGGGGGGGATTCATAGGAAGGGAGAGAGCGCAGAGAGGGCCAGTGTATGGACTTGTCAATGAAGCTGGAGATGAGACGCAGCGGTAGCTGATGAACATGAACAAGAGAACTGGAAGATGGAAGGGTGTTAACGAGGAGATGAGATGTCCATCTTTCAATTTTCAGAAATGAAGCAGTTCCAGATGGACAAGACGGAGGGCGTGTCCTCAGAGCAGGCGGTGCAAGTAAGTACCTGCGCGGTTCCAGTCAGGGAAGCCCCTCAGTCAAAGAACTCAGAGGCAGGCGCCGGATCAGTCATCCGCACACACGCTGGGTCTCCTATCCCTCGTGACAATAAAGGTCAAGAGAAAGCCCAACAACCGGTGCCAACATTAGGTAGTTTGGGTTTTTTTTTTTGGTTTTTTTAATGAGGAAGAGAGGCAAGGCAATGGATAAATGACAGCACTGAGTAAGGGAAGTGGGTAGATGAGCCAGATTGCAGGAGCTTTAAAGGAGCAGGGAATTTCAATTTCGCCCAAGGGAAGAAGATTAGACAGGAATCCTGGAGAGGAGAGACGCCAGGATACCCACCTCCCTAAAGTAGAAGAACAAAAAACAACACCCAGTAGTAGGAGGGGGATGTGATGTTCTCGGAAAGAAATGGGATTTAGTTAAGAGGAAAGAGTAGATGTAAGAGTCCGTGAAAAGGCTGAGGATGGGGAGGACTGTTTACGAATGCAACAGGAAAAACGGGAGAGTCTATGAGGGGAGGAGCCGCCGGAAGGTCAGGTCAGGAGAGAAAAATCACAGTCAGGCCCGAGGTCACAGGAATATACAGATGGCCAGAGCTGCTTACATCCTGGATGCTGACCAAGGAGTGCAGAGTTGAAAGGAATGATTGGTTTGCCTGCTGCAGTTTCTTTAAAAAAAAAACAGTCCCAGTAGTTTCTTAATAGAAAACTGGACGGCTGCAGAAGGACTTGGGCATTTTGCGAGGAGTTCACATCAGCCGGGTTTAAGTGACCTTCTGGAGAGCCTTAACTGCAGGCCAAATCAGGCTCTACCGTACAGAAAACAACGGCAGCCTCTGGTCTCTCGAGAGAGGGGGCGCCCTTGGGCCCTGCAAGGAAAAAGCCAGAACACCTATTTTGCCCGGCAGACAAGAACACTCTCTGAGCAGAGTCAGTCAGGATGTGGACCGATTCACACTGATCAGAACACACACCCGGTTTAGGCTTCTGGTATCAGTGACTGGTGAACCAATAAATAACGTCAAATAAGTAATGAGAGGCTCAAGATTCAAGAACTTGGATGCCTCTAATAAAAAGCATTAATAAGCTAGACAATTACACTTTTACAAATCTAACTTATGTAGCTGCTCCTGTGCTAACTGCCTTACTTGTAATATCTCATTAGTTTTCACAAGTCTATGAGGCAACAACTATCATTAACATTTTACAGATGAAGGAACTTAGCCTCAGAGAAATTAAGAAAACTTGTCCGAGGTTATCAATGTACTAAGAAGCAGAGCCGGTAGGACTCTAAACCCCGAACTCTCAACCACTGCGCTCTATGCCTCTCCCAGCCCCAGTGGGTCCCGCCACCATGCCTGAGTTCATATCCTCTTGAATATACAATGCAGACGTTATTATTAGAACACAAAGAAATAAAAAGCATGAAAGCGAAGAAAACGAAGCCTGGTTACAGAGACAAGAGATAAACCGCCCCCCCCCACACACACACACACACAAAGGAAAGCAACTATTCAAAATTAAACTTAAGTACCAAGATTATGATAATGATAACAAGGATTGAGAAGACAGCCAGACTCCACAGATTTTTGATTTTCTGTCCAAGGCAACAAACTTTCTAATACAACCCATTCATCTACGCCTTCAGACTTCTCAAATGGAAAAGATCACGCTCGATTCCCTAGGAAGGACCTGAGTAAATCATACCAAGCCATCAGAAAAAAACTGAAGTCAAGTGGTTTTAAATGAATCCCTGCTGTCCTGAATCTTGAGCCCTATTCTGACCCAACCACTTTCCCATACATACCTCGTTTCCTTGTACTAAAGCCCCATTTTGATGGAGGCCAGACAAAAACTGACCCTCCCTTATTACGTCCACTGGGCCACTTACCCTGTAGGTCTTGCCTCCTGTGTCAGTCTACACTCCAGAAGTGTGAGGCTGAGCCAAAACTAAAACAGCTATAGGGAGGGGAGGCATGGATGAGTCCATCTTGGGAAACTCGGCAGCGTGTTATTTACACACTCTTATTTAACAGTACCTTTGCTCCCACGTTCCGGTTTAAGCTACCGGAGCGCACCATTTATGTCTCTGCCAGACATACCTCTCCACCCCTCACAACACCTTCACTCAGCCTCCTGCACCAGTGAACTCACCTCCATGTCCCCACTTGGAGCAGAAAACAGAATGAGGCCCTGCTTTACTTTCAAACCTCCCAGAGGCAGAATGAGATACAGAATGGTTCCTGAGTGCTCTGAATCTTAATTAAGAGAAATATAATATCCACATAATAACAACACATTTACCATGGAATATCCAGCCTTATTCAGCTACTAAAAATCAACTGAGGCACACACCAGTATTCAAGGCTCACGCAAAGCTGAATTCATCCTGGCCTCCCCGTTGCCCGACCAAAAGAAGACAATTTTGATCACAGGTCAGAGTTGGCAGTCTCAAAATGGGTAAAACTGTTCCAAGCAACACTGCTGAGGTAGCAGGTGAGGGTAAAATGGACTTCAGCCACTGAACTCCGACCATTTTCAGAGGCGGTCAGTGAAACCCAGGTACACTAGCAGGGGAAAACAGCAGACAAACAGAAAGTGTAGCAGTTTCAAAATATGTCCACAAATTCCTATGTACTATATACTACTCCCTTCAAGAAGTGAAGCCTAAAAAAAAATAAAATAAAATAAAAATAAAAATAAATTTAAAAACTGGAGAGGAGGAATTAGACTCAGACACTTGCTTCTAACAAATAAAATAAAGCAGAAATGATAACGTATCCTGCAGGCACTAGGTCATTAAAAGCACTGTAACTCCCCCCTTCACCTGCTCTCTCCCTTACTCGATCTCTCACTTGATCACTCACTCTAGGGGGGAGGTCAACATAAGGTAGGGAAGACACTCAAGAAGCCTAAGGAGAAGTCCGTGTTGGAAGGAACTAAAGCCAGCGGGGAACTGACAACATGCCAAGAGCCGTGAAACGAACCATCTTGGAATCCTCCGGCCCCGGTTCAGACTTCAGATGAGTGCGACACCAGCAACTGCCTGACTGAAACTTCATGAGGGATCCTAAGCCTGAACCGCACAGCTTAGTTGCTCTCAGATTTACGACCCCCAGAAACTGTGACATAATAAAGGTGTGTTGTTTCAAGTCAGTAAGTGTAGGGGTAATATGTTCTGGGGCAAAAGACAACTATTACAGAGGGCATGTTGTAGTACATCAGCTTGTGAGTCCCAAACTATCACTTGGCTTCTGGAAAACGGACACTACCAGAGAGGAGCACACCAGTTGTTCAGTAACTTCTGTTTAGAGCAGAAATATAATGACAGCAAGAAATATGGGCCATTTACTTAAAATTTTCTAGTTAACAGCATTTAAAAAAGAAACCAGGTGTGGTAAATTTTAATATAATTTAGGGAATCCAACACATCCAAAATATTAGCGTTTCAACATGTCAATATTTCAACAATAGTCAATGATTTGTAAATTTTCAATGAAATTTTTTTGCACTGGTCTTTAAAATCTAGTGGGTATTTGAGGGGGTGCCTGGGCGGCTCCGTTGGTTGAGCGTCCGACTCTTGCCTTCGGTTCAGGCATGATCTCACGGTTTCGTGAGTTCGAGTCTCACGTCAGGTGCCTGCTTGGGATTCTCTCTCTCCCTCTCTCTGCCCCTTCCCCGCTTGCAATGCTTCTGTCTCTCTCAAAACAAATAAACTTTAATAAATAAATACACAAATACATAAACAATAAGCAAATAAAATCTAGTGTTTTACACTCACAGAGCATCTCAGTTTGGACGAGCCATGTTTCAAGACCACAACAGCCACAAGTGGCTAATGGCTCCTGTATCAGAGCAGGTCTAGAGAATTTTTTTCTGCAGCTTGCTACCCTTTAAGAAATGTGAGTGTCGAGCTCAAAGAGATCAAAGTGAAGAATTTTTCAAATACCTAAAGAATTTTTAAAATTTTCTTTACCGAGCTGTATCACTGTATAGGTTCCCACGCTGGGAAGGAGTGGCCTTCATGGAAGGAAGGAGGGGGGGCAAGGACAGTGCTTACTGTTGGGAAAGGGAGGGACCGCTTTGAAGAGAAAGGAACACACCTCCTACCAAGAATCAGCTGGAGTACGGAGAACATCACCTAAATTTTTTTTTTTTATTTTTTTAATGTTTATTTACTTTTGAAAGAGAGAGAGAGAGAGAGAGCACACACGAGCGAGCAGGGGAGGGGCAGAGACAGATGAAGACCCAGAATCCGAACAGGCTCCAGGCTCTGAGCTGTCAGCACAGAGCCCAACGAGGGGCTCAAACTCACAAACCGTGAGATCATGACCCAAGACGCTTAACCGACTGAGCCACCCAGGCACCCCTGGCATCACCTGCATTTTTAGCCGACACTTCCCTCAGCTCTCACTCAGCCACCCATCTCACACACAGCCCTACGTCCCACTGAAAAGGAAAGTTGCAGTTTGCTCTGAAGCAGATCTGGAAGGGGAAAAAGAAAAAAAAGTAAAAGAACATTTGGCTTCAAACGTCCATGGATGGATGAATGGATAAAGAAGATGTGGTATATAGAGACAATGGGGTATTACTCGGCAATCCGAAAGAATGAAATCTTGCCATTTGCAACTACGTGGATGGGACTGGAGGGTATTATGCTAAGTGAAATTAGTCAGAGAAAGACAAATACCGTATGACTTCACTCCTATGGGGACTTTAAGAGACAAAACAGATGAACGTAAGAGAAGGGAAACAAAAATAATATAAAAACAGGGAAGGGGACAACACAGAAGAGACTCTTAAACACGGAGAACAAACACAGGGTTACCGCAGGGGTGCTGGGAGGGGGGAGGGGCTACATGGGGAAGGGGCACTAAGGAATCGACTCCTGAAATCACTGTTGCACTAGATGCTAATTTGGATGTAAATTTAAAAAAAAAAAATTAATAAAAAAAAAGGAAAAAAATCAAAACAAAACAAAACAAAAACATCTGGCTTTCTCCAAAACCACTTCTCCAGCTAACACACTGGCCTCCCCTCCCCCAGCAATGTCCTCTTCTCAGCTCGCTGCCGTGAAGGGGGACCAATCGAAACCAGAGCGGTCAGCCGACCGTAATCTCCACAGGAACATCTACTCCGGGGCCACCAGAGTCCCCCTCTCTCTCCTCTCGCTCCTACTTCTTGAGAAGCTAGATGTGAACCGCTGTGGAAACAAGCCAGTCGTGTGAGTCATGCAGCCATCCATCCCAAGGGGCCTGGGCAAAATCCAGAGGACAGCTGGAAACAGCTGTCGTGAGATCAACTGCAAACAGGGGGGCGGGGAGGGGAGGAAAAAGAGGATGAATTCATAGTTGATTACACACGATCCCAATCTGGCCTCAGAAAAGCTGGTTTTCATTTTGCCGCCCGAACAAGAAGTTTCTTCTCCCTTCTTACTTAAAAGTTCTTCTCCCAGTGAAGGCAGCAACCACGGGCTCACCACTGAAGCCCCCCAGAGACGATTACCCGGGGTGGGATCCCTCTCCCACCGTGTGTCTCCCGCGGCGTGAGCTAACGGGAACCCCCCCACCCCAAGTAAGGAAGAAACTATTAAAGAGTAGCTGGAAAGGCAGACACCTCTGACTTGAACAGAACTCTTCAAAAAAAAAAAATCACCAGGAAACAGGAGGCTGCTGAAATGTAGCACAGACATAGTCCCAGGGCAAGAGGAGCTCCACTCCCATTCCACGCATGATGATGATGATGATGACGACGACGACGATGACGCCGTAACACTGTCTCTTATGGAAACAGGACGACAGGCCAGAAGGGTGTTTCTCGGCATGATCAGAAGGCGACCAGCCTGCAGATTCCTACTCCACTTTCCTACTGGCCGAAACTGTGTCCGTCTTCACACATCAGTCTTGAGGTCCTGAAGGAAAAAGGTGGCTGACGCCTGGTCCCGCTGAATGTCCTAAAATGAGCAGCGTGACAGCAGGTAACCTTCCTACACGAGGACTCCGCACGGTGCGACACCTTAGGGAAGAACGGGGGCTTACTGGCCTCTGACGTAAACCAACGTCAACGGGCTCTGGTCACAGGAGATGTGGAGAACCAGTACGCACGCCCTGCCACACCCACACAGCCATCCTTCAAAAGCCCTGTGCCCACAGCTTACGTGGCTTCTAGCAACACGCGCTCGGGCGGGGAGGCAGGTGTGGGTTCCTCGGTCATTTCCGACACTCATGTGGTAGAAGCAGTCCCTACTCCTCAAATTCACCAGCCACCCCAACCCAGGGGAAAAGAAGCACTGCTACCTTCAGGAGAGGTCTGGAGAGATTTTTAGAAGCCAATGAAAACTCCCCTCAACTCCCCCTGTTGCCCACCTGCCATCAGTGACGCTGTTCCACGAGAGACCAAGATTCAACATCTCTCCATTCACTCCCTTCTCTCCAGTGCTGTTTTCCAATGCAGAACTTTAGTTATTTCTGACACGGAATTTAAGTATTTGCTATATTACATCACACACAGGACCTCCTGCAACTTATTTCCAAAGCCAGAGGCAGGAGATCCTGAGATGGGGAGGGAGCCCAGAGGAAAGTCTGAGTCAGCTTCCACGGCCGGAGGAAAGTTTCCCTTAGCCTCCCAGGCTTATGATTACAATAATTAATGACAACTTGTAAAAGTCACACATAAAAACTTTTTCAATCGCCAGAGCTTACGTTCTGGATCCCTTTTATTTTTTCACCTTTTATGTCTCACCTTTCCACCAAGTGCCCAGCAAACCCAGCAAAACAACTGTGGGCACTCCTGTACTAAATACGATCTTTCTCACCAGCGAATTAGCAAGGTTTATGACCCTTTACTATGTTTTACCTCATCAACTTAGACTGTTACTTAACTCAGTTTATACGCCATCGACCCAACCAAATCAAAGGCCTTCGCAGGTCACCCCCTGGACCTTCCTCTTCCTGCCCACACTGCCGCACGCAGAGTGAAACCTCAAACACCACCTCTCGGTTAGGTTTTACTTTAGGTAAAAGGAGGGCAGGGATGAGACGAGGGACTGCATCTAAAATGCGCACGGTGAGGAAGCAGCAAAGGTTGAGTCTCTCCAAAGGAAGCCATCCTCCAGAAGTGGAGGAGAAAGTTTTTATCAAGTCTTAGGACAAGAGGACATCCGAGGCCCCGGCAACTGCTCACAACAGCCAGTCTTGGAGCCATTAAGCCAAAGCCACGTACTTGCACTTTCAGCCCCGTCTCCTCCAGACCGTGTTTCTGACAACCGCAATGACTTCCTTTCCAATCAGCCCACAGTGGCAGCCGCTGCCATGATAACCAGCAAGGATTTCAAGAAGTCCGGCCGTCTGTTTTGAAGGGCAACTTGGGGAAGCCAGCAGATAATAATGTCCCAGGCCCATTCGGAGGGGCAGGGGGTCCGTGAGGTTAAAAAGGCAACAAAGAGTTTGTGAGAGGAAATTACCACCAGCTAAAAGGTCAGAGTGTATTCAATTCACATATGGCCAAGGTGGTAAGCATACAATTTTCTTTAAGGTTTTTTTTCCCCCCAAACCAGGCAACAAGAAAGAATCATAAATTGGGGTCTAAGGACAATATACAAATTGACTTTTAAAAAATAAGCAATGGATGGGGTACCTGGGTGGCTCAGTCGGTTGAGCATCTGACTTTGGCTCAGGTCATGATCTCATGGTTCTCAGGTTCGAGCCCCACGTCGGGATCTGTGCTGACAGTTCAGAGCCTGCTTCGGATTCTGTGTCTCCCTCTCTCTCTGCCCCACCCCCACTTGTGCTCTCTCTGTTTCAAAAATAAATAAATACTTAAAAAAAATTTTTTAATAAGCAATGGAAATAACTGAACATTAGACTTTAGAGGGTCTGGTCACGTAAGAATTTTCATTAACTACACATTGCTGGATGAGTACTATTACCCATGCTTAGCAGACAGGGAGACTAACAGGGAAGCAGTGGAATATCTCAGCCCAAATTTTCACGGAAGACAGGTGTCCAAAGACTGAAGCTAGGCTTCTTAAAGGCATAATCTATGGGGAGAACTTCAGTCTTAGACGTGAAAATACAAAACACGTAGGAAGCCATCATTAACTTTACAGATTTAATATCCAAAAGCAGGAAATGCAGAAGATACAGTTCTTACAGAAATACTAAAACATGTACACTACATTCAAACACAGAATTTTAAACCTGGAAAGGGACTGCCAGGCAATAGATAAATCAATATTGTAATAACAATTCCAACACACTGTGTCCGAGGAGTTCAAAGCACTTGGCTTTAAGTACTATGTACATACACACTGAGGAAGACTCTGAAGCTTTAACTTTTGCACTTGACAATCTGTGCTAATTCACAACCTCTGTATTACACTTAACTTTTTTATTCTAAGAAGGAAGGAAAACGGAGGGAGGGAAGGGGGGGGGAGGAAAAGAGGGAGAGGGAATGAACAAAGGGACCCAACATGTGTTTTACCTCCTATGATATGAAAAATGATTCCCACTTGGGGTCTCAGTATCTACCTTCCTTGTGTCTGTTTTCCTTTGTTTTCCCTCCATCTTCTCTGGGGCGGTTTTGGATTTTGTTCACAGTCCTGGTTTCTGTCTCCGCCCTCTGTGCATGTGTCTGTCTTCCTTCCATGTCTCTTTACCTCCTTCCCTGACCCTGCCCCCAACTTCAGGTCCCCGCACAAAACAAAAGCAAATTTCACTGAAAAGCAAACAAGACATTTTATAATTGAAAGTTCCTTACAATGGTACAAATCATCTGCTCTAATCCTTCCAGTTTAGGAAATTGAGGCTCTGAGAGATTACTCAACTTGCCCAATGTCACAAAACCAACAGACGACAGAAATGAAACTAAAATCCAGGTTTTTCCAATTAAAGTACTAAAAGAAAGCACAGAAAGTTATTTTTAAATCTCCGAGTGGAGACGGTCTTTCCCAGAAAAAAACAAGACCAAAAAAAAAAAAAAAAACCCAAGATCCAAAAACTTGAAATTAATTCCTTATATACTCAGTTATATTCCAAAATATATACAAACACATACACATCCTTCTATGCTATAAATAAATTCAAAGGACAAATGACAAACTGTCGGGGAAATTTTTGCAACATGAATGACAGAGCTAATTTCCTTAATTTATAAAAGTTCTTGCCAATTAAAAAAAAACAAAACCTGTTTCAAACCTGAGTTGATGACAAAGAATACAAATGAATTTTAGACATATGAAAAAAAAAAAGATCACTTTATATTACAAAAATACAAAAGACCAAGGTACCGTTTCTCACTTAGACTGTTAAAAATCAAAGCATGGAAACACATTTGCCAAAACGACAGGAAAAAGTCATCTTATACTCACGAATCGCATCTTTGCTGTTCACGGCAGTGTACAATTTTGGAGGCTGCCTGGCAATACCTATCAAAAATGTCAATGTCCATGCCCGTAGAAACCGACAATGCCACTTCTCAGAATCTATCCTCACGGACTTACCTACGTGCACAAGGACACAGCCACAAGCAGCACCACTTATAGTAGCAGAACGCTGAGAACAACCTAAATGTCTAGCAATAGGAATGTTTAAACAAATCATGATTTAAAAAAAAAAAAAAAAAAAAAAACTTTCTATGGAATACTATGTGGTCATTTCAAAAGAATGAGGTTGATCTGCATAAACTGAGACAAAATGTTCCCGAAGACATTCTGTTCAGTGAAAAACAAAGAAGGGCCTTTAGGTATATAAAGAGGTATGTATCTCTAAGCACGTGCACAAGCAGAATTCCTTTAGAACGTAACAGAACTACGAAGGCTTCTATCACATCACACTCCAAAAGGAACTTCTGGACTCTTCCGGTTCTATGAAAAGCTCCTACACTGGGAAGTTCTTCTTCACTGCTAACTTGCAATAACCTTCAGAAGACCGGTGCCCTACTACCCCTCCTTGACCCTTGAACCCTATACAACGAAGCTCTCTGGTCCTTCTCAACCCCTTTGCCTATGTAGCAGCTCAGCACCTGGGCCCCCAGCAAACCCTTTCATACCTGTACAGCTTTGAATTTTTCCTCACTCTTTCAGTATTTCTATATCCTAACATAAATTCATTTTCCCCATAAACATACCCCACAGCCTTCCAAAGCCTATGAAAGGCCATTACTAGGACTTGGCATTCTCTTTGCTCTCCCCACTGCTGCTTTTCTATCAATTCATTTCATTCTTTACTCATCATTTATTGTATACCACATATATATATTTACATTTATATTTATATTTATATTTATATTTATATTTATATTTATATTTATATTTATGTATATTTTTACATACCACATATATTATAATGAGAAGTCAAAAAGAGAAACCTAACACCTGGTCCCCATCTTAAGAAAGGTGCAGCCTAGTACAAACGTTCGAAAGTAAACTTCTTGGCATGGCATATAAGACAAGGAAAGAAAATGGATGCAGGGGAAGTGACCTAATAATCGACTACACATACCAAACTAACAGCTCTGGGTACCTCTGGAGAAGGAACAGAGACTGAAGGTGGTAGTCAAAGTCACCACTGGCTTTACGTGTTTGTTCCTGATTTTTTTTTTACTTATAAGAATATATCCGTGTATTAATTTATAATTTGAAATAAACTTTAAAAAGGAGGTGATGTCTAACCAATCTTGATGTCCCTAATGCCTATCTAGCACGGTGCCTGGCACATTGGTGGAGCTCCATAAATGATCACCGAACAAAAGAACGAACAGATGTGCAGAATTCTACAGAGCAGAATGGAAGGGAGGAGAAAACAATCCAGGGCATCTCAACCTCGGATTGAATCACTGTACTGACATCTTGGATTGGATCATTCTTCATGAGGGGCTGCCCTATGCGTTTTAGGGTGTTGAAGCAGCACCCCCCGGCCTCTACCCACCAGAGCCAGCAGCACCTCCACAGCTACAAAAATCAAAAACGTCTCCAGACGTCACCAAATGTTGCGTGATGGGCAAAACATCCCCCCCGGTTAAGAACAGCCAAGTTAATCCTTATATATCATTCTCTCCACTTTCTCCACTGCCATGACTTTCTCTCAATCTGCCCAATGAGTCCACCGGTTTAGTCCTCAACGATGTCAGTACTCGAGCTGACGACCCTCCCAAAGCTTCCAACTTCGACCTATTTATTTCCGGCGGGCTTTTCTCCACCAAAATCATCCATCTGATAACTATTCCTTAGGAATCCTCACTACCCAATCTCTTCTAACAGCAGGATCTCAAATTTGTATCACAAGCCCGTCCTTTGTCCTTCGTCTTCTCGACCCTTTACTGCGCTAGAACCTGTTTGTTCCAGCTTCCCTGGGCCCCACCCAGGGTAATTCGCACTTGGCTACCCTTGTGGGCTTTTGGGCGTGGTTCGATAAAGTTAAGAAGCCATAGGACCACCTCAATCCAAGCTGGCACTTAACTGAGCCATATGATCCTTTTATTCTAATTGTTGATGAGTTCTTACTACACGGGAACAGCTACTTCTAAAATTTCTCTACTCTCCTCAAAGTGTAAACAACACGCTGCCTGCAGGCTACCATTCTTCCCCAACAAAAGGAAGGAGGTCTTTGGACATGAGCTTAGTTACCTAGCCTTCTCATACTCTCATACACATCTAGTGCTCAATAAATAGGTGTGCTATTTAGGAAGGAAAAAGTCATGACTTTATATTGGCTCTACCAAAAAAAAAATAATTTTTATGAAAAAAAAAACCTCTAAATTTCATTCTAATTCAAGATTTTATTCTACAATTTTTTTTTTTTTTTTTTTTTTTTTTTTTTTTTTTTTTTTTGAGAGCGAGCATGCACGCAGGGGAGGGGCAGAGAGAGAGGGAGAAAATCTTAAGCAGGCTGCAAGCTCAGCACAGGGCCCGACCTGGGGCTCGATCTCACAACCATGAGATCATGACCTGAGCCGAAATCAAGAGTCGGTCGTTTAACCGGATGAGCCACCCAGGCGCCCCAATATTCTACAATTCTAAGCAACGCCAAGGAGGAAAGTCAACATGCCTCTCCAGTTCCTCAAGCTGTCCCCACCAACGGCAGAGGGGTGCCGCAGAGGGGTCCTCTGGGTAATCATTAAAGCACAGTGAGGTTTTAGAATTAAACAAGGCTAATGCTGGTGGCGATTCCACACGCTAACGACCCAACACTTGGCTCTCTCTGAAAGATGGCCAATGTTGTCCGAGAGCAAAACTGCTCTGTGACAGGAGACAAGGGCTTTAAATAATTAATCAGCATAAGCAGCTGTACAATATCTTTAGAATTCAATGTCCGGTTTTCACCTACCCTAATGCCTTCCACAGGTACAAGGTTACTGTCGGAAGAAACAGGCGGCATACTTAAAGAGTCTCTAGAACCCTACCGAATCTAAGGCATAACACTTTCCACCAGCTTTTGTCCCATGAGATAATTATGGAATAAGAAGCTTGGCAAAAGCTTTGGCAAAATACAGCCAATCGTTTCTCAAGACATGTTCTAAACTTTTTCTTGACCTTCAGCTTATGGTGGCTTACACAGGATCTTAAAAGCATTTTAGTCAGCCATTTTTGGTAACTTGGGAGCAACATTATTTTTAGCTAAAAAAGTTTATTTCAATCCCTCTCGCATAACTCAGAAGCATCTAACCAGGTTTGGTTCAAGCTTTCTGGAGTAATTTTTCTTTTGAGTGAATTCAAAGCATAGGATATTTCAGCTTCAAAGGAGAAACTTTCTCCTTAAGAGGCATTAACAATCGAAATGTGCTAACACACAAGATACGTAAAAAAAAAAAAAAAATCACCTGCCTACCTGCCACCTACCCTGGAATACTGGGAGATTAAGCACGTTAACATTCATAAAATTTTTGGAACGCCTCTGACGGACAAAACATCAAAACATCGTTGTTACAGCATTCCAAGCAAGAGCGAAATGCATGCCTGCAAGGTCGAAAGTGCTTCACATAAATTTAAATATAATGTAAGGGAACATCAGGTTCAAGTTGTTTTCCATGCAGCACTCAAACTGTGATTCCAAGTAGAGAGAAAGCCTCTTCAAGGATAAAGACAGCTGAAAACAAACAAGGAATTCTGCTAGAAGACAGCTCAACTACATATATACAACAAAAGCAAATACAGGTTTTCTTTGTTCTCTCTTACTCTTCTTTGATGAACAGAGACTTGTCACTACTCCCCCTGCCAGGGGGCCATGTTCCTTGAGTGGCAGGATAATCCAATCACCATCACCATTATGGCAACGTCAAGAACAATGGTACAGACTGCAAGGGGACTGCAGTCTGTGGACGAACTACCTACCGAAGACACGGGGAAATTCATGTCCTCGCGCCCTCTCTTCCGACCCCACTGATACCTCCGACACCCCCAGCTCCTATCGCCCCTTGCCCTCGCACCTACTGCTGCGTCTGCCTGGATGAGCCTGCCCTCCCTTCTCCCTTCCCTGCCTAGCCCTCGCTCACTCACTCAATTCTCAGCAACAGCTCCTGCAGAATGTCTCCCTGGGCCCATGCCACCCAACCGGATAAGAATCCCTCTATTATGCTCCCATAGAAACACTGCACTCATTCCTATCAGGGCACAGAAGCTCCTCTATTACCATCAGGTTAGGTCTGGGAGGAAAGGCTGTTGCTAAGTCCGCTAGTTCATAAAACCCCAACGTGAAAAAATCCAAGTAACCCATAGGTGTGCATCTAGTGAGGAAATATTTAAGCAAACTGGCTTACGGTAATGGTCCCAACTTGTCTCATTTCTTCTCAACTCACTTTATGATTTGCTCTCGACCCGTTATAATCATCTGCATCATTGCACAATTCATCCCGTACTCACGGTCAGTATCTGCCATTTCTAACGTTACTTCCGGTTGTAATCATCTCTACACTTATCCTCCCCTTCATATCAGAATTTTCGTAATAATCAGAGGTTTTAGCCTTATGGAGTAAGACACAGTTAATAATAAATATAATAAAACATAGTAAATAATAAATATAAGCACTGGCAACACCCTGTGTACCAGTGAACAATGTGACAGAATTTAAATGGTCACGTGCCACCCCAGTACTATTTTCTTCTTTGTGGTGAGCAGAACCGGCACATTTGCTCTAACACATGACTTCATTCATTTTCCTATGAAAATTGACAAATTCAAGCATTATGATGAGTAAGATGGCTCCCGTACTTATTCCTACGTCACGTTAATAAATTACTTTGATTTTTTTAAACAATACAAGCACATGACACAAAACTTAAAAGGCTACGACAAGAAGCCTTCCACCTATACCCCTACTTCTCCGTCACTCGGGAACACTCCCCAGAGGCAACCCCTGTGACCGCAATCTTGTGTTTCCTGGCAAAGAGTCTGTGTGCACCTGCACGGATGCTTTTCTCTGTGACACACCGGCAGCAAACTGTCCGCTTTTCTGCACCGTGAATTTTCACACCTGATGTATTTCAGAGTCTTCTCTGTTTGTTCATATGGAGCTGTCTGACCCTTTGTAACGGCCGCGTGATATTCCATCCCGTGAATGTATCTTATTTTAGTTCACTGATTTCCTGTCGAAGAGTGTTCTGCCTTGTTCAACCATTTGCCAGTTCAAGTAATGTTGTAATGTATTTCCCTGCACGCAGATGCAGAAATATCTACTGGATGAATTCCTAGAAAGGGAGCTGCTGAGTCAAAGAATATGTGCGTTTTACAGTTCAGTAGATATTGCTAGACAGCTTTTCATGGAGGGTATGCGGCTTTTCACCACACCAGCAACATGAGGACCCATTTCTCTACCTACACCCTTAGCGATACATCGTGTACCAAACTTTTATTCCAACGGACAGCTGTTCCAGACACCTCCCACAATAAACTTCACAGATTCCATAATACCTTCCCTTTGATTAACTCTGTACCCCCCAGGGTCTTGCATGTTGTAAGCACTCACATGTTGTGAGGTGAATGAATGACCAAGCAAAAGAGCAGGGGCTTTGGGGGCGCCTGGCTGGCTCAGTCAGTTGAGCGTGCAAGTCTTCTTGATCTCAGGGTGGTGAGTTCTAGCCCCATGTTGGACATAGAGATCACTTTAAAAAAAAAAAAAGAATAGGGGCTTTTGCACGATGAGAGGTTTACTTTTAATATAAGGAATGAGGAAGGGGTTTAAACATTAGTAATGTTTCCCCTTTGTAAGGGGGAGGGGGATAGGAATGGATGGATAGATGGGTGGATTCTGATCTAAAATGGTTTTTCTCCAAACCAAATGATGGTTTCTCCTAGAGGTTTTTAAAAAGCAAGAAATACTTGTCCGAAATAAAGTACTGTCCCACCTTAAAGATAGACAGCCTATCTTCAGAGTGTCAAGAAAGCAGAAGGGCCTCCAATGCGACTCCCAAACGAACAGGAAGATTCTCTCTCTGAAACTGCCATGGGACACTGAAGCTTCTCGTGTTAGTATATATATATTTTTTACACACCTTTCCAAAACCTTGACTCACATCGTGTATCGTACACAGCGACACAGATGGTTAACGTTTCACTCATTTTCTTCCGTACAGTACCTGGCATAGTTAATGCTAACAATCTTTCAGGGAACACAATAAATACCGGACTCCGCACTGCCACGGGTCAGCATGTGTCTGCCATGGTCTCTGGTGCCCCTGCCTGGCGCTACGTCAACCACCGTAACAACGGGTAACACGTACGGTGGTTACCACGGGCCAGGCGCCCCTCCAAACACGTTTCCCTATACTACCTCGATATTCACAACAATGTCGCCAGGTACAAACTAGTTTTCCTATTTCACAGACGAACGACTGAAGCACTGAGGAGGTACGTAACTTGCTCAAGGGACACACAGGTAAGTAGGCATAGAGACAGTCGGAACCTAAGCAGTCTGATACCAGAATGGCTCCTTTTAACCCGATATTTTAATACGGTGTGACAACTGCTCTGGAGTACCTGCCACCAAGTACTAGGCTTTGACACATACTCCGCGTATACCTCTGTCAGAGCAATGATCACGTGGTGTGAAAAGCATCTGTGCACACATCCTCTTCCCCGCTGCAAATTCACGTCTTAGCCATCACTGTGCCTGGCACAACCTCACTCAATAAAGTCTTTCGCTGGGTTTCGACTTAAGACATCCAATAATAAAATGTGATTCCTATTCCTTGGGCTTGTATTTCGTATTTTCAAGGTTGGTACCTCTTCTGCCCCTGTGTGCCACCATTCCCTAAGACCCATCTCCTCTAAGGCAAGATCTGCTTCTCCAATAGTTTGCTGCTTCCCTAGATATGCCGGCCAGACCTCTCGAACTGCTTTGGGCACATTCACGGGAGTCCTGACACACCAGACGGACCCACCACCGTTCCTGCTGGGCAGGGCACCGGCAGTACAGCTCCCACCCCCGCCCCCGCCCCCAGCAGCCACCAGCATGGATCAGTGGCTCTTATCGGGAACGTGGAGTAACTTGAGCCACCTGCCAACCCATCTCTCAACTGCTAAGACAGGCGCTTTCTGCTATCAGGTTGCACAAATGCCTGGAAACCTTATACCAGGTGTGAAGGAAGAAGCGAGAGGGGCAACAACCCAGCATCTGGTGCCCTGCCTGCTTCCATTCACTGCGTGGGGCCAGAGACCGAGTGGGCCTAACTCACTTGCTGCAAAGCCCTGGGACCATAAAGATTGTGCGGTGAGAGCAGCATCACCATGTACTGGACGTCAGCATTCACCTAGAGGGCAACACACGTCTCCACTGGCCTCATTCGCCCAACAGCTAGAACGCTACCTCCTCTGTAATAACACTCTTGTGGAGACAAAGGTCCATCGCAGAAGCTAACTCTGAAAAAAAGCACAGATTCCTAGCCTTAAGTGCAGAAGTCTCTAAAGGTCAACTGAGCTAGAGTCAAGCCTAAGCGTGAAATCCTTGATGCTACGTCTGAATCAGAATCCACTGTCTGGTAAACAAAAGAAAAATACTCTGTTTGTTGAACCATATCTATTTACTTCCCGTCAAGTCTCAGTGGCAGAGCGGCCATCTCCTAAGGATGAAGAGCATTCACTCAATCCCAGGCTTTCCACAAACACAGGGGCTAAGTGAAACTAATGGCCATTGTGACTGCTGAGACACAAACACCTACCAGGAACCAAACCTCCCTTTCTCCCAATTCCATACCAAACTTGGCTCACTGACCAGCCTCCTGACAGCAATGACATTCAATCAGGATAAACTGGACATTTTGGATATGCCTGGTACAGAAGATGTCACACTGAATAAAATCACACTGCAGTTAGATTCTGTGTGCAATGACTCAAGGCAGATCCTGAGTATCATTACTAACTCAATGACAAATGGGGTATCTGACCCAAAAAGGGCCTCTAGGGTGTAAAAAGACGGGATCAGGAGCAGCTGACTGGAGCAGGTGGAGAGCTGAGGAGGCCTACCTTTTACTCAAACATCTTTAAAATGCTATCATCGGCCAGGGACTTGTAGGGTATTCAAGTGAAAGAACACAGATGCAGATCAGGTCTCCGAAAACAAAAACATGAAATGTTAAAAAAAAAAAAAAAAAAAGAGTAAGTCTCTGACCCTGTGATTCCATGAAACAGACTCACATTTTATGAGATCCTGTACTAATCAGAGTCATCCTTACCAGAGACGTTTAGGTATAGTTATCTCAGCAGCCCACAAGAGAATAATCCTAACTGCAGAAATCTAACAAAAAATATCTACACACTGCTATGATTTCCAAAGAGAGACAGGAAAAAAAGCCAAATACATGTAGTATATACAGATAGTATGCATATTAATATCACCATCTGAGCTTTTTTTTTTAGAAGGAGGTAGAGAAAATATTATGTAACTACGATCTGTGGAAGGATATCCAGACAACTAACCATTCTGGTTACCTCCAAGGAGAAAACTAGAAAGTTGGGAGAAGGCAGAGACTTTTTACTCTTTTGCGTATTTTGAACCATTCACCATGTGAGTATGTCACATGCTTTAAAAAATCAATGAAAAGCAGGGGGACGGGGGAACCCCATATAAGAAACTTTCAGAGAAAATACCAGAATAGTAAAAAAGACTAAGAAATGAAAGATTCTACTTAGACCTAAAGCCAAAAGTTTGAGTTTATTGCTTGTCCTCCCATCTGCTCTCGGAGACCGAAATAACTTGTCCCTGAAAACGAGTACATCACCTCCCTTACTTGATTTAAGCAGGGAGCTGGCCAGATAACTTCTAGATGACTTCAGCTCTCATCATTTCATACTACCCACCATTACCAATCCATTGATTTATCTACTGCTGATCTATCAGATCAATAATAAAATTAGAGATGGGAAAACTTTGAGGCAAAAAAATAATAATAACAATAACAAACTACCATACATACGGCAACGAATAATCTCATTTAACCCCTCCAAATATGAACTACAGGAAAGTGAAATAAACACATAAAGTCTGTAATACGATGCTTGGCGTATAAAGTACACACTAAATTTTAGCAAAATCCCAATTCAAAACACTGGCTAGATCCAAATTATTGCAGAAAGAAACTGGGGGTCGCTGTTGACTTCTACATGAATCAACTGTTAGGTAACGGACAAAACTTTTTTTTTAATGTTTATTTTTGAGAGAGAAAGAACAAGCAAGCCAGCAAGTACACGCGGCGGGGAAGAGGCAGCGAGAGGGGGGCACCGAGGATCTGAAGCCAGCCCTGTGCGGACAGCAGAGAGCCCGTCTCTGGGTCTGAATTCACGAAGTGTGAGATCGTGACCTGAGCGTAAATGACTGCGCCAGCCAGGTGCCCTGACAAAACGTTTTCAATAGTAAATATATGTCACGTGAAGTTCACGTTCGCTATTCACTCCATTCCTTCTCAGTCATACCCTTTGGCCTGAGGGGCACGAGACCCAAAGGAAAAGGCACTGAATAAAGAGCCACAAGATCGGGTAGAAGCACCAGTTTTGTTGCTTCCTAGTCCTGAGGCTTAGAGAAGTGTATTTTTACCGTCTGAAAAATAGGAAAAAGAACCACCTATCTTGTGGGGTTGTTGTGGCAGTAATTTTGTAGCAACAAAATTATTACAGAGATTTTTACAAACAAGTCACATAACGGCTGATTTTTTTCAACAAACGTTTACCAGGTTCTTATTACAGTATCTCTCAGACACTTATGTAGAAGCCAAGGATACAAAGATTAAGAGACCTTTAAAGAAGTCAAAAGACAGGGGCACCGGGGTGGGTCAGTTGGTTAAGCATCCAGCTTCGGGTCCGGTCATGGTCTCACGGTCCATGAGTTCGAGCCCCGCACCGTGCTCTCTGCCATCAGCACAGAGCCCGCTTCAGATCCTCTGTCCTCCTCTCACTCTGCCCCACCCCCGCTGGTGTGCATGGTCTCTTTCTCTCTCAGAAACAAATAAACATCTTTTTAAAGATTTTTAAGAAAGTCGAAACACAACTGGGGTACAAGAAAATAGGGCTTGGTAATTATAATAAAAATGGCTATTACATAATACCTATTATGTGTCAGGCCCTGAACTAAAAAGCATATGATGTATATTACCTCTTTCCATTCTTACACTAATCCTATAGTATATTTCACAAGGGAAGAAAAGGTTAAGTCATTTAGCCAATATCATACAGCTGTGATATGGAAAAGCTAGGGCTCCAACTCAGCTCTGTCGTTCTGCAAGCCCACTCTACTTTTAATAATCTTGGGAGTGGGAAAAACTTTTCAAAGCATCACTCACACTCACACACACACCCACCCACACACACACACACACATACACAGAACCCATTCACGAAAACATTAGTAGACCTCGTTTACATTAAACAAACAAACAAAAAATAGGGGTGCCTGGCTAGCTCAATCGGTTAAGCATCCAAATCTTGATTTCGGCTCAGGTCATGATCTTGCAGTTCACGAGATAGAGCCCAGAGCTGGGATGCTCTCTCTCCTTCCCTCTCTTCCTCTCCCCTGCTCACATATGCGTTCTCTCTTGGTCTCTCTCTCAAAATAATGAAATTTAAAAAAGAAAAAAAAATGTAACCTTAGAGCACCTGGCTGGTAGAGCCATACTCAGCTGGTAGAGCATGCAACTCTTGCTCTTGGGGCTGTGAGTTCAAGCCACATTGGGTGTAGAGATTACTTAAAAATAAAGGAATCTTTAAAAAAAATTAACTTCTGATATAGTCATTGAAAACAGTAGCATGGAAAAGCGTGTAGAGTTTGCTAACATCTGGGGGGAAAAAAGGAGAGGAATAATGCAAGTGATGAACGTCGGGGATTAGAGGTTTAGTGAAGGGGTACGGAGTACTTGGGGAACCCGGCGGAGAAAGAGATACTTCATTAAGTGCATTTTTATAAATTGAGAGTTACATCTGCTTATGAAATGTAAAATGCAATAGTTCAAATTTTGCTTAACGCTAGTCCAAAGTTATTTGATTTTTCTGTTCTCAGAAGAATGATACCTCTTACCATGTCTCAAAGAGCAATAAATGGAAAACAGCTTGGAATACTCTGAATTAGACAATTTCCTTGCCTAAACAGGATGCTGGACCAGTGAGGTATTTTTTCTTGTATCAGAATTGATACTTTTTTTTTTTTTTTAAACAAAGTATGTGTGACAAATTTTGTGGATTTCTTCAAACTCTGGGATACTGTGAAACCAAACAAGTATTTACTATTTGCCTAAAAGTAACACTGCAAAAAAGAATCCACAGTGAAGCTAAAATCCAATAGGGGTAAATGATCCCCACACAGCCCAAGAAAATCAAATGCAAACGTTTCGTGAGACGGGCTTGCCAGGATTAAAAAGCAAAGCCTACCGGATAGCACTCAGTCCCAACCACTCCTAGAGAGAGAAACAGAAATGTAAAGTAAGCATAAAGGAAAAGCACACAAGCACACAGATACACGTGTATCTGTTAATCACAGCATTTTTACACAGCTGACAAAAATCACTAATGGTCAGTGAAAAGCACCTTTCTAAAAGATTTCTGTTGTATGTATGCAAAATGCCAAAGTTAACCAATTGATCTACAACACGGTAAAACAGCCAGATCAAAGCCACAATGTTGCAGCAAAAAGATCTATTTGGAATCACAACAAGAGGCGAGAGACCTATAACACCAAGCAGAGGAACAAAAACAAAACAAAAAAAAAAAGTGTCTATGATGCATAAAAGCAGCAGCAGCTGGGGATGGGGAGGGAAGAGCCAACAGAAATAGTAACTTCTAAGCCCCCACATGGAACTTTTAAATATGACCACCTTCACTTTAAAGTCCGAGATGCTATCAAAATTAGCCAAATCGGGGACACCTGGGTGGCTCAGTCGGTTAAGCGTCCAACTTTGGTTCAGGTCATGATCTCACCGTTTGTGGGTTCAAGGCCCCCGTCATTGTCATCGGGCTCTGGGCTGACAGCTCAGAGCCTGGAGCCTGCTTCAGATTCTATGTCTCCCTCTCTCTCTCTGCCCCTCCCCCCCCCCTCAAAAATAAACATTAAAAAAAATTTTTTTAATACCAAAATTAGTCAAATCAACTTCTTGAAAGTCACAAGTCAGACTATGGCTTCAAGTATGAATACAACATACAAAACATGCAGTAAAATTCGTGTGTCAGTGGAGCAAACACAGACATCTATAAAATGGACCACATAAGTGACAGCTACAGAGCCCCACTCTCCCTTTTTCAAACAAATCTGCCCCTGCCCTTCTCACAGAGACATCCAGCGGGATAGGACCAGACTCCTACTTTCAAAACAAGCACTACCAACTCCCGGTAAGCCCTGCCAAAGCTCCCACTGTGAGAAGCAGCCATTGTGGAGACTTCCTGAAGTTCCAACAAAGTCCTCAAACCCATTGTGCCAGCTATTGACGGTGACGGTACTCCTGCAAGTTTGTATGAGGTGCAAACCAATGAGTTACGCTTTGTGGATGCTGGGAGCCACCACAAAACATCTTCCAATTTTGCCAGTTTTTGCTTTGAAATAGCAGGTGAAAGCTGTCAAAGCCACATATTCAGAGTGTTAGGGGACAAGACAGTCCGATTAAGGGATAAGCGACCTCATTTGCAGACTCTTTTGCAAAGGATGGGCGGCGGGAGGGGGAGCTAGTAAAGAAACAAAAAGAAGGGAGGAAGCTAAACAATTCTTGCTTTTTACCCAAAATTATTATCCACCCTCCTCAGAATTTCTGCAGAGCACTGAGCTGCAGAAGGGAAGAAAAGGAAAAAAAAACTTCAGGCTGTAAATGTGACCGTATAAAAATCCCCAAGAGAGAATGACCTATGAAACTAAGCTCCACACAAGGGCTAACTATGCAGCTGCTTTTCTACTCGCCTAACGGTCCAAGATAAATAGAGCAGGCTCATGGAAGCCCACCAACTTCCAGGAAAATGCAACCAAAGTCCTCCTGACTCAGGACAAACCACCTACCCCTGAAATAAATCCCTAAATGAAATCTATATAGGTCTGTTTTGGAAATCACTCTGGCGGACAGCAATTAACGCCCCCTCCTCCAAACAGCTGCCAATGTGCAGAGGAAAAAGCTGCTCAAACTAAAGCAAATGGAAGAACTTCCCATGAGTCTCTGTTCCAAAAGTGTTCCAAAAGAAGCAGGAGCCACAGCCCATGTTCCAGCCCCCACAGTGCCCCCAGACCAGGTCTGCAGTTCCTCTAATTGGACCGGTACCGTGTCTGCCCTGCCCACACAAAGCCCCATCACTGAGAGAGTCCCCCTGCCCATCCTTCATGATAAATCATGCTTTGCTGTGACATTTACAATGATGATCCCACAGGGGCGCCTGGGTGGCTCAGTCACTTGAATGTCCAACTCTTGATTTTGGCTTGGGTCATGATCTCACGGCTCAGGAGTTTGAGGCCAGCAATGGGCTCCACACTAGCAATGCAGAGCCTGCTTGGGATTCTGTCTCCTCTCTCTCTCTCTCTCTCTCTCTCTCTCTCTCTCTCTGCCCTTCCCACGCATGCATTCTCTCTCAAAAATAAATACATAAACTTATCTGGGGCGCCTGGGTGGCTCAGTTGGATAAGTGTCCGACTACAGTTCCAGTCATGATCTCACGGTTCGTGGGTTCGAGCCCCGCATCCAGCTCTGTGCTGACAGCTCAGAGCCTAGAGCCTGCTTCAGACTCTGTGTCTCCTTCTCTCTCTGCCCCTCCTCCACTCACGCTCTGTCTCTCTCTCTCTGTCTCTCAAGAATAAATGTTAAAAAAAAATTTTTTAATAAAAAAAAAATTAAGATTCAACAAAATTGATTCAGCCAAAAAAGAAAAATAAACAGTATGCCTCCTCAGAAACCACATGCCTGGAATAAAACATCCAATACTCAGTGCAAAATCTCTTTTCCTCAGCAAAGGAGAAACCAAGGAGCCAGCCTTCGCATGGGAAAAATCCCACATACCAAGGTATTATCTGAGGACTCAGGTCCCAAAAAAAAACCCCAAGTATTATGGTTGAACACACCCTTGTGGAAACCTAAACTTCAAAGGCCGTTTCCACCCTTGGGAAAATAGGTTTTTAAGCAGTTACTCAACCATTATCATTTGGCAACTCAAAATTGTCATCTGCTTCAGAAGTGGTATTTACCATGTGTCCTGTGCCTTGAATCCTCAGCTGAAAATTTCTAGATGCCACGTATGTACAGGACACGTCAGAAGCAAGTGATATTACTGGCTGCTCTCTCTCTCTCATTCCCTTCTTAGAACCTGCTTTATTGAAGCAGAAGCCAGAAGCCAGAGGCACTACAAAGTATATATACCCAATCGCCTTTAAAGGGGCCCCAACTAAACTAGTAAGGGAAGTCTCGAGGCTGGAAAACAGACGAGGATTATATAGGAGCACAAATCATTAGCCGAGAGGCAAGGAGGCGGGGAGAACAAGGGCCAAGGAGAGAGGATTCCTGTAAAATACATCTATGAATCTATTTCCAAGGCTGCGGTTGAAAAGAACTGTATCAAGCTTCCTCATTTGCAAGCATATCCAGTGCGTGATCTGAAAAAACAGCATGTATTCTGTGAGGTGTCTCAGCTTGGTATTTTTCCCGTATCCACAAAAGAAGCTGTAACAGCTCATGAAATTCATTGGTTGAGAAGAGAAAGTTGATCAAATGGGCCTAGTCCCAAATGGTGGTAATATCCTCGAACTGCAA
Organism: Leopardus geoffroyi; assembly: GCF_018350155.1. NCBI lineage: Eukaryota > Metazoa > Chordata > Mammalia > Carnivora > Felidae > Leopardus > Leopardus geoffroyi. The sequence continues at coordinate 130,831,252 of NC_059341.1, forward strand.
CACTCCAGAATCTCTCGGCAGCACTGTAAAAGGCAGATCAACAGACTGCTCCAATGAACTGGAACAGGTTAGCTCTAATTGCCCCTTGCTTGTGCGGTTCCTCTCTTTTCATTCACCACACCATCACAAAGGCGCTTTTTACACATACACACGTGCACTCAATTAATATCTGAGCACAGGAAACTAAACATTTGGTTGCCATGCCCACCCAACACATTCAACAGTTAAATTCCACCCCAGCTTCTGTTTTCAAAGACCCTTTCTCACCTTTAACCCCGATATCAATGGAAAGATCAGGTACCATTCACAAATCCCACAACACCCAGTCTTCACAGGATCAGGAAAGCAGACCGAGGGCCAGGCCCCCCAGGGAAAATCTGGAGAAACAATTAAAGCCATCTGCAGGCCCCACTGAGGAGCAGAGAGACAAGGTTCAATTCACCAAGAACCACAGTTTCTTGACTACTGGGGCCCAGGCCCAGTGCTAAATCCTAGGGATCCCAAAGGATCCCCTGGTCTCACAGTCTGGGAAGGGGTGCAGGAGCAGACATTTAAACAAATGGTAAAGCAAAAAAATCCTAACACACAGCTATGGACACAGTGTTTTAGAAACCAGCAGGAATGTGGGAGGGATGGGAGCAGACACAAAAAGCATCCAGGGGGAGTCCACAGCCCAGCTGATTCTTGAAGACTGAGCCTTACAGATGAGAGAGAGATGTCGAGGCAGGAATTTCAGCCGGGAAAACCGGAAACAAAAGCACAGAAGAACGAATGAGCCCGCATGGCGCTCAGGAAACTATTAGCCCCCTAACAAGACTCAAGAGGTAGACTGTAAAAATGAGATGAGTTTACAAAGACCAGCACAAGTCAGGCCAGGAGGAGGCCAAATGAGAGACCGGACTCTACCCAGAAGACAAAGACAAACCATCAAGTGTTGTTAAGCTCTTTTAGGTGGATGACTCTTCATAGTCTGCAGGGCAGGCTTGAAGAGGCCAGAGAGACACCACAAGAGACAAAGGCTTTCCATCTCAATTTCCACAAACCAGAATAAGAACAAAAAGCACCATCCATTTGAGGTCATATATCTGACCAGCAAACCTTACAACACTGGAAACACAAACGATATTTTCACCACCCAAACGGCCAGCATATCTGTCACGCACATTCCCAGTCGGGACCTCACAGGTTCCATGAAACGTCCACTGCTCAATGCAGGCAGTGTGATACCTCAGCAGCCCTGTTAGTGCTTAGCAAAGAAGCAAATGTCTCCTTCTCCTCTGACCAGAGAGCCTGTGATAACCAACCAGGCCCATTCACGTCCTCCACCCACATGACAAGCAGCAATTCAGTTTAACACACTGCTCATCTCTAGTAGTCCCCAACTCTGACACTTAATCAATCGGAAACGCATTAACCACTCCGTGCTGATCAAGCACTAAGCAGGAACTCAAGGAGTGTCGTGCAGCAGGCTATGAGGGAGGCAGGGAATAAACAGTTACTGCTGGGCTCCATGATAGGCACTCTAAATCATCTCAGTTACTCATTACTGCCGCTCATTAGAGTATGTATTAATTTTCCCAGGTCACAGATGTGTAATCAGGAGCTCAGACACTAAACATCTTGCCAAAGGTCATTCATCTGCTAAGTGGAAAAGCCAGGAGTCAAACCCAAAATGAGAAATTCTAAATCGTGTTTCTTTTACTACCCCATACTTCAACTATACGTGGATAACAAACGTAATTATAGACATTAAGGTTGGTCATCACAATAGTGATAGCCACGGTATCTCCCCTTTTAAACTGAGAGAGGACCCATATCGTACAGTCTCGGATTAAGGGTTCGCTCAGAGTAGTCATAATTAAGTGATCGCAACTGGAATCTCCAAATGCTGCTACAAAAGATTACTACTGAGCATTAGTGACCCAAAAATGTTCAGACTCAAAAAATCAAAGCAACCTGCCTACACTCCAGAGAAATAGATCAAATCGTCCGTACACTTGCCCCTTAGAGTCCCTACAATATCTGAAAAAAACTCATGGCTGATTGCTCACTCGTGCGCGCGCGCTCGCGCTCTCTCTCTCTCGCTCTCTCAAGTATTTCCCAAACTACTTTACCCACCCAAATTAAAGAAATATGCCCAAGATTCACATGGCTGTTCTGATCCGATTTGCCCCAATCCTGGCTCAAGCAGCTTTGCACTGCCCTCCTAACTAGATCAGCACCAGCCAATGGGTTTATTCAAGCTGATCTGTGATGGATTAGATAATGAAACCTTAGCCGTGTAAGCTGCCTGCTTGTATTGGGGCTGTAGGGGAGAAGAATAAGAAATTCAATACTCCTCGGGGCCACCTAAAACACCAAATGCACTCGCCGTCCCTCCTCCATCTGTTTGTTCACCCAATTACTGCCATTTCCTTCCCATCATCCCCGATGCTCTTCCCTCCGGTCTTTGAGGGAAGTGCACATAGGCACCAGAATAAAGGCGTTTACTATGCTCTACAAATGCATGTATCAACAAAAATTCAAGCAAAGCCATTCACTAAAATGACTGCCTTTACTGTTTCTACAAATTATGAAAGCCTGGCATCAAACTGACGGCCTGAGAGGTGTCAAACTGGAGCCGCGCTGGCAACATTCTTGTTTACATGACGTAGTGTAGTGTCTTTCTCCCCAATCCTGTTATCTTGAGGCCTGTCTGCACCAGTCTGTTTTATACCAAAATGAAAGTTAAATCTCTAGTTAGCTTCTGTTGTGTTCACATGTCAGTGTGCGAGAGAAAAAAATGACAAGGTGGCTAGAAGATGGGAGGGAGGTGGGACACAAATTCAACCCAGGCTAATCCCGTGAGTCACCCTAAAGAACAGTCCTACTTTGAATTCAGATCTTTCTCCTTCCCAAAGACCTTTCGAGTTTTACATTCACAGGCTTCCTTGTGAGGCTTGAAAAAAATTACTAACTTTTATTTTTAATTATTTTTATTAATGTTTGTTTATTTTTGAGAGACAGAGTGTGAGCGGGGGAGGGGCAGAGAGAGAGAGAAAGACAGAATCTGAAGAGGCTCCAGGCTCCAAGCTGTCGGCACAGAGCCTGACGCGGGGCTTGAACTCACGAACCGAGAGATCATGACCTGAGCCGAAGTGGGATGCTCAACCGACTGAGCCACCCAGGCGCCCCAAAAATCACTAATTTTTAAAGTGACCGTGCCTCAGTTTCTCCATCAATAGTTGCAGCTCTGGTAGTATTATGGGCTGATTGTCTGTGTTCCCCACCCCCAAAATTAGTATGTGAAAGCCCTAGCCCACACAGTTGTGGTGGTATTTGGAGGTGGGGCCTTTGGGAAGTGATTAGGTTTAGTTTAGGTCATAAGGGCGGGACTCCAATGATGGGATTAGTACCCTGGTAAGAAGACAGAGATACATGTGTGTGTGTGTCTCTCTCTCTCTCTCTCCAGGAGCATACACCCAGAAAAGGCCATGTGAGCATAGCGAGAAGCCAGGAAGAGAGCCCCTCAGCAGACACCAAAAAGGTGCCAGCACCTTGATCTTGGACTTCTAGCCTCCAGAACTGTGAGAAATAAACTTCTGTTCAAGCCATCCAGCCTCTGGTATTTTGTTACAGTGCTCGAGGAGACTAAGACAAATAGATACGAAAAATTCGGTAATTTTTGTGAGACATCATTCGTGAAATTACTTGGAAAGAAAGCACATTATTTTTATAGCTCTACTCCGATGGTAGCACCGTGGTCAGCATCAGCACCAAACAGCCAAACAAGAGTCCAAAGAGACACCCACCTAGGAGGAAAGAAACCCAGGACAAGAAAACGGGAAGATCAACTCTTACAAGAAATACAGCATACACGTAGCGATCACAGGCTAGCTGCAACCCTGGCCCTAAGTCCAGGAAGAAAGTTTTCCTACTTCCAGAATCAACCACTAATATGAACAACTGCTGAACCCACTTAACTAACCCGGATTTATGACTTGATGGTCAGAAGCAGTTAGCTGGCCGTATAATAATCACATACCAACATTTCACTGCTATAAAGAATTTTGCGGGGCGCCTGGGTGGCGCAGTCGGTTAAGCGTCCGACTTCAGCCAGGTCACGATCTCGCGGTCTGTGAGTTCGAGCCCCGCGTCAGGCTCTGGGCTGATGGCTCAGAGCCTGGAGCCTGTTTCCGATTCTGTGTCTCCCTCTCTCTCTCACCCTCCCCCGTTCATGCTCTGTCTCTCTCTGTCCCAAAAATAAATAAACGTTGAAAAAAAAAAATTTTTTTTTAAATAAAAAAAAAAAAAAAAAAAGAATTTTGCTAAAAGCTGTAAGTAATAATTAGGGTGCACCTTGCCTTTTTTATACAGCAGCTAAGTTCCTATAAAGTTGCACAAAAACTGAATCTCTGTTCATCAAATCATTTATATTCACCACAAGAGCTGACGGAAAGAATTCTTTCCCTAGCATGTTTCATAAAGCCCAAGTTTCACACATAGCAGACTTGGCTTACAGTGAAATGAACCTCCCATACCTATACATGTAACGATTTTAACTTTCCACCAGGCGAGGGTGCGGTATTTCCATCACCCTCTTTAACAACCAACTACATTTCTCAAACCATATTTCAATTTTCAGGTTGAAATTTTCTCTTCCCTCCTCGCCCGCCCAAGCTTCTCTACTTCTGTACTGTTTCCAGAGCTGTGCTCACTCCTCTTCGGTCCACGTTAAGCTTCTGGAAACCGACCTTGAAAAGTACCATCCTTCCTCTCCCCGCCATGGTTCCTTCTTAGCCTAAGGATTATAACATAAGCACCACAGACTCTCTCATGTCCTCTATGCTCCACTTTGGGAAGGAAATGATTTACTCCAAAAGCTTACTGGCAGTAACTCAACAGGGTTCAGCTTCGGAATCTACAGCTCTGAGTTGTAGTTCCTCTCAGTAAAGCAGTCTTGGGACATTAACCCCAGTAAACGATTTCTTTCTGTAAAAAAAAAAAGGTTAATTCTTGGACACTCAGAAGATTGAGGAATTTCATAAAAGAACTCTCAATGTCATGATCTTTTCCATCCCTTAATCATCTGTAAAAAGTAAACTTCAACTTCACAGGCATTAAGCACTTACGATGTACCCAAAACTGTTACATATTATAAAGGGTAGAACAAAAAAATATAGTTCCGGTCTTCTGGAAGCTCACAGTCTCACTAGGAGAACAAGAATAAGACAAGGAACAACATAAGGTGATGCAAAATTAAGCACCAAAATAACAGAAGGCAAGACGAGAGTCTGGTGTGACCTCAGTTGTCAGGGAAGGCTTCCTAGAAGGACCTATGACCTCAAGAAAACTCCACTTGTTAAGATTTAAGAAAAAAAGGGGCGCCTGGGTGGCTCAGTGGGTTAAGCGGCCGACTTCAGCTCAGGTCATGATCTCGCAGTTCGTGAGTTCAAGCCCCGCGTCAGGCTCCGTGCTGACAGCTCAGAGCCTGGAGCCTGCTTCGGATTCTGTGTCTCCCTCTCTCTCTGTTCCTCCCCTGCTCACACTGCCTCTCTCTCAAAAATAAGTAAAGATTTAAAAAAAAAAAAAAAAAAATGTGGGGTACCTGGATGGCTCAGTCGGTTGAGCATCCGACTTCAGCTCAGGTCATGACTGCACGGTTTGTGAGATCAAGCCCTACGTGGGGGCTCTCTGCTGTCAGTGTGGAGCCTGCTCTGGATCCTGTCCCCACCTCTCTCTCTCTGCCCTTGCCTCTCTCTCTCCCTCTCTCTCAAAAATATATAAATACTAAAATAAATTTCAAAAAAAAAAAATGTGCTTTAACCCATATCCTAGTATACTAAAAAGACTGGCTACTCTAGATTTTTTTAAGTGCACATTACATAGGGCCTACAAGGCATTTCCACACAGCCGCGATCATCTCCTAAGGCTGTCTCCCCCTGCTCCTTTTGCTCCAGCTACACTGGCCTCTTGTTCTCACACACGTCAAGTGCGCTTCTCTCTCAATGCCTCTGCACCCCCGGTTCCTCCACCTGAACCCCTTTCCCTCAAACACCGGAAGGGTCCATTCCTCTCACTTCACTTCACCCTAGGATCACCTATCAGATGCCTTCCCTGACCATCTTCTTCACTCTCTAGCCCTCTCCTCGCTTTAAGTTTCTTCCTGGCACTTACCACCCCCTAATAACAGTGGCTGATTTCTTTACTGTCTCTTTCCATCAGATTATTAGTTTCATGAGAGCGGAGTCTGTTCTCTTTATTGCCATGTCTCCTAGGCTCTAAAACAGAGGCTGGCACATAGCAGCTGTTCAATAAACATTAGTTAAATGAATATTAAATACCCTACCATTATTATCAGAATGATATAGGAAAGTACTAGAGCTGTAGGTCACCGAGGGTTAAATTTTATCTTTTCATGAACATTTTTTTCTCCTTTACTCAGATTATGCCTCAAATTTCAACCTTCCCATAAAGCCCTCCTTGACCATTTCAGCAGGAATGACCATCTCCTTCTTCTGGACCCAGTGGCACAAATCCTCTGCGTATTGTGGCTCTAAATTATGCAATGACTTGTGACATCATGCATCCACCCTGTGGTATCTCTGCTCCTGTTCCTCTGGGACTTACACACACACAAAACCACACACACACACATTTTCTCTCTCTCTCTGTCTTAATTTTTCACCTATTTTGTCTCTCCACCCAGATGGAAGCACCAAGTACCTTAAGGTCAGGGAACCTGATATGTTTCTTAGAAGATAATTTAGAAATCATCCTGTACAGACCCTAAACTTTACAACTAAGGAAACAGGTCCCCAAAGAAGGGCTTTTCCCAGAAGCATACAGCTCATTGAAGGCAGGGGGCTAAATCAATGAAGATGTGACTACCTGCGTGACCCAGTGTGTCAGAACTACAGCAATGAGAATGCATGATGTGAAAAATAAATAAAGATCCACAAACACGCAGAGTGAAAAAAAGATTCTCTGTGGGATGGTTCTAAGTTGCCCATTTTGCACCCAAAGGGCCTAATCCCCTCCTTCCTCTGCACACTCCAAAGTCCCTGCACACTGCTCCATTTCCAAATACTACTATCCTTAGCCAATTTGAAGGCAACCAGCAAATAATTAGCCCCAGGAGGAGAGGAGAGGAAAGGGAGGGGAGGGAATCTCACTGCTGACGGCGACTGACAGAAGCAATGAATGAACACAGACACACACAGATACATGCACCCACCAAGCGGACCCTGCTCACCAGCACCCACATCCAGTCCTCTCTCTCGGGTCAGCCAACGTCAACCCACCTCAGCTGAAGTCTCTTCCTACTCCTCGCTACTTTTTCCAAGGCCCTGAGCTTTTACTTCTCCCAATTCCTCTGCCTGACAGAGTTCTGATGGAGAACAAAAGCAGGGAAACAAAAGAATTCACAAATAAACATCAAGAGGGTGCCTTTAGCCAAATCAACACAAGTTAACAGAGTGGCTTCTGCAAAGGAGACCAAGAAGCACACAGCAGCCACGCCAGGCTTAAATACAGCTCGGTCTCTAACACAGGAAGTCAGGCAGAGCCTTGAAAAGCGGGGAGCAGAGCACAGGAAGTCTTTTAGCACTGCAGAGATTTCCAAGAGTGGTGTAATGGAGAGAGCACAGGAATAGGAATTAGAAGACTGGGCTTCGAGCTCTAGTTTTGCTCCCCAGCTAACTGGGTGGCCTTAGCCAAGTCACTAGTCTTCTCTGGACTTTTGACTCCTCATCTACAAAATGAGGTGGTCAAAGCATTTTGAGACTTGAATCCCCTGGGGGGGGGGGGGGGGAGGGAGACAGAAAACAACAAAGACGAAAAGTAGTGGCCTCCCCTCCTACCAAAAAAGTGCAAGTAAACTGTTCTGCGTGAGAATCTTCCAAGTCTATCCAGACCAAGAACCCCGGGGGAAAAAAAATGATGTCTCTGGTCCCGTCTATCTGTAACATTCTATGATTCTAAGAGAATTAGGCAGATCTCTAAACAACTGCTGGTAGGTGAGCTCCACCATTTCACGCCAAGTATTTTCTGAACAGAGACCAAATCCTGAAAGGTACGAAGGTTTCAGCTCTTCTTCAAACTACAAAGTCAACTGACATTATCACTGCCTTTCCGTTCTCTACCCAAATCAACCGGCTTATCTTTGAGTCCACAACCACAGAATCCAGTCTTCCAAAAGCCCTATACCCCAGGACACTTACACCCCAGGACATTAAGAGCTGGTCGGTACCCTTGCCACGTAAAGAGGGGTACGTGCTGTGTCTCTCTCCAGACTCCTCAGCGTGCTCCACAAAGTTAATGAGACCGAGCGCCACGGGGTCCCCACACCATCACCAAAACTCCTCGTACTTCTCACACTCCTTGTGTAACTAACTGATTGAACCCACAAGCTAAGCCACATCCCACATCCCCTTTGGGCTCTCGAGGACTTTTCTCCCTTTTCACTCTTCTTTATATGCCGCTCCCCGTCCCCATCCCCGTGTGGGTTGAGGGAGGCCAAAAAGGTACTCCTTCTTGGGAGGTTTCCCACCGTCGCCCCCCACCCCCACTCAGTGCAGCGGCTCTCTGGGCAACAGACCCAGGATCTCCCGGCTTCCACTCCACCCCCAGGAACTAAGGAAGGGTCTGAAGAAATGGAATCCGTCTCAACCATGTTCGATTTCCCCCCAAAACCTATTCACGCGTCGGGCCCTCGGCCCCCCCCCCCCCCCCCCCCGCCATCCCCCTAGGAATCAAGACCCTCTGGGACACACCAGGCTCCTCCTGCACCCTTCGCCTCCCAGCCCGTGGAGCCCGCCCCGCCTCCCAAACAGGCCCCGACCGGCCCCCTCCCACCTCCAAGCCAAGACCCCCGGAGGCCCACCCCCTGCCCACCCCGGCGCCCCCGCCGCCCTCGCGGCCCCCGCGCCGCACCCCCGCCGTAACGGGGCGCCGTCCCGCGCAGTCACCTGCATCCCGCCGCCGCCGTCGGCCGCCGCCTCCTCGGTGCGCGGCCGCTTGCTCAGGCCGGGCTCGGCTCCGTCTCCTCCCCCTCCGGGCACCGGCAGCTCCAGCTCCGACTCCCGCTTCATCCCCCGGGCAGCGGCGCCGGGCCCGAGCTGAGGAGGCTGCTGCGGCTGGGCGCCTTCCGCCATCCGCCCGCGCCCCCCTCGCCTCCGGGAGCCGGGCGACCCGCGACAGGCCACCTCCCCCTGGGCCTCGGCCCCGACTGTCGCGACAGGCGGGCGCGCGCCTGCCCCCGCCCCCGCGTGCGTGCGTGCGTGCGCGCGCGCGGGCCCGGCGCCCCTCGGCGGCTGGCGGTGGCCGCTCGTCGCTCGCCGGCGGCTCGCTCGCTCGCTCGCGGCGGCCGGCGGGTCGCGACGGGCACTCGCTCGCGCCCCCACGCGCACACGCGACCCCGGCCCGGCCCGCCGCGCGCCCCGCCTCTCGCACTCACGGAGCTCGCCCGCCGGCCCGCGCTCGCTCCTTCACACTGCCCCTCGCCACACGCCGGGCCGAGGGAGGAAGGGGGCGGTCCGGGCTCCCGAGGCGTGGGGAGGGCTGTTTGTTTGGGGCAGAGGAGGGGCTCGGGACCGGAACGAGCTGACTGGCCGGGAGCCTCCGACCCGCCACTGTGGCAGCCCCGGGAAGGCGGGCGGAGAGAAAGGAGGAGGGAGGGACCGGGATCTGGGACTCCAGCCCGCGCGGGAGGCTGTGGCGGGACGGGGGCGGTGGCGGCGGCGGGGGCGGGGCCAGCGCCCCTCGGCAATCTCCGCCGCCTCCGCTGCGGGCGTCCGAGGGAGGCCGGGAAGCGATCGGAGGAGTTCGGGAATCTCCGGCCGGGGCGAGGGGTTGTCCTGGAGGCGCCGCGCCGCTGGAGCGCCAGCCCGCGCGGAGGGGGCGGGGTCTGAGCTTTAGGGGCGGGGCCGCGACCCAGGGCGGGCGGAGCTTGAGAGGCCCAGGGGCCGGGGAGGGCTTGTCTCGCGGAGCTGTGACCCGAGTTCGCCCAGGTGGCCGCCTTGGCTCCGGGCGAGGAACGAGGCCCTCTGGAACGAGCCCGTGGAAGAGGGCTCTTTGGCAGCTCCCCCTCCCGCAGAAGAACGGGGATCTCGAGTTGGAAGGTACAGGAATGAAGACACCACTACACGGCCCTCCCCAGTTCTGGAAGACTTTAACCATAATTAACACACTCCTGATCATCTTAATAATACCTGATGTTTGTAAGAGCTTTACAGCTTGCACAAGGGGTTCACAGACCCCTTTTGAAGCTGATGGTATAGGCAGAGTAAATACCATGATCTCCGTTTCATTGATGATGAACCTGAAGCTTAGTTAAGTACTACAAGTAAAAAGTGGCAGATTCAGATCTCAGGACACCAGGTCATATGCTCTTTCTCTACACCTCGCTGTCTGTATGACACTTTATTGCTTCTCAGCGTCGTACAATCAGAGATAATGTGCAATAGCTTCTGTCTCCTACCAGACTTTAAGGACCAAGCGGGCATCTACTTCCTCTGAGTTCCACCTATGCTGTGTACATTATAGGGATACAGTGATGTTTTGCGAAATGACCTGGATTCTGCTAACTAGCTTAACCAAGTTACTTCATCTCTTTGGACCCCTGCCCCATCATTTGTGAAACGAGGTGATGGTTTAAGATCAGTGGTTGGCCAACAGGGCGATTTTTCCCCTTCCTCTTTCAGGACACTTGTCAACACCTGGAGACATATTTGTTTGTTACATGGGGGGGCGGGGGGGGGGAGGTAAGGGTTTCTGGTATCTAGTGGGCAGAGGCCAGAAATGCCGTCCAGTATCCTGCTATGAACAGGATAGTCCCCACAACAGTTATCCAGCCCAAACGTCAATAAGCTGAGGTTGAAAAACCCTGGTTAGATGACTTCTAAGGGCATTTCTAGATGGGTTTATGATTTGTCCTATGAACTTGGGTTTAACCTGGCTAGTGCTGGAACAGTACAATGGTAAAGATCCCTACTTTGGAATCAGACCAACACAAGTCTGAATCCAAGTTTTACCACCCACTACCCATATGATGTTGGCCCAGTGATGACAAGAAGTTCTATTGGAAGGGGTTTAGGCCCTGCACCCTGCTGGGATGAAAAAACTGAAAGAATTGCCTTGAAGCCAAGTTTTCATAGCAAGCACATTTTTTTTTAACCTAAGCTAAATTACAGATCAATAAAAATAGCCAAGTTTTAGCTCTGCCACTTACAAGTCATGGTGCCTTGTAAAAACTACCTAGCCTCTCTACGCCTCACTTTCTTTATCTGAAAATTAAGATAATAACAGCACCTCCCTGAAGGGATTACCGTGAGTCTTAAATGTGTTATCACACGTAGAACTTCAAACAGATTGGCCTACGGTAAGCACTCAATAAACATTAGCTGTTATTATTACTATTACTGTGATCATTTTATTCACATTTTGAATGAGAGTGAAAAAAAAAAAGTTCATTATCAAGATCAAAGAGTATCAGTATCACTACTGTGGGTTTTTAAATTTACATAAGGTGGCTACTGGTGCAGCTGCCAGAGATTAAGACGAGCAGACAGAGCTCCCCAAGTCACCCCTTCGTGCAACCGCTCTGTTGGGCAAATTGCTTATTTTCACTAAGCCTTATATTCCTTCTTTGTAAGATGACGATAATAGTCACAGTGTTGTTCTAAGGATGAAATGAGACAAAAATAAAGCACTTAGCACAGCGACTAACATATAGCGACTGCTTAACAAGGGGTAAATATTTATCATCCGATTTGTTTAGTGATTGTAAGCTACTGGCTAGAGGCCCATGGAGCTGGTAAAAGAAGCCCAGACATCTCTTAATACAGCTACTTGGGGGGCTCCTGGGGGGCTCAGTCGGTTAAGCCTCCGACTTCAGCTCAGATTATGATCTCACGGTTCAGGAGTTTTGAGCACCGCACTGCTCTCAACTCGGAGCCTGCTTCAGATCCTCTGTCTCCCTCTCTTCTTTACCCCTCCCCACCTCTTAAAAAAAAACTAAGTTAAAAAAATATATATATTGCTACGTGGGCCATTAAGTTGGAAGTCTAGATGCCTGCAAGCCTATTCTTGAGCTGAATTAGGCAGGACCAACCTAAGTCAGGGGTCCCTGTTGTCAATACCCCACAGCGGATGGGGCTTGAAACTCAAACCAAACATTATGGCTTTGTGGAAAAATCAGGATGTTTCCCGGTGGCCTGTGGAACAATAATGACTTTTTTTTTTTTTTTTAACCTAAGGACACCAGTGGTTGGCTTTCCGAAAATTTTACCTTCTAATCTGGTATCTTTTTTTTTTTTTTTTTTAATTTTTTTTTTTCAACGTTTATTTATTTTTGGGACAGAGAGAGACAGAGCATGAACGGGGGAGGGGCAGAGAGAGAGGGAGACACAGAATCGGAAACAGGCTCCAGGCTCTGAGCCATCAGCCCAGAGCCCGACGCGGGGCTCGAACTCACGGACCGCGAGATCGTGACCTGGCTGAAGTCGGACGCTTAACCGACTGCGCCACCCAGGCGCCCCCTAATCTGGTATCTTAAGAGTTCTCAGGGGCGCCTGGGTGGCGCAGTCGGTTAAGCGTCCGACTTCGGCTCAGGTCATGATCTCACGGTCCGTGAGTTCTAGCCCTGCGTCGGGCTCTGTGCTGACGGCTCAGAGCCTGGAGCCTGCTTCGGATTCTGTGTCTCCCTCTCTCTCTGACCCTCCCGCGTTCATGCTCTGTCTCTCTCTGTCTCAAAAATAAATAAATATTAAAAAAAAAAAAAAAAAAAAAGAATTCTCCTCCCCTCCATATGTGCCTTGCCAAAATACCTTCCGGCCTACTCTTTGACCCGGCAAGAAATGAGATTTGGGGTCAGGGCTGCTTGTGACTCAAATTAGTGTTATTCAAGTAGCACACAGGTCCCTAAGAAATACAATGATGCAGCATAGGAATGTTTGAATGACCAGGCAGCACAAAGAGAAATTGGACCCTACTCTGTAAATAAGCATTAAGCATGTAGGGAAAGAAGGACTAGGAGCCTGTAAGTCATAGAAGAGGCCAGAGGCACTCATGGTGGCACAAAGACAGGATTATTTCTTGCACATACATGTACAGCCACTTGTTTGGGAACAGGTTATAAAACATTCCAGGGGAAGAGAACAATTAAAGAATATTTTCCTAGAAAGAATTTTTAGCTGAAGGAACTACTGAAGCCCTGACATTTATTCATGTATCTATTTTTTTTTAATGTTTATTTATTTATTGAGAGACAGAGAGAGACCTAGCATGAGTGGGGGAGGGGCAGAGAGAGAGAGGGAGACAAAGAATCACAAACAAGCAGGCTCCAGGCTCTGAACTGTCAGCACAGAGCCTGACACGGGGCTCAAGCTCATGAACCACAAGATCATGACCTAAGCCGAAGTCAGATGCTTAACTGACTGAGCCACCCAGGCGCCCCTATTCACTTATCCATTTAACAAACTATGGGTAAGAGTCTGGGATACCAAGATGAGTAAAATTGATTCCTGGTACCAAGGAGCTCACGATCTGGGGAAGGGAGGAACAAATAAAAAAGACAATTGTAACGCATCACAAATAAGGAGGTCATCTCTCATAGCCGTCAAGGAAATGGCCTCTGGTGTCAAACAGACATGGGTTGGAATCTAACTTGGCCACATATCTGACCTTGGGCAAGATCCTTAGCATCTCTGATGCCCTGTGTTTTTCATTTGTATGACAAGGTCGGGTAGTTCCCAATCCAATATCCATCCTCCTCTTATTCCTTACTAGCAGACCCCCAACTTTGTTCAGGGCAGAAATCTGCCCAGCTTTAAAAAGAAAAAAAAAAAATGTAGAATTCTCGGGCTCCCTAGAAGCTAAGGGTGGCCACATCACACAGTTCTGGCCAGCAAGACGTAGGTAAGTATGGGACAGCGTCCCTTCCCAGCTAATCAGACAAAACCACAAGAAGAGCCTCTTTGCCCTTTACCATTTACCCTTCCTCCTGCCTGGAACACAGATTGGAAAACAGCAGATGTCTTGTCTCCACAGTGACAAAAGCCACATGCTAAGAATGGTATTATGGAGCCACCATAGCAGCCTTAGCCTGTCTACCTCTAATTTTTCGTTATTTGAGCAAAATAAGGTCCTGTTTGGTTCAGCCACTGTGAACAGGTTTCTACCTGCAGCCAAACTTAACTCCTAATTCATATAATCTATAAACTGAGGATAATAATAGTATCTCTCCCCTAGGGTTCTTTTGAGCATTAAATAATGCATGCAAAACACTTAGCATGACACCTGGTTCATAGATACACTCAGTAAATGATAACTTAGACCTTTTTACTACTATTATTACTCCTATTATCCTGATTAATATGATTATTATATATGCCAGCACCTCCAGGAGCATATAGGAAGATGTAACTCGTCCTGTCTCAGGGAGTCAGGACAAGCTTCACTGAGAAGGTTATGTTTCATGTGGGTCTTTAAAAGTGAGGAGTAGGGGCGCCTGGGTGGTTCAGTCAGTTGGGCCTCTGACTTAGGCTCTGATCATGATCTCATGGTTCCTGGGTTCGAGCGCCGTGTCGGACTCTGGTGGGATTCTCGCTCTTTCCTCTCTCTCTGCCCCTCCCTTGCTCTCATGTTCGCTCTCTCTCTCTCTGTCTCTCAAAATAAATAAATAAACTTTAAAAATAAGATAAAAGTGGGGAGGAGTTTCCTAGAACAAGGGTTCTGATAAAAAGTGGGCAAATTCTTGTGTGCCTGCAAGGGCTTGGGAGGGATTCCACACTGTTCACCAAGAGAAAAATTCTGCTAGGAGGTGAGGAGTGCTGGAGTTGGGGTCCCATCACTGGGACCGGAGTCAGTACCAGCTGTGGTCCTCAAACTGAGACTGGAGACTGGAAGAGCTAAGTGGGTGCACATCACCACAGGCTATTGTAGGGCCATAGGGGACGCAATTGTCCCCTTTTATCGGTGGCTTTGCTTTCTGCCGTTTCAGGTACCCACAGTCTGGAAGCAGATGACCCTCTTTCTGCCAAATTGTCAGAAAGCCATAGTAGCCTGATTCTACACCACAACACCTGCATCCTTCACCTCACTTCGTCTCACTGTGTAGGCATTTTGTTGTCTCCCATCATCACAAGAAGGGTGAGTACAGTAAAACGAGATATTTTGAGAGAGAGAGGGACTACAGTCATGTAACTTGTATTACGGTCATTGCTATAATTGTTCTATTTTATTATTTGTTATTTCTGTGCCGAATTTATAAATTAAACTTTGTCATAGGCGGGTACACATAGGGGGAAAAAAACGTAGTATATAGAGGGTTCAGTACTATCCACGATTTCAAGCATCCACGGGGGGTCTTGGAACTATCCATGGCGGATAAAGGGGGACTACCGTAATCCACCTTATGAAAGGTCTAATCAAATGCCCATTATTGTTAACCCAGCACTCTGCTTACCGACAGCCATCACACAAGCTGGTGGTGTAAATCTCTGTATTTATTTGTTTGCTTCTTTAGAGAGTGCGCACACATGCGTGCATGAGAGCAGGGGAGGGGCAGAGGAAGAAAGAGGGAGAGAGAGAGAGAGAGAAAGAATCCCAGACAAGCTCCATGGTAGGCATGGAGCCTGACATAGGGCTCCTGTGAGATCATGACCTGAACCGAAATCAAGAGTCGGGCGCTTAACCCACTGAGCCACCCAGGCGCCCCTCAATCTCTGTATTTATAAACACCGAGAATATGAACCCTTTCTTAATCCCTTCCTTGATTTCTGTGTCCCTAGCACTGAGCACGGAGCTTGGCACAAATAAGTGGCTCTTCCATCAATCCCCAAAATATTCAAAAACCCAGCCCTAGCTCTCACATCCCCCCTGGAAGAACAGATAAAGGCCCAGAGCAGAGCAGATGGGCTTAGAAGTGCCGTCTTAACCATGCCCTCTTGTAAACAAAGACAGAGCGCTTGGGGCCTGAGTCCTTCCCTAAAATTTATCATCTCTCTAATCAGAGAAGGGGAGATATAAATAGAAGGGAGCATTTTCTACTCCAAAGCTTTCTTTTCCCAAAAAAGAAAGGCGGAGAATACCCTTGATAATTCATCGGCCAGAGGAAGTGAAAACAGCTCCTGCCATGTGGCTGGCTGATCCGGGAGCAGATACAGAGCCTAATGAGAAACCGAGTTCAGCAAAAGAGGGACGTGTGATGTTTAAGCCTCATTAGGACTATAAAACCAGCCTTTCCAACACAAGCCTCGCTATTGACTTTGACCTCACTTCCCTACCTCCCTCGGCTCATGGCATTATTGAACCTGGGTTTTTCCTATAGGCCAGAACCTTGCCAACCCTTTTGCCCTTCACATAATGTGTTTGTCTGGTTTCTATTTCTGTAGTTTGATGAAGGATGATAGCAGGGTATTGAGTTGTTGTTTTTCATTTAGTGCAGTCACCGCCCTCACCCTGCCCCCTACCCCCACCCCGGTCTCAAGTCGGGCTTTCATTGTCTGTTTTGTGCCTCGTACTCGGTTTTGATGGCTTCCTTACAGAGTGGGGGAAGGCACTTTATTTTATCTTCCAGGCCCTGGTATACATAACCTCGTGTATCCATCTTTCCCGCAGAGACGTATGGTGTTTTGAGATTGGAAATGACCTCAGAAGGGAAACACAGGGACGGTCCGGATGTCCACCGAGCTCCCCTAACACGCACCTGCCCCTGAACTAGGTGCATTTTTGTTTTCATTTAATTCTCACAACACATCGGCGAAGCCGATTTTTTTTAATTTTTTTAATTTTTTTTAATGTTTATTTATTTTTGACAGAGAGAGAGAGAGAGACAGAGCATGAGTGGGGGAGGGGCAGAGAGAGAGGGAGACACAGAATCCGAAGCAGGCTCCAGGCTCCGAGCTGTCAGCACGGAGCCCGACGCGGGGCTCGAACTCACAGACTGCGAGCTCATGACCTGAGCCGAAGTCGGCCGCTCAACCGACTGAGCCACCCGGGCGCCCCATACATCTCTTTTTAGGGATGAGAAAACTGAGATCCGGAGAGGTGAAATGACAGACTCAAGGTCACACTGAGTGGCTGCCAACAAAGGTCCCCCTACTCCAAGTCCACGGCCCCTCCCTTGCTTCCCTGTGTCTTTGTGAAGGCCTTTACGGTGGTTTAGTTTGGGTGGGTACAAATCTTCTAGGGAGGGGGATAACTTTTTGTTCTCTGAAACACAACTTAACTGTCTCAATCCTGCATTCCACCCGGGCATTAGCTCCTGGACTTCTGTTGCATTAAGGCATTGGGTCTTCATTGTCCCTGCTGGCACCTGCTCAGTTATCTTCCTCCGCATCCCCATCTGGCATTGACGTTGATCCTGGCCAGCCCTCACTGAGCTGTCCTGTCTGCTCCTTGATTCAGCCAGAGTGTGGTTTACCCAGGGTCTCTCCAGGAAAGACTCTGTCTCATGGCTTCACACCTCTGCCAAGGGCATGGAAAACCCTAACTGCTCCCAGGAGGTCTTGGGAATCTCTGAGAGGCTGTCTCTGGCCCTTGCTGTGTAGACACACTGAGGAGGCATCACTCCTCCTCATACCCTTGTTAGAGGGGAATGCTTGCAAATGTGTCCCCTCCAACGCCTCTTGATGGGGATGGGAGGCACAGATCTCCTCTCCCTACAGATGTCACATCTGTACAGATGTGACATCTTTTCCCCTCTGCTGCAGCTGTGGAGGCCACCAGCTAAAGACAGTGACATCAGAAGAGGAAAGGAGCCCAGGTGCCTGAGTCGTCAACTGGAAGAGAGCTGCTTATATAAGAAGCTTCTCCACCAGCAACTGACAAGAAATGAAACCGAGTCGTGTTAAGCCACTGAGGTTTAAGGTGTGTGTGTGTGTGTGTGTGTGTGTGTGTGTGTGTGTGTATTCTAGAGCAGGTTATATTACTTACTCTGACTGAGAAAAATACCTAAATATTGTCCTATCTCATAATTGACATATAAAAAGATCAGAGACTGGGAATCAGAAGCTTAACCATTTGGATTAAACCCTATGAAATTGAAAGTGCATAAAATGACACCAATTCAAAGAAAATACCAAGTATTATCTTTGGACAATATTCAAAGCCTGATGTTGAAACAGGAAAGGCATCTCAAATCCCTTCTTTCAACCAGCCTGTCAGAATACCTGCCATAAGAGATGCTTCATAAGTAATGACTGAATGAATGAAAAATCCAATAACCTATCAACTCTGGTTAAACCCAGGACATTGACTCTCTTAGGTTTCATGGGGAAGAGCAAAGGAGGTAAAGATGAAGAAAAGGAAAAAAATAAATAGTGAAAGGCAAGGTAGAAATCATCTTCTAGAAGGCGTGTACCTGTCCCCGCTCCCACTTTTGTGACTTAACACAGTGCTTATCAGCCAGAACCCCCTGGGACGTTGCCCTCTGCACACTCGCAAACAATTGTCAAGTTGCAATTGCTGTCTGTCATCGACGTGAACATACAAAATAAAGCTGAGCCAGATGCCACGCGGCAAGGCAGGCAAAAGCCACAAAGTTGGAAAAAGCTGTTTTATCCTTGGACTCCTGCAGAAAGACTTTGGGGCTGGAAGGAGCTCGCTAGATAGCACCTCTCTTCTCTGTCAAGTCAGGAACCAATTTAGAGGCGGACGCAAGAGACAGAGGGAGGAAATAAAGACGTTTGATTTATTACTGATAACCCCGAGGTTTGAGTGTGCACCCAAAGGGATGTGCTGTGAATCTCCGCTTCTGCATGAGACACGCTCAACAGCCAGGCCACTGGTACAGCTGGCAAACCACAAGCTACCCCTGTAGGAACAGGCACCTTGCTGCATGGCGGAAAGCTAACCAGAAACCCCCACTCTCAGGGTCAAGCAGGGCACACCTGTTTTCTTCTCTCATTCCATTGGCCAAAGTCAAGTTACATGGCCAAGCCTGCCCTGAAGAGCGTGGGGATGTTTAATCCTTCCGAAGGGAGAGGCACTGAGTATTTTTTTAAATGAGAATACAATTACTACACTCCTTCTCCCTAAGGGAAAATGAAGACGTGGGATTCCTTTTTCCCCATCTGGCCCCAAAGACCAAAGGGGAAATAGTAGATGCTGTTGTTGCCACACGCATATCCCCTTGGCCGTGACCTGAGCTGAAATCAAGAGTTGGAGGCTTAACCGACTGAGCCACCCAGGCACTCCGTTCCTCACCTCTTGGTAGAACAATTTTGAGGTATTTCCACCCAATCTCTCCAAGGATCCACCACGGCAGTGAGCCCCCAGTTTGCTCACAAATGTTAACTTGCTCATCAGTGTACCTTTTCCTCCTTTTCTCCCTTCCCCACTGCCTCCCTGTGCTTCCTGGAACCACGACCCAAATAAACCACTGCACCCAAGTCCTTGGGTCAGGACCTATTTCAAAAAAGCCCAACTAAAGCAAGGATGGAAGTTTCTCCTATGAAAAACCCATTTCCTAATCTCTCATGATTCTCTAGCAATTCTTCCGCCTATTTAGACCCAGAACATAGCATGGATGCAAAATTAATCTTGAGTAGTAACTGACGCCTTCCTTTCGGCTGGAAGGGTCATCTTCCCATCGTGCACCAAGATGTCCAACGTCAAGGGAAAGAGGAGAGGGTGCCACTCTCAAAGGTTCTCTCCAGACCTTTTAGAAGACTTGGAATTTTTCCCGCACCACATACATGTGAATCGGCAAGAAAGGTGATGTTTCAGATGTCAAGGGAATGGGGACTGTTTAAAGGGAATGCCCAACCCATGTTACCATGGCTAAATGAGAAGGGTCCGTGCTGTCATCCAGCATGGTATATTACCATCCCCATTTTGTGGATGAGCAAACTTGAGGTTCAGAGAGGAGTCTCCTCCAGGCACTGATGCATCTGGCCATCCAGTGCCAGCTCCCCTAGCACTCGTGGGGAGGCTTCTGGCTTCTTGTCAAACCACCTTGCCTCTGTGGCCATCTCGGCTGGTGTCAGCCAGCCTCTGCCTTAGACATCCTGGTGCCTCTCTTTCTTTCCAGCCTGTAATTTAGGATTTCCCAACTGTCCCTCTGCATCCATCATCATGTCTCATACACAGTTTGTTCACATTCAACACACGCTGAGTGGCTCCTAAGTGGCAGGATTATCGTAGATGCAGGAGACAGGACAGTGAAGAAGACAGACCAGGTCCCTGCTCTCATACAGCTTATTTTCCAGAGGGGAGAGACAGAAAATAGACAGTGCAAATGTTAGATAGTGGTAGAATCATAGACTCAGAAGAGGGTGACAGGATTGAGGGGGAGGAGGTGGCCATTTTTCATTAGGAGAACAGAGAAAGCTGCTCCTCTCTGAGGGTCACTTTTTTTTTTTTTTTTTTACTGTTTTTATTTATTTTTGAGACAGAGAGAGACAGAGCATGAGCAGGGGAGGGGCAGAGAGAGAGGGAGACACAGAATCCGAAGCAGGCTCCAGGCTCTGAGCTGTCAGCCCAGAGCTTGACGCGGGGCTCGAACTCACAGAGTGTGAGATCATGACCTGAGCTGAAGTCGGACGCTCATCCGACTGAGCCACCCACGTGCCCCTCTGAGGGTCACTTTTAAGCTAAGAGCTGAATGACAAGAAGGTGCCAGCCATGGAAAGATATGGAGGGAGAATACTCCACGCAGAGAGAGCAGCATATGGGAAGGTCCTCAGGGAATACTGGCTTGAGAGCTTGCGACAAAACCGGGAGGGTATTAACAATAACACTCGCCTTCGGCGGTGAACGTCTGTGAGAGGCAAGTACCCTGGGGTTCCGTGCCCCAAAGAGTCAGTAGGGACTGGGGACTGATCTCACAACTCTTCACTCCCCACCTACGTGAGCGTATTCTCTCTCAACACGACTTGGATTCTGCAATCCGCTCCGCTCCCAACTTGAGCGAAACGAACTGTTCCCTCGAGACCCCACGACAGAGCGCTGTCACACCTGTCACCACCATGGCACTGCAATTGGACATCAGCCGTCTGGCCTTCCTCCTGGACCAGGGGTTCTCGGGGAGTGGAAATCTCTCTCTCCCCCTCTCTCCCCTACTCTAGCCTTTGGAAGGGGGCAGGCCACAGGGTGGTTGTGCTAAGCATGCTCCTTTAGCACTCAGCGGAGGCTCCAGTGAAGAGTTTAACACATTGTTACTTATTAACTCGTCTATTTTCCCCTCCAGCTGTACCTCAAGGCACCAACACAAATGCCCACAGAGTCAGGCACAGAAGGTAGGACCGTAGCAAGAGAAGACAGCTGGGGAATCAAAGGAAAACTAATTTTCCTTTGGGTTATTACTTTCTTATTCTCCTTACAATGTTGGAAATTTGGATTTGTAGGCGAAATCTCCAGACATTTATTTCGATGCTGGCAACGAATTATTTGGAAAAGTTATATGAGCTCTCAAGTGCATTTTAAGTGCATTTGCAATAAAATGCATCCTGAGTGCATTTTGCTCACAGTGGTATTCTCAGTATCTCATATAAGAAAGGACAGAGCTGCTCAATAATATTTGTTGAATGAATGAATAAATGAAATAAACTTAACGGGAATTAATCCGATCGGCTCTTCTCATTGGCGTCCAAGACTTAAATTGTCGTCACTTGGCTTAGCCAAAATTGGATTCCAGAGGAAGTAAATGGTGCACTTCACTTTCTTTGTTGCATCGTGCCACGGGATTGCAGTCTGTTTTCTCTAGAGCCTCACTGTCCCACGTGACTCCAGTGGCCCTGGGGTTTTTTTGGGCAGGAGATCAAATGTCTTCAGAGCAGGCGAATTCCCACAGGTGGCTCAGCTGGGCTCGTTCACTCTTCAGACAGACAACTCACCACTGAGTACTTAAAATCCAGAAACATTGCACGGACATGAGTAGAACCAGGAAAGGTTAACACTGGAAGCAATCTCAGCCATCTCCCAGGGACTAACCTCTAGTGGCATAGCCCTAATTAGCCGCGGAAGAAATTGGGAAAGTGACCCACCCAGGGTCATGTGACAGGGGCCCTGAGTCATGTCTCCTTCCTGCTCTGCTTTCTTTGGCTTAGCTCAGAAGGGAGCCATATGTACTCAACTCTCACCATTTCAATTTTTTTTTAATTAATTCTTTTTTTTTTTTTTTTTTAAAGAGAGAGCACGAGCAGGGGAGAGGGTTAGAGGGGGAGAGAGAGAGAGAATCTTAGGCAGGCTTCACGTTCAGCACAAAGCCCGATATAGGGCTCGATCCCACGACCCTGAGACTACTATCTGCGCCAAAATTAAGTTGGACAGTCCAGGGGCGCCTGGGTGTCTCAGTCGGTTGGGCGTTCGAGTTGGGCTCAGGTCATGATCTCACGGTCTGTGGGTTTGAGCCCCACGTCGGGCTCTGTGTTGACAGCTCAGAGCCTGGAGCCGCTTCAGATTCTGTGACTCTCTCTCTCTCTCTCTGCCCCTCCCCTGCTCATGCTCTGTCTCTCTCTCTCAAAAAAAAATAAACATTAAAAAATAAAAAAAGAGTTGGACGCTCCAATCAACTGAGCCACCCAGGCACCCCTCTCATCATTTCTAAGGCAGCGACTGGCCTTTGGGAGAAACATCCACATGTGTCATACAGCTTTCCCGACTGGCTAACAGTGTGGACTGGTTATAGACTCTTGGACGAACACCAAGACGGCTGTCCTGAAGGGTTTCTAGAGAAACAGAGAATTAGGGTGAACACAAATATTCTACCAGAAATCCTTCTGGGATTCTGGAGATGTGCTTTCAGGGGGGAGGCTGGGTCATCCCTACGTGTGTACCACCAAAAGCACCTAGCAGAGGGCTTTCTGCATAGCGGACCTTGAGCGCGTATTTGTTGAATAGGGCCTACCACATGCTGGAGATCGTTCTAGAGAGCGGTTTTCAACGTAGAGTCCCAGGTACTCCTGAAGCCCTTCCCAGGGGTTCCCTAGGTCAAAACTACTTTCATAACAATACTGAGTGTGACTTCACCTCTTCCACTCTTACTCTCTCATGACTGTATATGGAGTTTTCCAGAGGCTACCTGATGTCTGACAGTGTAGCATCCATGCGTGCTTGTGATTCTTGTGTTTTGACATTTTCTCAGTTTAAATTTCAGATATGGAAAGTATCAATAGCTACCACCCACATCACAAGAGTTTTTTGAAGTCTTCAGTAATATTTAAGAGGGTAAAATGGACCTTGGGACAAAAACTTTTGAGACCCACTATCCTAGAGGATGTGAGAAGCTAATTCAAGAACCAGGACAAAAAAAAAAAAAAAAAAAAAAAAGGAAAGAAAAGAAAAGAAAAGAAAGAAAAAGAAAAGAAAAGGAGAGTAAGAGGATTGGAGTCTGAAGGTGGGGGGCAGGAGATGACGGCAGGGAAGGGGTGATGGGAAGAGGACGGGGCAGTTTACAATATTAAATAAGGCGATACAATTACGAAATAAACCTACAAACCAAATATCTGATATCCCTGAGTTGCCATTTAAAATCTTCTCACTTAGGGGCGCCTGGGTGGCTCAGTCAGTTGAGCACCTGACTTTTGATTTTGGTTCAGGTCATGATCCGAGAGTTGTGGGATCCAGCCCCATGTCGGGCTCCACGCTGACCGTGGAGCCTGCTTGAGATTCTCTCTCTCCCTCCCTCTGCCCCTCTCCCCTGCTCACATCTCTCTCTCTCTCAAAAAACAAACCAACCAACAGACAAAACAAAACAAAAGCCTCCTCACTTATCCTAAATTTTCAAATTCTATTGTGAATTGAATCATAAATACAGAAGAGTCTATAATTATGTGCATACCATTTAAAGAAATTGGTTCAGAAAGAAGATTATTTCTGGTAGCTTAAAAATTCCACCCTGAGATTCCACTCCCCTCCCCCCCCCCGCCCACCAAGATAGCATCACTGTCCTCACAAAGGTAAGCCCTAGTCTGAATCTTCAGTGAAGTATCCTCTCCCATTTCTTCGCCGTCCTACCATCGGCCTGCGGATACGTGTGTATCCGTAAACCGCATATTGTTTACTTTGGGGGGAAACTGAGAAGAAAGCTCAAGCCATTGCAAGGAAAGGGCAGTATTGCTGCTAACAGATGATTAATAGGTTGCTACTAATTTTCCCCCAGAAAATGAACGGGACAGCGTGCGGGACGGCAACGAGACTCCAGCTACTTACAAGGGCTGCTCCCAGGGAAGTCAGTGGGGGTTATCAGGGCGTCTGAAAGGGCTGTAGGGTTAGCCGTGGCAGAAATACATTCCACGCAGAGGGGGCCACTCTGTCTTGTTTTTGTTTTTGTTTTGCTTTTTCGGCTCTGTGACCTCTGTCTCGGCCTTGGGAATGGGTCAAAGCGGTACACTCACGTGGAGTTGAAACAATTCAACGCCGCTAGCATCTGGCCAAGGCGAGTCCAATCCAGAAGAAACTTGAGTTCTGCTTCTCCAGACCTTCTCTTTGAGCTAGGATCCTGGTGATAATACCCCAAACACATTTGTCTATGTGCTGAGGCCCAGGACTCCCTCTGGCTGGGCTGAACTGGTGGCCCTCTGAGTCTGGGGCACGACTGTTACTCTCATGTAATATGTCTCTGGTTTACTGAACTCATTATCTTCTTACTTGGTGGCTTACATTCTCTGCGTGGGGCTTATCCTTCCGTAGCTTGCTGAGAAACGCTGCGTGGGAAAGTGCTTTGGGGTTTTGGTACCTGAAAATGTTTTTGTCAAACCTTCATAACTGGTCTATACCTTCACCGAGAATAGAATTCCAGATTAAAGATTATTTGCATTCAGACTTTTGAAGGCACCGGGTCACCTTCTAGCCGTAGGGGTTATTGTGAAAAGTCTAAGCTGTTCTCCTTTTTGTTTTTGGTTGTTGGTTTTTTTCCCCTTCCCTAGAATCTTGTTTTCCTCAGCATTCTGAAATTTCAGTGATGTGGGTCTATGTTCATCCATGGGACCTTTTGGGTCTATGTTCATCCATGGGACCTTCGGACCTTTCAGTTCGGAAACTTACATTCTGCAGAATTTCCTGGGATCTTCACGAGTGATTTCCTCTCTCCATGTTCTCTGTCCTCTTCTTCTGGAGCCCCTGGAGCCTTCTGGAGCCTTATTCTGGAGCCCCTTAGTTTTTGAGAGAGAGAGAGAGTGAGAGAGAGAGAGAGAGAGAGCTGGGGAGGGAGAGAGAGGGAGAGAAAGCTGGGCAGAGAGAGAGGGAGAGAGAAATCGCAAGCTGATAGCGCAGAACCCAATGTGGGGCTCAACCTCACAAACTGTGAGATCTGACCTGAGCCGAAGCTAAGAGTCTGACGCTTAACTGACTGAGCCGCTCAGAATAGCAGGGGCAGGGAGCAAGCCCTTGCTATTCTGACATTGGATCTCCCAGTCTGGACTTACATTTGCCTTTCTTCATTTCTGGCTTCTTCCTTCTTCTTGTCTTCTTGCTCTGATCTCTAAGGTGTTTCTTCAATTTGATCTTCTAACTCGTTTTTGTTGTTGTTGTTGTTTGTTTTTTTTGTTTTTTTTTTTTTTTTTTATTTTATTTTTGGGACAGAGAGAGACAGAGCATGAACGGGGGAGGGGCAGAGAGAGAGGGAGACACAGAATCGGAAACAGGCTCCAGGCTCTGAGCCATCAGCCCAGAGCCCGACGCGGGGCTCGAACTCACGGACCGCGAGATCGTGACCTGGCTGAAGTCGGACGCTCAACCGACTGTGCCACCCAGGCGCCCCTGTTTGTTTGTTTTTTAAGTAGGCTTCATGCACAGTGTGGAACCCAACATGGGGCTTGAACTCACGACCGGGAGATAAAGACCTGAGCTGAGATCAAGACTCCAACGCTTAACCGACTGAGCCCCCCAGGTGCCCCAGACACCTTAAAGAGTTCTCGTTTTCCCTTTTTTTTTTTTTAAAGTGGGCTTCGTTCCAACCCTTTTACTATTTTTATCTCAAGCAACTTCTCTTTAATTTCTAAAGCCCTTCTGAAATCTTTGAATGTTTTCTAAAGGTCTCCTGTTTTTGTCTTGGTTGGGGGGGATGCAATAATCTTTTCTTATCTCTCTGAAGACATGATGCTCTTTCTAAAAACAAAAACAAAAACAAAAACAAAAAATCCCCGTGCCTGTCTGCTCCAGATTGTTTTCATCCTGTTTGTTTCGGTGGCTCTCTTCAACGTTCAAGGTTTTCCTCAGACGTGAGGTATTCCTCAGCCCCACTGTCAACGGAATATGGAAAGACTTCTTGGAAGCTTTGAGGAAATGAGGGACTGACCATCCACTCGGAGTTTCAGAGCAGGGTAACCTGGGGGTTATCTGTTGGGAAATCCAGAGTTTTTAATTTTTAAGTCTTTCCTTTAAGCCAGACATCTTCCAACCCCCTCCCGGGAGGGTAAGGGTTTGGCTGCCAGAGTTCGAGGAACCAAGCTGAGGGGTGAGGAGTGGAGCAGTGAGGGTATGGTGTTTCCACCCTCAGCATCAACACACACATGGTTTCTTTATTCCCCACTTTCTGTGCGACAGCCATTTCCACCCTGTGCCCCGTGCCCCCCAGTCCAGAGAAGCTCTGTTCCACCCTCTCCTGAGAAGAATCTTCCAGACTTCTTCCAACACGGGGAAGGGCCAGTTGCAGGGGGGGGTGTGGGGGGAATTGTGGGGTGAGAGAGGGGATCTAGGACCTAACTGCTTCCTAGAGAGCACTCCCCGTTCTTGTGACTTTAGCACTTGCCCCCGGACCCCCGCCTTCGCTCACAGAGGGACCTGGTGCCTCCAGTAGCTTTGTCTTGGGCTGAGTCTGCTGTATAAATCAGGTTTGTGCTCAGCCCTTCCCGCGGCTGCTTTCCTCAGCTTTCCCAGGCCTGCCAAATTGGTTACCACTCTGTACCTCCTCCTGTGGCTGTGGTTTCCCGTCCTGTTTTCTCAACATTGTGGGGTTGTGTGTGTGTGTGTGTGTGTGTGTGTGTGTGTTTTAATCCTTCTTCCAGAAGTTCTAGTAGGGTTTCGGGAAGGAGTGAAATTAGATGCGTACGTCCAATCTGGCACTGTAACCTGAACATTACCCTAAAATTCCGAGACCCAATCTGCTCCTTAAGATTTGGTGTGGGAGCTCTCCATAGAGTTATGGAAAATTCATAACTTATTCCGCAGAGTTTGCTGCATCGACACACCAGGCCCTCTGCTGGAATCTTGGAACACAGATGTGTTAAGGACACGATACCTGTCATCACGGATACCGATGAAGCAGAAGAGAATGGACGTACTCAGGAGAACAAAATACAAGTCCACGGTCCCTCACCCCAAATCCTTGGGGGTCAATGGGCTTTGGATCTCAGAATTCATCAGATTTTGGAAAGAGAATAATACCATTATTCTCATTGCACCCCCGTGGGCCTGCGGCAACACTTGGGAATGAAACACATTTATATTGCTGTAGTGACATGTGTGGATATGCACATTAGAGTTTAAAAAAAAAAAAAAAAAAGACTATAAATAGCCTCGGATCCTCCCAGGCAGGTTTTAAAACCAAATGATTTAACAAACCAAAGTTCAGTTTGCAGTTGGGGGAATTTCTGAGTTGTTGATAAGGCCGTGAGGCTCTGCAGCATATTAAGTTCTGTAAATGAAGTTTGTACAAAGTACTGTGGGTAGAGACTGGAGGGAGAGGGGACGTTATTTCCTAACACATTATTTGCTTTCTAAAGCCTTATTGACATAGGCAGTGATTGACAAAAGCAATGTTGAGTAAAACCACTGGCCGCTAAGCAGGAATCAAGTCCCCAGACTCTAGAAGTGCACTGCCTTACTCTTCTCCGTGGCCTTATTACCACTTGATGTGTTAGGGATTTATTTTTGTTTGCTCGTTTGTGTATTTTATGCTTCCCTTCCGTAGCATGCATGCTCTCTGAGAGCTTGAGGTCTGTATCCCCAACACCTAGAACGAAGCCTGGCCCAGAGTAGACAGTCAGTATTTATTTGTTGAAGCAATGAATGAATGATATGACATCCAGATAAGTTTTTTTTTTTTTAATTTTTTTTAACGTTTATTTATTTTTGAGACAGAGAGAGACAGAGTATGAACAGGGGAGGGGCAGAGAGAGAGGGAGACACAGAATCTGAAACAGGCTCTAGGCTCTGAGCTGTCAGCACAGAGCCCGACGTGGGGCTCGAACTCACGGACCGCGAGATCATGACCTGAGCCGAAGTCAGACGCTCAACCGACCAAGCCACCCAGGCGCCCCCATCCAGATAAGTTTTTGTTCGAAAAAATTTTTTTTAAAGTCTGGACACCACTGATCTCTGGATGACCCGTGACTGACACGTTCCTTAATGGTACCCGATACAATAACTAATGTTTGCTGAGCCCTTTACTATATACTGCCCTAAATATTTTTCAGGTTTTCTCATTAATCTTGCCAGCAACGTATGAAGCAAACACCATTATCCCATTTTACACACGAGGAAACTGAGGCAGAGAGGCTAAGTAAATTTCCCAAGATCACACATCCAGTTGCTGTCAGGGCAAGAGTTGAACTAAGTGGCTTGGCCCTACAGTCCGCATTCTTGACTACTCTGCCGTGCTTAATGGATCTGGGAAAACCCTAAATATCTCACATGAAGGGGTTAGGCCATGATCTCTAAAGTGTCTCCAGTTCTGTGGGTCTATGACCTTGAGATTCTATCTACAATTTTTAATAATTAATTAATTAATTTTTTTTTTTAATTTTAGACAGAGAGTGTGCATGAGCAGGGGAGAGGGGCAGAGGGAGACAGGGAGGGAGAGAGAGAGAGAGAGAGAGAGAGAGAGAGAGAGAGAGAGAATCCCAAGCAGGCTCCACACTCAGTGTGGAGCCCAACTCGAGGCTCAATCCCACGACACTGGGATCATGACCTGAGCCGAAATCAAGAGTGAAACATTCAACTGACTGAGCCACCCAGGCGCCCCTACGATTTTCATTGATTAATTGACTACTTAATTTAGATATAAATGTATATTATAAATGAAATAAATATATATTTATATTTATTCAACAATTATTTATTGATACATGCCAGGTTGTGTGCTAGGTTCTTCACACATATCTTAATCCTTTTTTCTTTTTAACATTTTATTTAATCCTAAGAGGTGGGTGTTACAGTGTCCATCTTATAGATGAGAAAACGGAGGTTCATAGATCTTAAAGAACTTAACCAGGGTCAGGGTGATATTAGCAGAAACAGGATTCCAGCCCTGGTCTCGGGTCTGCTTTTTTCTCAAACTCAAGCTCCTTCCCTGATCCCAGCCTGCCTCTCTTCAAGCATGGAGGGGGGGGAAATGATGAATTTGTTGAGGGGCCTGTAGGCTCAGGGGACAAGGGGACAACTCTGGCTGGGGAGTTAGTAAAGGGGGAAGAATTTTTTTTTTTTTTTTTACTTTTTTTAATGTTTATTTTTGAGAGAGAGAGAGAGAGAGAGAGAGACTATCAGCAGGGGAGGGGCAGAGAGAGAGAGGGAGACACAGAATTCAAAGCAGGCTCCAGGTTCTGAGCTGTCAGCACAGAGCCCCATTTGGGGCTCAAACTCACAAACTAGGAGATCATGACCTGAGCCGAAGTCAGACATTTAACGGACTGAGCCACCCAGGCGCCCCAAAGGAGGAAGAATTTCCAAAAAAGCCCCACGAGGTGCCACTTTTTATCCTGATCCTCTCTTTTCCCTCCAGCCTGCTGTGGCCAGTGTCAGTCACCACGACACAAATGATGCCTCATTTGCACAAGGCCAGGCCCGGCGATGCCCAGTTAATGGAACAGCAGGGTCGGAGCCTGCTTTCCCATCAGGCACCCGAGGGGTCCGCAGAGGCTAAATAAAGCTCTCTCAGCCACATCAGGGAAGAGGGAGACTGGCACCATCACATCTAAAGACATGCTTATTAGGGACTGGAGCGAGGGGGGCAGAGGTAACCACATCCCGCCTCCAAGGAACACACAGCACTCCCCGCCACTCCCCTCCCAGCGGGAAACCAGACAGGGACACGTGACTGGCGTCCCCCAGGCTGGCAGGGCAGATGAAGTCACCGCCACAGCCACACCCTGAATCACAAACTCTCCAGGACCCCACCCAGCTGGCTACGGGAAGCGCAGTGTTTTCCAAGAGCGCGCAAGGGTGCGGACGCGCGCCCGAGTCCCGCCCGCGCGGGGCGCAGCGAAGCTCAGTGGCGCCCCCTGGAGGCGCGCGGCTGCTGGTCCTGCGCGCCTGGGTGGGGACGCGGCGTGCTTCCACCTCCGTCTGGAACGCGGTGGTAGCCCAGCAGGTAGCTTCCCGGGTGTCTGCTGAAGCCAGAAGGGAAGAGAACTTCTCCCGATTGTTGCTCTCCGTCCCACCGCAAAGCTGCCAGCGTCCCGAACGATTATGTCCTCTGTGTTAGTCCCCGCACTTCCTCGAGGGGGCGCGCGCGCGCGCGCGCTGCGGCACCGCTTTGGGGGCGGGCGGCCCCAGGGTTTCACTGTCTCCTTTCCTGGCCGCCCTTGAGTAGCTCAAGACGACCCTCTCCCCGGGTTGGAGATCTGAGAGCAGGCATCCCGAGGCGGCCAGGAGAGCCCAGAGTTCCTGCATCCCGCAGGGGACCGGCACAGGATGAGAGAGAATATTTCCCCAACCTGTATCAGCCACTGTTCTAAGTCCTTGTTACCTGCTCTTGCCCAGTTGATCCACAAAACGACCCCAGGAGGCGGATGCTATTCTCCCTATTTCAGTCAGACGTGTAGACATTAAGTAACTTGCCTAATGCCTCGCAGCTGCTGATGGCCGAGCACGTTCCACGCCAGGCTCCCTGGCCCGGCAGGCCCTGCTCCCGTCCCCCACGGTGTGCCGGCTTGCGAGGAGGCCCACCGGCCTGAGACACCCCCAAGAGGCTGGGCGGGAAGGACAGCAGAGATTGGGATCGGTGATGGCGATGATCAGTTTCACGTGTCATTTTGGGGGGGGGGGCGGTGGTCCCCAGTTACTCAGTCAAAGGCTAGGTGTTGCTGTGCCTTGGTCTATAATCAGTTCACTTTAGGGGAGATTATTCTAGATAATCTGAGTGAGTCTGATTCAATGCGTTGATAGGCTTTAAGAGAACTGAAGGTCCCCTGAAGAAACTCCACCTGTGGAAAGCAGTTTCCGCCTGTGCTTGAGAGTTCCAGCCCTTCTGCCAATCTGCACGGCAGATTCCGGACTCTCACGATTGCATAAGCTGATGCCTTGCAACACATCCCTTAATATGTCCTAGTAGTTCTGCTTCTCCAGTTGAACCTCGACTGACAGATGCAGTCCCCGAAGTCCAGGCAGGTGACACCCCTCCCCAGGACTTGGTCCATCGTGAGTCCCCTCCAGGGGCTAGCTGACACCCTGTTGAGAATTAGAAGGCCCTACACTGACTCGGATAAGTTTCCATCATCGACAGGAGTGGAGAATCGATAAAGAGATTTAGGTTTGACATTGAAAAACGAGGAAAGAGACGTTTTGTGCTACCAGGTTTATGGGCTACGTAGATTCACACCTACTACACATTTTTAACACCTTGCTCAGGGAGCAACAGAGACACAATAACACTAGCCAAACCATAAAAATAAGGGTAATAACTACCTTTATAGTAAGAGATTATCAGGTATCTGGTATTGTGCTTTACTTACATGATCTAACCTAGTTCTCACAGCAACCTTGTGAAGGAGGGGTGGTTATTAGCCCCATTTACAAGAGGAACCGAGACCCGGAAAGATGAAATGACCAGGGCTGGTGAGTAAGAGTCAGGATTTAAGACCTGGCCTATTTGCCTCTTGAGCTGTGCTCTCACGACTGCTGTCCTTGTCTCTGGCCCAATGACTGGAACTCTCCATTCAGACCCACTTTCTCTCCTTCAAAGCTCCCAGAGACGCATTTGTGCTCCTCAGCTGCTGCAACAGACCCCCTTCTCCCTCCTGGCATTTGTCTCGTGTTCTTTGCTCATCCCCAGAACCCACTAGGAGGCTCCCAGGCTCTGTCGCTCTCTCTGCTCCAGGCTGAAGATGTCGCTGTGTCACTGAGCCCATTGGATTCCAACAGTCCTACCCAACCATCATCCTTCCTTATTCTCCCGTGGCTAGGAGCATGTTCTTAATCACCAAAAGGCGGAGAGCACCCAAATGTCCATCAACTGATGCACGGATGGGAAAAATGCAGTATATTCCACAGTGGAATATTATTCGACCATAGAAAGGAACGAGATGCTGACACAAGCTACGACACAGATGAACCTCAAAAACATCACGCTAGATAGTTACAGAGAGGGAGGCAAACCATAGGAGACTCTTAAACTCAGAGAACAAACTGAAGGTTGATGGGGGCGGGGAAGATGGGTGATGGGCATCGAGGAGGGCACTTGTTGGCATGAGCACTGGGTGTGGTATGTAACTGATGAATCACGGGAATCTACTTCCGAAGCCAAGAGCTGTCAAGCTGACTTGACAATAAATTATATATTTTAAAAAGTCACTCTAAGTGAAAGAGGCCAGACACAAAATGTCATGGATCGTAAGTTTCCGTTTGTATGAAATATCCAGGAAAGGCAAATCCATAGAGAATGAAGCCAGATTAGCGGTTGCTAGGGGGAAGGGGGAGATAGGGAGTGCCTGCTTAATGGGTACGGGGAGTCCTTTGGGGGGGTGATGGAAATGTTCTGGAACTAGACACAGATGATGGTTGCTCGACCCTGTGAATGTACTAAACGCCACTGAATTGTGCATCTTGAAAATGGTGAAATTCATGTTATGTGAAATCTACCTCAATGAGAATAACCCCCCCCCCCATAAATAAATACTAGATCATCCATGTACGACCAGTCATATGGCTTATTCACCTGGGGCCAAGGTAGCAGGTGATCTGACAGCATCGCCCTGGTTTGCCCGAAGTTCCCCTGCACCTCCGGTCACCCCCACCCCCGCCCTCTCCCCCGGGTCTTCCTTGGCAAATGGGGAAAACTGCCCCTCTGGGAGAGCTCTCCCACCTGGTACCTGCTGGGGGGGGGGGGTGGGGATTAGAGTGCCCATTAGAGTTTTTCCTTGTAGCTAACAGAAACACGCTGGCTGATGAAGCAGAAAAGGAGCTTCTTAAAAGGATATTCACTCATGGAATCGTTGAGGGCTGTGCCTCCAGGATCAATGCCCGGAAGCGACCATAGAAACAGCTGGATAAACAGAACACTGCCACGGCTGTTTCTCCTCTAGGCCATTTCTGCACCAAGAGCTTTGCCCTAAACCAAGGGCCTGAGGCCACCCTCACCACACAGAGCCTCCTTCTCTGGAGTTCTCACTTCCTTACCCAAGTCTCCCCTGGGCATCTGATTGGTGGAACTGGGTCACATGCTGTGCCTTGGCTGCAAGGAAGGCTGGAAAGCGAATGCTCTTGTGCCCTCCCCTCCCCGCCCCCCCCCCCCCCGCCCACCGTGGGGAGATGGAAATTTCTCAAATATAACAAAATGTTGAGAACGTGCTGGGCATACAGACAACACGACAAATAGCAGATACAGCATCTATTATGTCCCAAGTGCTGGAAGGACCATATGGCAGCCCTAGCTCATTTGACCTTGTCTCTCTCATGAAGGGAACTTGGGACTTCTGCAGAGACCTAGCCTGGCCACCTGGCCGGAACCTTTAAACCTGCCCCCCGCCCCCCGCCACCCCCAGACAGGTAGGTCTCGTGGGGCTATGAGGCAGAAAGTCCATCCACCCACCCCTAGTTATGGAGCAGGTAAGTAACTCAGACCAGATTAACAACTGCATTCCATTTTGCAGCAACAGTGATTGGCCCAAGGAAGGCTCATGACCAGAATAATGCCATTGAAGATTTTCCCTGGGATTGATGGGGTGATGTAAGTGTGTTGGGGAGGGGGGGCGGGGCGGTGGGAAAGCTCTCTTTTGCCCTGGGGCCATCCTCCCTGGCCCCATGAAAGAAACTCTATACAGTGGAAGAAAATTCTGCGTCTGCAGAGGGATGGTGA
The DNA here is from genome assembly GCF_018350155.1 of Leopardus geoffroyi. Lineage (NCBI taxonomy): Eukaryota > Metazoa > Chordata > Mammalia > Carnivora > Felidae > Leopardus > Leopardus geoffroyi. The sequence continues at coordinate 130,865,189 of NC_059341.1, forward strand.
GACAGCCAGGAAAGTATGGTTTCACCTCCCAGATCAAGCTAAGCCTGAAGCCTTTCAATCTCTGGTTTTAATTACATGAGCCAATAAGTTCCTTTATACAGTTTCAGCTAGTTGGAATTGGATTGCTGTCATAACCGAGTCTTTCTGATAAACCACCCACTCTCTAGTGGGCAAATGTACTATGAAACATTTTCTGTCCATTATTTCATTTGATAGCGGATTAAAAAATTTTTTTTGAACATCTATTCATTTTGGGGAGACAGAGAGAGACAGAGCACAAGCAGGGGAGGGGCACAGAGAGAGAAACGGAGACACAGGATTCGAAGCAGATTCCAGGCTCCGAACCATCTGTACAGAGCCCGACTTGGGGCTCAAACCCACCAACCACAAGATCATGACCTGAGCGGAAATCAGCCGCCCAACCGGCTGAGCCACCCAGGCGCCCCTGATAGCGGATTTTAGAGTAAGGAGAAAGCGTTAATACAAAAATAAATAAAAAGTATTATTATTCAAATTTTGCAAAGGAGAAAATCTGGGCTCAGAGAGGTTAAGGGACCTGTCCACGTCGACACAGTTCGTTGTGTACTGGCTTGGACGGGAACTCAGTTCTGCCTCCCTTTAAGTTCAGCAGTTGTTCTAGAATGCCATCGGCAAATCTTATTTTCAGAACTAAGTCCATTCCTCATAGTTTGCTGCAATCCTTAGTATAGTCAGGCCTCTCAAAGCCAGTTCTCTGCTCCTGATAACAGAGTGACTAAAAGACCTTACAGAGTATTCCTAGGTGTTCTCACCTGCAAAACGTGTCGAGGCCAGGGTGGAAAACTTTAAAGGAGGACTTTCAGTCTGCTGGTGGACTTGGGGGACTCGGGGCCCCTGGCATCCCAATCCTCGGAGCCACACTCACAGGAAAACCCTGACCCTCTGGGAGGCGTTTCGTTCGCTAGCGTGTTTTCTTTCCTGGGAAACCCAGGGATTTCTAGATGGCAGGGGACACAGCATCAAGCTGTCTTTGGAGTCCTGTGTCACTCGCCGGAACCTACAGTCTGAGCACAGCCTCTTCTGAGCCGAAATGCTCCCCGAACAGGGCAGCACCTGGAGAGTAGCTATGTGGGAAAGAAAAGTGATACAGAAGAATCCTGGGAGTTAATATTTATTGGGCACAACGCCAAGGATGACAGACCGAGTTCCTCTCCACCCACCCTCAACTTCACTCGTGCCTTGACGGGAACACCGAGGCAGCGTCTGAGCCCAACTGGTAACGAGAGTAGCTGTCAGCTGTCAGTCCTTTCTGGCCGGGAGCCGGGCCCTTTGCCTCATTAACCCCAAGCTCTCCCTACGAGCTCTGAGGTGGGAGTCACTTGTCCCATTTTCCAGAGGAGGAATCTGGGGTTCAGAGAGGATGCTACCCGCCCTGTAAAAGCTGCTGAGTGGATGAATCTTTAATATAAAAATTCATGAATACACACACCAGCACCACGAAAACAGCGACACTGTTGTCATTTACTTTCCACACGTAGGACACAGGGCTAAGCCTGTTGGGTCCGTCATCTTGGCTCACTTCCCAAAGGCCTGGTGAGGCGGTCCGCCATTTTGTGGGTGAGGAAACCCAAGAGCCAAGCATCCAAGTGTGGTGCCCGATGTTGGCAGCTGACAGGATACAGAGCAGAGGTGGAAGCTAAGTGTGTCCGACACTAGTCTCTAGGGGCACCTGTGTGGCTCAGTCAGTTAAGCGCCCGACTTCAGCTCAGGCCATGGTCTCACGGTTCACGAGTTCGAGCCCCGCGTCAGGCTCTGTGCTGACGGCTGGGAGCCTGGAGCCCGCTTCGGATTCTGTGTCTCCATCTCTCTCTCTCTCTCTCTGCCCCTTCCCTGCTCACACTCTGTCTCTCTCTCTCTCTCTCTCTCTCTCTCTCAAAGACAAGTAAACATTAAAAACAAAATTTTTTTTTAAAGCCTAGTGCCTGGCTTCGTGCTGGTTTATTTCCATTGCCCCTTGAGTATGGGGAGGGATTCTGAAATATTGATGGGCTGATGATGACCGACAAAAGCTGCTCGAAGCACCTTCTGGAGAGGCCATCTCGCACCTTCCTTCTGCCGGAACACGTGATGGGGGCTTCCGCACGGCAGCTTATTCAGAGCAGGGCTGGCCCGTCCCTTGGGTCAGCTACCCTTCTTGAGTGTTTTCAGCTTCTCCCCCTCCCACCCCCCTGGAGGGGGGGGTCAGCCTACAGCTCCTCTGCCCCCCATCCTGGCCTGTTTCCATCTGGGAGAATCAGAGCCATACCTCTGCAGGAGAAGGATGCCTTGGGAAAAACCCTCAGTTGTTTTGGATCCCAAACACGAGGCAGCTTGGTACCGTGACAGAAAATGTTGCCCTTGCTCCTGGCCAGGTGACGTGAGAAAACAGGTTTTCCCCATCTGGAAAGCAGGGGCGCTGGCCCATGTGATGCCCATGTGACTTAGCTGCCTTACATTGGGTGTAATGCCTGATCCACAGACGTTTTCTGCAGCCTCTCTCGGTCCCTAGACGTTCTCTTTCTCTCTCTCTCCCCTTTCATCTCTCCATCTCTCTTTCTCTTTTTCCCCACCCCACCCACCGAGCTAATAATTTTTCCGACATCTTATTATGAGAATTTTCAAACCAGCAGCAAATCTGAAACCGTTTTACAGCGAGCTCCCTTATACCCACCTGGAGATTCTCTTAGCTTGTTTCCGTGGTGACCGCTGAGGCAGAAGGCCCCCCACACACGCCTTTCCTGAGGCCACCCTGGTGGGGTTCAGCGAGAACCCCCTTCTTCCTCCCACAGCTTCATGCACCCTCCTTGCCCCAAACTCCTTCTTCTGTCCGTGGCCATCTCTCCGGCCGCACAAATGTCCGTGTCCTGCTGTGGTGACCAGGGACCGGACCCTCGGTGCCTTTCTCATAAGACGTCAGAGAGGAAGGAGCTTGCTGGTGGGGAGGTGACCTCTCAGGAGGTCCCTCTGTGCCAGGAACTTGCCACGTGCTCTTATAACATCTCTGCCCCGAGATGTGGAAGTGATACGTAACCGACATAGAAACTTTGGCGAATTCCACAAAAGCATAATGAAAACCTTAAAATCATTCGTGAGCACTGCCCGCAGAGCGCAGTAGCTAGCATTTATTGAGTGCCTACTGTGTGCTGGGCATTGTGCGTGTTGCCCATTATTTCCTCAGCAACCATACCCAGTAGGTAGGTAGTTATCATGATGTCTAAGCTCCCGCTGAGGAAACTGAGGCACAGAGAAGGAAAGTGATCTACCCACATCCGCATAGCTAGGGGGCTCTAGTTAGTGTGTGCTTTTTGTCATACTATGTCCCCGAATCCTCTTAGATGATTCAGGTATTTTCTGTGCAGTCACGTTTAGCATGCACGCATATATATATTTCTTTTAATAAAATCGGGATGGTGTTATTTGGTCATTTATTTTCACTTAAAATATTTAACCATTTCTTTTCACATACTAATCCCCCAAATAACCCTGTCATATAAACTAGACCAGGCACTGTTCTAAGGGCTCTATAAGAGATTATAATCTTTTTAAAAATGCTTTTAATGTTTATTTACTTTTGAGAGAGAGAGAGAGACAGAGTGGGTAGGGGGGTGGCAGAGAGAGAGGAGACACAGAATCCGAAGCAGGCTCCAGGCTCTGAGCTGTCAGCACACAGCCCGACGCCAGGCTTGAACTCACAGACCGCGAGATCATGACCTGAGCCGCAGTCGGACGCTCAACCGACTGAGCCACCCAGGTGCCCCGAAATTATCATTTTTACAATGACCTATGGGGAACGTACTCATCAGCTCCATTTTACAGGGGGAAATCAAGGCACAGAGAGATGAACTAACTTGCCCAAGGTCACATAGCCAGGAAATGGCAGAGCTTGTAAACAAACGGAACAGTCTGGCCCCAAAGTCTGGGCTCTCACCGCCAGATACTGCCTCTTTTTAGCTCAGTCTTAGTCCTTCTACCACACCTGGCATTTACATGCACCTTTGTAAATGCCGTCTAATTTGACTAACGAAATCTGCAAAGCTGACGTGCCGAAAATAGTGCCTTAGCTCTCTCTTGCTGCACGACAAATCGCTGTAAACAGCAAACATTTATTATCTCGAGGTTTCTGTGGGTCGGGAACCTGGACACTGCTCAGCTGGTCCCTCCAGCTCAGGGTATCTCTCAAGCCAGCAGTCAACATGTCCGCTGGGATCACGGTCATCCCAAGATCAACTGCGACAGGATCCACTCCTAAGCTCATTCAGGGGCACGATTCGGTTGGGAGTGAGGGCTTCCATTCCTTGCCATGTTGACCTCTCCCTGCGGCAGCTCACAACACAGCCGCTGGCTTCATCTAAGGCAGTGGGAGAGAGAGAGAGAGAGAGAGAGAGAGAGGTGCCAGCAACACAGAAGTCACACTTTTAGAAATTATTATTTTTATTATTGTGCTAAGATGGGCATGACACAAAATTTACCATTTGAACAATTTAGTGGCCTTGAGCACATTCCTAATGTTGTGCAACCATCGTACCGTCCATCCCCCCCAATTTTCATCTCCTCAAACAGAAACTCTGTCCCCATGAAACACTCACTTCCATTCCTCACCACCCCCCCCCCCCGCCACCTCTATTCTATTTTCCATCACTACGAATTTGACTTCTCTAGGTGGTGAAATATATGTGGAATCTTACAAGTGAAACCATACAATACCTGCCTTTTTGTGGCTGATTTATTTCACTTAGCATACTTTCTTCATGGTTCATCCACATTGTAGCAGGTTCAGAGCCACCCAGGCGCCCCCATTGGAGCTGTTTTAGAAGACTGCCTATCACAACAAACGTCATGATTATCCTGTTTTATTATTATTATTATTATTATTATTATTACTTTAAATGTAAGGCGGCACAGTTGGACTGGGCACCATTGTGTATTGGCAAATATATGGACCTTGCGGCTAGAATGATCGGAGTTTAAACCCTGGATCTTTGTCTTCCCAGCTGTGTGACCTTGAGAAGTTACTTGACCTCTCTGAGGCTCGGTTTTCTTTGTTAAATGGGAGCAAAAATACCTACCTTGAGAGATTGCTGCAGGAATTAAACGCACTAACGGAGAGCATGTAAAGTATCCTACACGTGGTAGGATCTCAACAAACGATCACCATCACCGAGGCAAGAACAAAACTTGTGATCCAAACTAGGCGTGGTGGTTTTCCCTCAGGGTGTCCTCATAAGCATCACCGCCAGGTGGCAGCTGTGGTCAGATTGGGTATTAACCTCCCCTTGTTGGTACCAGATAAAGATGTGCGTCTAGTAATAGCTAAGGATTATTTTAGGCAGGGCGGGCGTATGAAAAAAAACATCGTCATATCACAGTCACTGTATTGGGGTGAAACTATTATTTCATCCTCCCTCCGTGTGCGGTTCCACACCTCCTGCAGAGGACATACCCTTCCCGACGTCCTCCGGACCTGACTGCCTCCTGCCAGCCCCATTATGCGCAGCTCAGAAAGCTCTCCCCAGCCTCCCTGCCTTCGCTTTCGCTTCTTCTGCTTCTGATTTATTTAGGTCAGCTCTCCTCTCATTCCAGAAGCTTAAGCGGCCCTTGCTGCTTCTGTTCTACTCCTGTCAGCTCTGACATCATTCTAAGAAGCCTTTCCTGACCTCCCCTCCCGGATCCCAGCTCACACAGACTCCATCATCCAGGCTTTCCCCAGTCACAGCCCCTCATACACTCACCGTAGCCTCTGATTTTCCATGGTCGCAGGTCCTGGCATCCGATAGGATACGCAGGCGGATAAACATTCTGTAAATATTTATCGAGCTCCCTCTCTGTGGCAGGCATTAGGTGCTAGGGACCTGCTGGCAGCCTTTCTTTGAATAAACAAGCCAGAATCCTGCAACACGGAGCCTCTACCAAAGAAACCATCAGCCCTCAAGCAACCAGAAGGGTCGCCGGACAAAATACGGGACGCCCGGTTAACTTCAACTTTCAGAAAAGCGACAAGTCATTTGCCAGTATGAATATCTTCGGATCAATATTTAAGATATATTAAGTAATAGCGTAAATAATAAATAATAAGTTAAATAATAGGTCCTAAAAGGACATGTTCGTACTAAAAGTTACTTGTTGCTTACGTGAAATTCTCACATTCTCAAAGGTAATGGGGCATCATGGGTTTTTGTTGTTTTTGTGTTCCGTTTGGTTTCTGACAAATCTGGTGAAAGGCTTTGTTGATAGGGTGACAGCACAACATGGTGTGATTGCATTCCCATGAAAGGCTGGAGAGGCACAAGCTTGCTCCTATCGAGAACCAAATGTATCTTAAAGTTTAATGGACTATTATCTTTTTAACCAGAAATCCCTCTTTCCGACTGATGGTATGTTCTCCGACCTTGATGGACCTCTCCTTAGAATTTATACTCCCAGGCCACCTGGGCGGCTCAGTCGGTTAAGCTTCCGACTTCCGTTCAGGTCAACATCTCACAGTTCGTGGGTTCGAGCCCTGCATCAGGCTCTGTGCTGATGGCTCAGCCTGGAGCCTGCCTCAGATTCTGTGTCTCCCTCTCTCTCTCTGCCCCTCCCTTGCTCGCACTGTCTCTCTCTCTCAAAAATAAATAAACATTAAAAAAAATTTTTTTTAATGAATAAATGTTAAAAAAAAAAAAAGGAATTTACACTCCTACTCCAGGAACATTTGGTAGGATGTATGGAAAAGCTTTGGTCTTAAAGCACAATCGTGACAGGGAGTGAGGGCAGGATGGGGCCTGGGGGAAAGCATTCTCTCTTTGTTACTCTTAGCCAGGTTTTTTTTTGTTTCTTTGGTTTTTTTTTTTTACTCTTAGCCAGGTTTTTTTTTTTTTTTTTTTTACTCTTAGCCAGGTTTAAATTCCGCTCAGGCTTGGTGGTCTTTGGCGATGGGGGCTGGCACGTTAACTCTTCTCTGACCTTGAAGGCTACGTTCCAGACGCACCACCCATTGCCTTGATTTCATGACGCATCGAGCCAATCAGAGGCTCCTCAGAGGATGGACACAGACATCCCAGGCAGGTGGGCTGGCAGGGGATTCTGGACCCTCCCTCCGGGCACTGCAGGGGAAGGAGCCCTGGGCATGGGTCTGAGACCTGCCGGCTGGATGACATTCTAAAGCCACATACTAATCCATTAATGGGCTATTAGACCCCATGCAAGGTGCCAGGGCATGAATAATGCTAATGAGACATTTTCTCTTAGCTTCAAGTCCCAGAAGTGAACTGACATCAAGCAACTCACTTTACCTCTTTGAGCCTCTGTTTCCTAATTTGTAAATATTTATTCTGTAAATGGGGCTAATGATAAGGACCCACAGCCTTTTACCTAACACCTGTGGGACCAAATGCGCTCCCTAATTCAGAATGTTTCCATCTGTAGGAAGGTAACCTAGCATACACGCCATGGATTCCATAATAAATAATCACAACATGTGACTGACAAGTCAAATAACTATTCGCACTGGGTGGAATAAATTCCTCCCCCTCCGTATGTGCTCGCGGCCCCTCCCATTCATTTTTTAAAAATGTTTTATTTAGTTTTGAGGGAGAGTGGGAGACAGACAGAGGGTTAGTGCGGGTGGGGCAGAGAGAGAGGGAGACACAGAATCCGAAGCAGGTTCCAGGCTCTGAGCTGTCAGCACAGAGCCCGATGTGGGGCTCGAACTCGTGAACTACAAGATTATGACCTGAGCCGAAGTCGGAGGCTTAACCAGCTGAGCCACCCAGACGCCCCGTGCCCCTCCCATTCGGAAGTGGGGTTTACCTCCCCTCCCCTTGAATCTGGGCTGGATCGTGACTGCCTTGGCGAATAGAACATGGCAAAAATGGCAATGTCTTTTAGTAGACTTGCAGCTCTGTCTCTTCTCGTGACGCATGACTCACCATGTTGAGGTCTGACTACCCTGCCGGGGAGAGACCACACGGAGAGGCCCCGAGACCACATGGGGAGGAAAAAGGGCTCAACTGAGTCCGGCCATCCAGACGTCCTCATCAAGGCGCCAGACATTTGAAGGAAGCCATGCCACCCTCTCCAGCCCAGCCCAGCCCAGCCCAGTCCCCAGCCGAACACCAGCACATGACCACTGTTGATGCGGCGTGACGCGGGTGACTCACCGAGCTGAGCCCTGCCCCAACTCCTGACCCCAAATACCATAAGATATAAGAAAAATGGTGGCTGTTTTAAGTCCATGAGTTTTGAGGGGCGTTTGTTGCACAGAAATAGAAAGCTGGAGTTCTTGAGAGTTCAGGCTGCCTTCTGTACCCTGGAACCTGGCCTCATTTGGAAGCTCTGGAGAGGGACAGAAGGGCAGGAAGAAGGAGGGGAACAGCATGAAGGTCAAGGAAGATTATGGAAGTGAAAAAAAAAAGGAATATGCCCTTTGGCTCAGAAATTTCATTCCTAGGAATCCGTCCTACTGAAACACTCCCACATGGACTTGCCGGGATGTACCCGCAGGGTTGTTCACCACGGTCGTGTTTGTGATCAGCAGCAACTGAAGGCAACCTAGGTGTCCACCGATCGAAGAAGGAGTCAATAAATTCGGGCACATCTACACGGTGGGACAGTATGGGGGTATTTTATTTTATTTCATGACATTTCATTAAAATTTTTTTTTTAATGTTCATTCATTTTTTTTTTTTTTTGAGAGAGAGAGAGACAGCACGAGTGGGGGAGCGACAGAGAGAGAGGGAGACACAGAATCCGAAGCGGGCTCCAGGCTCGGAGCTGTCAGCACAGAGCCCGAGGCGGGGCTCGAACTCACACACCGGGAGATCATGACCTGAGCTGAAGTCAAGAGTGGGATGCTTAACTGACTGAACCCCCCCAGGAGCCAGTATGAAGGTATTTTAAAAGAATGAAGATCTCTGTGTACAGATAAGGAAAGACCGACTGAGTCATGAGACGTATATCAGTATGTCCTCGATATGTTGTAGAGGGAAACCAGGCGGGTTACAGAATGGTGTATTAATATAAAGTCTATTTCTGTGTCTATATATACAGGTGTATTTGTTCCAGCTCCATACATCCCTATCTACACCTGTACCCAGCTCCAGCCGCAGCTCTCATCATCCAGAAGGAGACTGTGGTAGACATTTGTTGTTTCTGCTTATCCAGAGACATTCATTCCACCTTCTTCTGGAAATAGTACCCAGATCCTCTTTGGAGAACTGTATCTTCCCCATATTCCATATCCCAGTGGTTTGGGGTAGATTCTATTCCTCCCATCGTTCCCAGGGCCGGAGCGTGGGACTCAGGCCTGGCCAACAAGAGCACCAGCTCTTCTCAGCCCCAGCGATTGGCTCTGGACCACCAAGCTCGTCCCATCACAAGTCAGGCCTGGAGCAGGCACTACAAAGCAGTCCATCTTCAGTGGGGAGGTCTGATCCCGGGGTGCAGTGCCTCAGCGATGGAGGAGAAGTGATCAGAGCTGCCTCTTCCGGCTGTGGCGCCCTCCTGAGGCTGCTTCTGACCTTGGAACCCCCTGGGATCTCCAAATTGCGCAAACTCACACCGTTCCAATGACCCCTATCCCTGCTCGCCTTCTCCGGGGCTGGTCCCTTGCCACCAAAATGCCCTCATGGATCCAGAGGCTCGCACTATTTTCATAGGGGTCACCTCTGAGGAGCGAGAGTGAAGAGACTCTTAAGTTATATCTCTATACTCTTTGTAATTTTTGATTAGCATACACTACGCTTGTAGTTCAAAAGTATGTCGTGAAAACTCTGGTCTGGGGATGTCTTTTTCAGCTTATCTCCTTTCATCTCCCATCCCCCTGGCTTCCTTTAACCAGATATCCTTGGTTGCAAGTTATGTAGAGCCAATCAAGACGGGCTATAAAATTTTAATAATGGCTTTGTTGAGATATAAGTCACATACCATAAAATTCGTCCTTTTAAAGCGTACAATTCATTGGTTTCAGTACAGTCGCCGGGCTGTGAGACCGTCACCCGTTCTATCTTCAGAACATTCCCAACATCCCAGAAAGAAGCTCGGGGCCCGTTAGCTGCGTCTTTCCAATCACCAGTCTGTTTTCTGTCTCCGAAGATCTGCCTGTTCCGAACGTTCTGTATAAATTGAGTTTTACAACATGCGATCTTTTGCGCCTGGCTTCTTTCGCTGAGCAGAACGTTTTCAAGGGGTCATCGGTGCTTCCTTCTTTTTCGTCTCTGTGTAGTGTTTGAAGCTTTTTTTTTTTTTTTTTAATGGTAAAACTATGCCTACGGTAGAACTATGGTAAAATGTGCATAAGACACCATTTTCACCGTTTGTATGTGTACGGCTCATTTATTATTTTTTTCAATATTTATTTATCTGGGGGAGAGCGCGAGTCGGGGAGGGGCAGAGAGAGGGGGACAGAGGGTCCGAAGTGGGCCCTGCTGAGCAGTGCACTGACTGTAGCTAGCCCGATGTGTGGCTCACACTCACGAACCGCGAGATCAAGACCTGAGCCGAAGTCTGATGCTCAACCGACTGAGCCATCCGGGCGCCCCACATTTTTGAGAATACACTTCAGTGGCATTAAGCGCCTTTACGCTGTGGCACAACCATCACAACCACCTGTCTCCTGAACGTTTGCATCGTCTCATACTGAAACTCTGTACCCCTTAAACAATAACTCCCCACTCTGCCTCCCCCAACCCCTGGTAACCACAGTTCTATTTTCTGGTCTATGTTTTTGACTATTCCACAGACCCCGTAGAAGTGGACTCATACAATCAATATTATATGTGCTCCATAGAAGTAGCATAATAAACAGGGGCACGTGGGTGGCTCAGGCAGTTGAGCGTTTGACTCCTGATTTCCGCTCAGGTCATGATCCCAGCCTTGTGGGGTTGAGCCCTGTGTTGGGCTCAGTTGCTGAGCATGGAAGCTGCTCAAGATTCTCTCTCTCTCTCTTCTTCTGACCCTCCCCCTCCCCTGGCTCTCTCTATCCAAAATAATAATAATAATAATAATAATATATCATTAATAATAATAATATTACGATCAGGGCGCCTGGGTGGCTCGGTCGGTTGAGCATCCGACTTCGGCTCAGGTCATGATCTTGCGGTCCGTGAATTCGAGCCCCGCGTTGGGCTCCGTGCTGATAGCTCAGAGCCTGGAGCCTGTTTCGGATTCTGTGTCTCCCTCTGTCTCTGCCCCTCCCCCACTCATGCTCGCTCACTCTCTCTCTGTCAAAAATAAATAAACATTAAAAAAAATTTTTTAAATATTACGCTCAACTGACTGAGTCACACAAGCACTCCTGTATTTAGTTCTTTTGAAAATATATATTTTTAAAGTTTATTTATTTATAATGTCTACACCCAACATGGGGCTCGAACTCACGACCCCGAGGTCGAGAGTCGCAGGCTCTTCCGACTGAGCCAGCCAGGCGCCCTTTAAAAATATAATTTCTATCGCTTCAGCTGATATTCTCTATTTGGCCAGACATTATCCTTATACTTCCCTTTAATCCTTGGGCATGGTTTTCTTCAGTTCTTCGAGCAGATTTATAACAGCTGATTTGAAACTGACAGTGACTCCAATCCCTGGGTTTCCCCAGGGACAGTTTCCATTGGCTGCCTTTTCTTTCCAGGAGGGGCTAGACTTTCCCATTGGTTCATTGGTTGGTTTACAAGTCTCATAACTACTCTGTCAAAAACTGGACGTTTACTATTTGCTGTTTACTGTTGCTACTGCTCGTCGCAGTTGCTACTGGTTGTTTAGGGACTTTCCTGGCCCAATTCTGTAAAGTCTGCATTCTTCGTTACATGCAACCACTGAAGTTTCTGCTAGGTAAACCTCGTAGCTAGAAGTGGGCAGCTAATGATTAGAGATTTCCTTAAATGCTTTAAGATACCCAGTCTCTCGTCCTTTGTTGAGGGCTCTCTGCTGTGTCTGTGGGGTGTGCCCTTAATGCTTCAGCGGGTAGTTAACTGCCTTCGCATCCACTTCCTGGTTGGTCAGTCAGAGGGGAAATGTGGGGCTTGGGGGCAGGGCCTCCGTCACATCATCTCTGTATGCATAAGGGCCAAGATAGCGGCTGGTACAGAGTAAGTAATCATTAAACATTTAAATGAGTAACGATGGTCCTTATATTTGAATTGTGGTTCGCAGTTCACAAACTGTTTTCTCATGATCTGATTCCACACGGTAGAATTTAAATGCCGCAAGATTTCCTGTTCGTTAACGACATGTCAATCCGTGTGTCAAGTGTGAAGGATAGAAAGAGAGAGAAGACAGAACCTTGCTCTGGAAGATATTTTCGGGCTGGTTGGAGACACAAGATACACGTCCATATAACAAAACAAGTAATGGAGTATAGTTTCCACGAGAATGGGCAGCACGTCTGTCTCGTGTTATACTATAATCGTGGAGCACACAAGAGCACCTAATACCAGAAGACTTTTGTGGCGCATTAAACAAGGCCGCTATTTCTTTTATACTCCTTCTGTTGAGAGGTGGGGGTCTACGTTCTTTCCCCTTGGGTTGGGTGGGCCTTGTGACTGCCTTGACCAGAAGGCCGCAGTCACACTGTGCTCGTTTCTGGGCCCAAGTCTTAAGAGACCATCTGTTTCCACTTGGGGTTTCTTGGAACACTCACTCTTGAAAACCAGCTTCCATGTCAGAAGGAAACTCAAGTAGCCTTAAGGAGAGGCCCACAGGTAGAGGAACTAGTAGGTAGCCCCAGTCAACAGCCTACGTCGACTTGCCGGCCATGTGAGTCCGCCATCTTGGAAGCAGCCCTTCCGGCCCCACCTGAGTCACCCTACGTGTAGGAAACAGAATTGGACTGCGCCGCTCAGCCCTGCTCACGTCGAAGTTTCAAGAGTCAAGTAAGTGAGTGTTGTTATTTCAAACCACTGGCTTTTGGAGTGGAAGGTTACACAGCACCAGGTATTCACGACGGCGGTCAATAAGTAGTTGTTGGCTGCCCGGTGGTTGACAATCTGTGGTAATGCACATCATCTCATTCAATCTTCTCAACAATGCAGTTGATGAAGCAACTTTCCCACGACAATACAGCTGGTAAAGGGTAGTACTGGGAGTAGACCCCCAAATACTTCCGATGTCAAAGTTAGATTTCCACATTTACTTTTTATTATTTAAAATTTTTATTTATTTTATTTTATTTTTTATTTTATTTTATTTTATTTTAATTTTTTATTTTATTTTATTTTATTTTTATTTTATTTTTTATTTTATTTTTATTTTATTATTTTTATTTTATTTATTCTTATTTTAAAATTTTTATTATTTAAAATTTTTATTATTTATTTATTTTTATTATTTATTATCCGAATAATAAATCCGAAGCAGGCTCCAGGCTCCGCACTGTCAGCACAGAACCTGACGAGGGGCTTGGAACTCATGGACCTCGAGAGCATGACCAGAATCGAAGTCGGATACTTAACCGACTGAGCCACCCAAGCACCCCTAGATTTCCACATTTACTACCCCACCCTACCTCTCTCTAGAGAACTAGAATGTTCACTGGCCTCCAAGAAGAGATTAGATCCTCATGAGTGGGACGGGTCAAAGAAGGTTTTATGGCGACCGAGCTAATTCTTGAAGAATGGGGAGGAAGTACCCAGGTAAAAAGAGGAAAGACACGGCACTCCAGGGAGGGATAACCACGAGAATGAGCCTGTGCATGTGAGCCCCCTGTGGTTCATGTTCCAACGATTCTTTGGGGTTGTTTAGCTTCGAGTTTGGAAGTGTGAAACAACCTTTTTACAATGTTCAGGGATTTTTATGGGTCGGGAATTTGGCCAGGGGACAGCTGGGATAGCTTGCGTCTGTCCCGCAGTGTTTGGGACCTCAGCTGGGAAGATTCAAAAGCTGGGGGTGCTTGGTAAGGCCTGGAATCATCTAGATATGGCTTCACTCACATGTATGGCAGCCGCAGCTGCCTGTCTGCTGGGGGGTCTGCGGAGTTGCACGTGGCCTCTCCATGTGGGCCGGTTTGGGCTTCCTCGGGGCATGGTGGCTGTGTTTCAAGTGTGAATGTCCCAAAAGAACAAGGTGGAAAGTGCGAGGCACTGAATTTAAGAATTCAGCCCTTGGGGCGCCTGGGTGGCGCAGTCGGTTAAGCGTCCGACTTCAGCCAGGTCACGATCTCGCGGTCTGTGAGTTCGAGCCCCGCGTCGGGCTCTGGGCTGATGGCTCAGAGCCTGGAGCCTGTTTCCGATTCTGTGTCTCCCTCTCTCTCTGCCCCTCCCCCGTTCATGCTCTGTCTCTCTCTGTCCCAAAAATAAATAAACGTTGAAAAAAAAAATTAAAAAAAAAAAAAAAAAAAAAAAAAAGAATTCAGCCCCAGAGGCTAGCAGGTGATTTCTGCCGTGAAGCAGAGGGCTCAAGGGGAGACGACAGATCCTATCATTCAGGGGAAGGAATGTTAAAGTTACATAAAGGTGCAGATAAAGTTGCAGCCATTGCTGAAAAGTACAACCTGTCTCAATGCCGCTTATCAACGTGGCCTGTTAAGAGGAAACATCAGGGGCGCCTCAGTCGGTTGATTGCCCGACTTCTGCTCAGGTCGTGATCTCGCGGTTCATGAGTTCGAGCCCCACATCGGACTCTGTGCTGAGAGCGCAGAGCCTGGAGCCTGCTTCGGATTCTGTGTCTCCCTCTCTCTCTGCCCCTCCCCTGCTCACGCTCTGTCTCTCTCTCTGTGTCTCTGTCTCAAAAGTAAAATAAACATAAAAAAAAAAGAAACATTAGTCTGACACCCAAATCCTTATTGTGGGATCTTTTTTTTTTTTTTTTTAAGTAACAAGGTTGGGTTTTTTTCAAGTTTATTTATATTTATTTTGAGAGAGAGAGGGAGCAAGCATGGATCAGGGGCAGATGATCCGTTGGGGGAACCGCAGCCCAAAACATGTGCGGAAGAGGAAGGCTGTGAGTAGTGGGAGTTCTAAGTCATGGACAATGGATTTGAGGAGCAGGATGAGGTCTTGAGGTCATCAGCCAGTTGGTTGTTCGAGAACAGGTATTTAGAACGGCAAGCAGTGGACCCAGTCCTTTGCCCAGCATCAGGCAGCCAAGGCACTTGGCCTCAACCTAGAGCAATGTGTCCAGAACTTGGGTCGGAAAAGCAAGAGACACGGCAGAGCCCCATGCAGTTGGTAGAACCTAGGACCAATCTGAGGCCCCCCTACTCCCAAAAGACAGCTTCTAGAACATACCCCCATGCTTTTCTCTCTTCTGAGAAAACCTGAGCCAAAGTTGGTCGCTCAACCAACTGAGCCACCCAGGTGCTCCAGAGACACGTGTCTTCTAGGGTGCCTAGCTCACCCCTCATGGCCTGCTTTCCCTTCCCCACCTCACCTCCCCATTCCCCTACGAGGAGTTTCTGGTATCATCTCCCAAATCAGCCACTTGAACTCAAATCATTTTTTTTAATAATTTTTTTCATGTTTATTTTTTTGAGAGAGAGAGACAGAGCATGAGCGGAAGAGGGGCAGAGGGAGAGGGAGACACAGAATCTGAAGCAGGCTCCAGGCCCTGACACGGGGCTCAAACCCTACAAACTGTGAGATCATGACCTGAGCTGAAGTCAGACGCTTAATCGACGGAGCCACCCGAGTAGGTGCCCCTCAAGTCGTTTTTTTAGGGTTTTTCTTGTTGCAGAATTCAAACTAAGCCTGAGAAACCGGCAGTTATGAAAAAGAAAGTGGGGGAGATGGGCTGGATAACAGAACGAGCATAGAAAGACAAAGAATTAGGAAGATATAGAATATACGAAAAAAAGTTGTGACATGAATGGTAGATCCAGAGACTTCCATACCTGTCTTAAAGAATAGAAATAATTCAAAGGAAGAAATAATCCAAGAAATAATAGGAAAACTCCCCAGACTGGAAAAAACCCCACAAATCTTCAGACTGAATGGTCTATGAATGAAGAACAACCCATACTGATGAAATTTGCAAGCACCAAGGGAAAGTTCCAGAAGCTTTTATTTTATTTCCTTTCTAAAAGTTTTTTTTTTATTATTTATCTTGAAAGAGAGGGAGAGAGAGTGCATGTGCATGCATTTGTGTGAGCAGGGAGGGTCAGAGAGACAGAAAGGGAGAGAGAGAATCCCAAGGAGGCTGTCAGCATAGACCCTGACACGGGGCTCGAACTCACGAACTGTGAGATCATGACCTGAGCCGAAATCAAGAGTTGGATGCTTAACCAACTGAGCCACCCAGGTGCCCCAGTTCCCAAAGCTTGTATTTATTTATTTATTTATTTAATTTTTTAACGTTGATTTATTTCTGAGACAGAGAGAGACAGAGCATGAGTGGGGTGGGGGGAGCAGAGAGAGAGAGGGAGACACAGAATCCGAAGCAGGCTCCAGGCTCTGAGCTGTCAGCACAGAGCCCGACGCGGGGCTTGAACCCACAGACCGCGAGACCATGACCTGAGCCGCAGTCGGACGCTCAACCGACTGAGCCACCCAGGCGTCCCCCCACAAAAGCTTTTAGAGGTGAAAAGCAGATGACCTACAAAGAAACAAGATTGGATAGGACCAGAATGACGTCTACAGTACTGAGGGGGCCGGAAGACCATGGGGACAATCCCTTCAAAGTTCCATGGCAAAGTATTTGGAAAGAAGAATCCTATGCCTCGCTAAAAATCACATATGAGAGGGGAAAATAAAGACCTTTATAAACATGCCAGAGCCCGGACCCAGAGTCACTTTCTTTTTTTTTTTAATTTTTTTTTTTTCAACGTTTATTTATTTTTGGGACAGAGAGAGACAGAGCATGAACGGGGGAGGGGCAGAGAGAGAGGGAGACACAGAATCGGAAACAGGCTCCAGGCTCTGAGCCATCAGCACAGAGCCTGACGCGGGGCTCGAACTCACGGACCGCGAGATTGTGACCTGGTTGAAGTCGGACGCTTAACCGACTGTGCCACCCAGGCGCCCCCCAGAGTCACTTTCAATCAACGTGGTAATGAATCCAAGAGCGAGGTCTGCCGTGCAGCAAGCGGGGAACCGAGCTCTGACCGTTCTCGGGGGACTCTGCTCGACTCGGACGTCCACGGGCTGGGCTGCGGTGGGTCCCACAGAAGCCTGGCCCGCCTCTGACTTCTCTAATCGCCCGGGCCACTCCCTTGACATCTGAGCGTGCCCTGCCTCGAGAGATGGCGTGTAGGGGCCAGAGCCAAACCATTTCACTCTTGCACTGCAACCCCACAGCGGCTCATGGGTTGGCTTGGCCTTCCGGCCTAGATTACAAACACTGAGTAACAAGGACCGTGGCCAGTGCCTGGTCAATATTCACTGATCTTGAACAGGTCAGTCTCTCTCTTTTCTCATGGTGCAGCATCTACTGCTCCCAGCCGCTCCTTCCCCATCTGAACTGCTCTAAACACCCTCTCAAAACTCACTCTGCTCTCATTCTACCCCCCGCTCTGCCTTTCCGGACCCATTTCTTCCTTCCCTTACCCATCAGCCTTTTCCCCAAGCCATTGCTCGCCGACCTCTGTGCTTTCCCTGGGCGTTCTGTACTCATCCTGCTGATCAATACCATCCACGCCGGGAGCCAAGGAGCTGGAGGGGTTATCGAGACCCCACCAGGTGCCACGCAGTGTTCTAAGCCCTTCGTGTGGATTAAGGAGTTTTCCCTTCTCGCGGCCATCCTATGGGATAAAAACTATTATTCGTCCCATTTTTCAGATGGGGAAACTAAGGCACAGAGAGGGGAAGTAGTTTGCTCGAGGACTCACACAGCTGCTAGTTGGAGTTCGGTTTCTACCTTGGCGGTCTTGCTCTTAACTGTAATGAATTTCCAAGGCCTTGCTGTGTCTGCCCTTTGCCCACCGGTCAATGCCCAGAGATTTAAAAGCGAGCCGGATAGGGGCGCCTCGGTGGCTTAGTGGGTTTAAGCCGCCGACTTCGGCTTAGGCCATGACCTCGCGATTTGTGGGTTCGAGCCCCATGTTGGGCTCCACACTGTCCGCGTGGAGCCTGCCCGGGATTTTCTCTCTCCCTCTCTCTCTGCCCCTCCCCTGCTCACATGTACACACACACACACACACACACACACTCTCTCAAAGTAAATAAGCTTAAAAAAAAAATGAGTGTGACGTACACGGACCAAGGGGAGAACAGCAGAGGAGAATTGCCAGTGAAGACGAGTTTGGAAGGCGTGGCGCTCACAGAGTGGTAATGTGTGACGTGACACGTGCGTGTGGTTGTAGTTTGCACAGCGTATGTGCGTGCGCATTTCGCATTCCACTCGATCCTGACAGCAATGCCTGGAGAGAGGATTCAAGCGACTCAGCCCTTTAAAGAAAAATTTTTTTAATCTGTATTTTTGAGAGAGAGAGAGAGTGAGGGAGAGAGAGCGAGCAGGGGAGGGGGAGAGAGAGAGGGAGACACAGAATCTGAAACAGGCTCCAGGCTCCGAGCCGTCAGCACCGCTGACGCTTTTGCCCTTTTACAGATGAGAGGTCTGGCGCTCCGAGAGGTTAAGTGACTTGCTCAAGGTCACACAGCCGAGGAATGGCAGAGCAGGCACTTGAACCCTAGAGCCACCTGACTCCAGGCACAAATAACTAGAGCATAAGGTACCAAGTGGAGGTACAAAATGCCAGAGCTTAAGCAGTACTTGTGAACTGAGTCTCTGCAGTGATAAAAACGTGTCGTTTCTATTAATATATCTACCTACGGTTTGTCCTCTGGACAAAGACCAGTAACATTTCCGGTGAGGGTTCCACAGGGAAGGATTTCCCCCTCCACCCATTCACGCCCGGTCATCACGCCCGTGCAGCTGCCCGCTGCCCCTCTGTGAACAATCCAAGTTTGAAACAGAGACCCCCCGGGGCAGGGAGGGAAGGAGGGGAGGGAAGGGAGCGGGAAACCAGGAGCAACTTTTCTTTTCTTTTGTTTTTTTTAATTTTTTTTTAACGTTTATTTATTTTTGAGACAGAGAGAGACAGAGCATGAACGGGGGAGGGGCAGAGAGAGAGGGAGACACAGAATCGGAAGCAGGCTCCAGGCTCTGAGCCATCAGCCCAGAGCCCGACGCGGGGCTCGAACCCATGGACCGTGAGATCGCGACCTGAGCTGAAGTCGGACGCTCAACCGACTGAGCCACCCAGGCGCCCCTCAACTTTTATTTTCCATGACGAGGGGGGGCCTTCCACTCCTTCTCATCAGAAAGTTTGAGATGCGTTACGTCTCTTTTTTCCAATCACCTGGCTGTCAGGTCGGGTAGGCAGGAGGGAAGGACGGAGGCCGAATGGTAGAGAGCAAGGCAAGGGCCCACCTCGGTTCTGAACTGCGGGACGCTTGTGTTTTCACAGAGATGTAGCTGGAAATAAGCAGTAACCTGCAGCCTGCTGTTGCTAGAGAGCCAGCGCCCAGAGCACGCCTTGACCTTCTGTTCCCCAACTGTCTGTGGGGCCAGGACCCTGTGAAGGATGGCCCCGGGGGACCTAGCAGCTTCCCTGCCCCACGTTCCTTCTGACCACACCGGAAGGTCCCTTCAGCTAGCTTTTTCCTGAGTGTCCCAGGTCCTTGCCTGGCCCCGGGGAGGGCGAATAATGACTCGTCCCTGTTCTTGAGGGCCTTGCCACTGACAAGGGAGCCGCATGGGTACATCACACCTCCAATCTGGGCACAAGCTGGAAGCAGGGTCTCCCCAGGGCGTCTGGGTCACAAGGAGCCAGGGCCGTGACTGCAGGACAATGACTTCTGCTGTTGTCCAGCACTGGAATCGTGGCACCATAGCTTCCTGGCTCTGTGACCCCGGCTGGACTTCTCTAGGTCTGTCTCAGTTCCCCGTGCTGCGAAATGGGACCATAGCACCGACTACCTTCCAGGACTATTGAGCGACGTGACGCCGTAGGGACAGGACAGCTCTTCGCTGCTCAGAGCGGAAAGTGAGGGGGGAGAAGGCGGACCAGGAGCCTGGGAAGGTGGAAGTGCAGAGAGGAGGGCTGGGGTCCTTGGCAGGAAGGAGGGGGGTTTAACCCATGGAAGCACCCCTCTCCCCAGCGGCCGGGAGCCGGTGCAAAGGTTCTGCAGAGAAGGGAGCGGTAGGAAAGGCCTAGAGGGAAGGCGGTTGGGACCAAGGCCTGAGGGGAGTTGGGAGAGCCTGTGGACCTGTCTCTGGGTCCAAACCACACTCCCACCTCTGCTCAGACAGGTAGCTTCTTGCCAGGTTGGGAAATTGCTTTGCGCTGGAATTTTTCTGCTTGGGGGTGTTTTCAGAGCCAGGTTCAGCGTCAAGAATCTCCAGTCACCAATGTCCTTGAGACAGATACAGAGGAGGCAGACGGATTGCACAGTCTCTGGTGGGAAGCTGGGAGGGAACGGGGGTGGGGGGCGGAGATGGCCGCCAGGCACCCCTGCCCAACTCTGCAGCCGTCCCCAGGGTCCTCTTGTGCGGCCACCACCTCTCCTCCCCTCACCAGACCTGCCACCGAGGACAACACTAGGGTGCCTAAGAGGGGCTCACCTGTGAAGGCTCAGCCCAGAAGTGCCCTGGATTCTGGAACACCAGAGTAGGGAGAACACGCGGTTCGGCCCACCCACTTTACCAGAAAGGAAGAAAGGACCACCTGAGGTCACACGCTCCACCATGCTGGAGAGTCCCCACCCAGAGCCGATCGCATCATTGTGTTCCCCTGTGGACAGAGAGCGCCAGCCACCTGCCACCGTCCCTCAGCACGTTGGCTGTGATCTGACACCTCGCCTTTGGGGGGTTTGCTAGACTAACGACAATGCGGAGCCATACGATAGGCAACATTATCTCCCCCATTTTCCTGATGAAGGAATCAAAGCTCAGAGAGGCTGCATGACCTCTCCAAGGTCACAACTATAGCTTATGGGGGGAGGGGGGACCCATATCATTTCACCTCAGGGACTGTGTCGGTCCCACTAGCTCAGGAAGTCTCTCAGAGGAGGATACCACGTGCTCCAACCTTAGAATTTTGTTGCCTATTGAAAGCAGCTCAAATCCCAGCAGGCATCTGAGAATGTCACTTCTGTGTGGCAGGTGCAGGCGTCTGTGTCTTCCCTTGGATTTCGGCTACCTCTTTTCTGTCCCAGCAGTGCCCAAGTGGATCGATTTAGGTTAAAACGGTGGATTTATATAACTTCCTGTGATGCTGAGAACAAACTTAGGCTTGTGGTTGCAGAGCTGGGTTTGAGTCCTGTGTTTGCCTCCTGGTACCCAGTGACCTTGGTTAGGTCAATTACAAAATGCGTGGGGTTTTTTTTTGTATGTTTATTCCTTTATTTTGAGAGCGAGAGAGCAAGCGAGCAGAGGAGGGGCAGAGAGAGAAGGAGAGAGAGAGAGAGAGAGAGAGAGAGAGAGAGAGAGAGAATCCCAAGCAGGATCTTCACCGTCAGAGTAGAGCCCAATGCGGGGCTTGAACTTACAAACGGTAGGATCCTGAGCTGAGATCAAGAGTCAGACACTCAATGGACTGAGCCACCCAGGTGCCCAAATGTGGTTTTTTTTCTTGACCAAGTAATAAAAGTTCATGCTACAAAGGTCAAAAGTGTATAAAATGAAAAATCTCTCTCCCAGACTTGTTCCCTGGTCCCTCGGTCTCCCTTCACGGAGGCAATCGCATACCAATTCCTTGCGTCTTCCACAGATGCTCCGTGACTATGCAGGTATTTCATGCTTGATTGTAAGATGAGGGACAAAGCTACCTCAGGGAGAGAGGCCTCAGCGAACATCTGGATTTCATGTGTAATGGGAAGACAAAAACATTGTCACCCCTTCGATCTGCATTCTATTGTCCCTCCTGGCCGTCTGCTTCCTTGATGGAAGATGTGGTGAACCTGCAGGGAGCATTTAGAGTCACGGGGTCAAAATGCCTGAGATTTGCCCTCAAATGGTCCAGCAAAAATATTTTAAGGGTAACAATAAAATTAATAATAAGGAGTGACAAAATGGTAACCAGTGATGATTCTCGGGCAATGGTGTACAAGGATCTATGGCACCATTCTTTCAACTTTTCTGCAAGCTTGAGCAGTTTTTCCGAATGAAATTTTGGGGAAAGAACAAGAGGAACCCAGGCTTAGGAACCCAGGAACCCAGGAAAGCTAAGTCCCAGGCAGCAAAAAGCAGGAGTGGAATAAAAGCTGGGGTGGTTGGCAGCTGCTCAAGGCAGGCGTGACATGCCAGGAAGGCTGTGGGGTGTGAGCCAGCCAGGAGGCCAGCCAGTCCAGTGCTGAAACTCTCTTCAGTACATCCATCTCTGGGTCCCCAACTGCAGCCAGGGGGGCAGGCAGAACAGGGTCATGTCGTGGTTTTAATGAGCATTTCCCACTTTCTGGTGATGTTCTTTGGCTGTCCTCTCTGAATGCTGTTCATGCCTTGTGTCCATCTATTAGGCTGTTTGTTTTTTCCTTAACGATTTGAGGAAAAACAAATCATACTATCATTCTCCCTTGCACGTTCTAGATATTAATCCTGTGTAATTTATGTGTTGAAAATATCTTCACTTAGCTGATGGGGTTTTTGGTTGGTTGGTTTTGTTTTCACTCCTTTAATGGTATCTTTTGATGAATTTTAACGTAGTGAAATTTATGGATCTTCTTTCTTGAATGATTTGTGCCTTTTATGCTTTAAGAACTCCTTCCCTGCCCCAAGGTCATAGAGATATTATTCTGTTTTTTTTTCTAAAGGTCTTAAAGTTTTGCCTTTCATATTTACATCTGGAGTTGATTTTGTTACGGTGTGAGGTAGGGATCCGTTCTCTTTTTTTTTTCCCCCCCCTTTGGATACTCTTTGGATATTTTGCAGACCCTTCTGGGAAATAGACTCATACTGGAGACACCGACCCAGGGCAGGCTCCAGCACAGGGCTCCAGCAACGAGGAGGAGAACTCGTAAGAAGTGGTCCTGAGGCAAAGGCTCAGGTGTCTGCATGACACCTTCCCACCATATACAAAATGGTAACTTTTACTAAGCCAGAGGTGGTCTTTAGGTGAGGTTCCTGGGAGGGAGGAGCACCTGAGTGAATAATGGAAGACCCATGCTGGAAGAAATATGGTTTCAGTAAACCATGGTGATCCCATGGTGGCCCTAGAGACACTCAAGGTTGTTGAAGAATTATACTGCTCTCCAAAGGGAGTCAGGAGTCAGGCTGGACCATAGGGGTCTGAGCAGAGACCCCAGCCCTCTCCTGCCTGCTCCTGCTCCAGCTTAGCACTGCCTGGACTTACAGGCCCTCAGGCTCAACAAAGCCCCCCGCCATGCCCTAGGCCTGAGCTCATTCTAGGCTGCAGTGCAGCTCTGAGCACTGAGAAGTGTCTGATGAGAAGAGGAGGTCACAGACACACCAGTGGGAGGGGGCTCATCACTTCCTACGAAAGGAAGCCCAGACTTCCCACTGCATGTGTTTTGAGAGTATGGGCTCTGGACCATACTGCCCGGGTTAGCATTAGCACCGCCCTACTGGCGAGTGGTATGACCTCGGAAAACCAACCTCCCCCTTGGGATACACTGCAAAGGGGATTCTAATGGTGATCTACCCAAGCAGGTTATTGTGAGACCTGGGGGTAATGAGGCAAACAGTTGGCACTCAATGCACAAATGAAAGTTATTTGCACGGAGCTACAGAGCTGATAATCAAGCCCATGACAATTTCCCCACAACCTGTTTTGGTGGCCTTATTTCCTGTGACTCCATCCATTTCTGCTAGACTGAGCCATTCCTGTTGTGACCATCTATCTTGGGGTCAGGTTAAATACATTATGGCCCATCCATAGGATGGAACACCGTTAAAAGGAAGGGGGTACATCTGAACCGACTGATTAAAAAACATCGTCCAGATATGCTACTAATTGGATGAGACAAGATCAGAACATGTGGAAAAGTAGGGTGCTTTAAGGCCATATTTGCAAGCATATTGCTCAACGTGGGGCGCCTGGGTGACTCAGTCGGGTAAGCGTCCGACTTCGGCTCAGGTCATGATCTCACAGTCTGTGAGTTCGAGCCCGGCATCGGGCTCTGTGCTGACAGCTCAGAGCCTGGAACCTGCTTCGGATTCTGTGTCTCCCTCTCTCTCTGCCCCCCACCCCCACTGTTCACACTCTGTCTCTCTCTCTTTCTCTCAAAAATAAATATTTAAAAAAATAAAAAGGAAAGAATATTGCTCAACGCACATGGTTGCATGCACAGACATGTGCTGGCCTGTGCACGAGCCATCTCCTGTAACACACATACCTTTCGGGGAAAGGGCCCAGCGGAGCAGACCGGGTTTTGTTTTCTTTCTCCTCTTTCTTTCTGTGCAACTGACACTCCCTACCAACACAGATTCGGTGCCGTTCTGCGGTGGCCCTGGGTCACCGTGCTTTCCGTGGATGGGCCCCACATCATATCCCCGCCACACGGCAGGCTCCATTGCTGTCTCCATTTTACAGGTGAATGAAG
This sequence comes from Leopardus geoffroyi, assembly GCF_018350155.1. Taxonomy (NCBI): domain Eukaryota; kingdom Metazoa; phylum Chordata; class Mammalia; order Carnivora; family Felidae; genus Leopardus; species Leopardus geoffroyi. Next base: position 130,889,608 of record NC_059341.1, read on the forward strand.
CAAGGCACAGAGACATTAAGTGACTTGTGAAAGACACAGCAAATAAGGAGTGGAGCTGAGATTCAAACGCAGACAGGGAGGTTCCAGAGTTCCCGCTTGGTAGGTGACACTCTTGATGTATTCTTCTTTATCTCTTTGAAAAATTCATACCAGCTCTGTTTCAGGTCATTTTTTTTTTTTACGTGTGTGTGTGTGTGTGTGTGTGTGTGTGTTTTAAACAGAAACAAATGCCCTATGATGAATTGTTCCACCATCTGTAATTCTTTTTTTTTTAATTCCAGGGAGTTAATATACAGTGTTATATATTATTTCAGGTGCACAATAAGATGCAAAATCTGTAATTCTTAGCATCTCTTGTTTGTTTGCATCCCTCCCTGACCACAGCCTGATGGGAGGCACAGGTGAGGGACTTCGGGAGTCAGGTGATGCCCATCCTCAGCTCTGCGTGAATTGCGGAGTGATCTTGGCCAGGCCCCCTCCCCTCCCTGGCCTCGGCCTCCATCTGTAGAGCTTGGATGATCCTGGAGCCAGTGACCTCCACGGGCCGTCCTGCTTGAGGATTCTCTGGCTCTCTCTGGTCTATTTTTGGCCGACACCTCTCCCAGGGGCCTGTGGGCCTGAGCTAGTTTCCCTGGCTGGCCCCGATCCAGGCAGCTCAGGTGGAGAGCGCCAAGCTAATGAGGCCAAGGTCATGGGCCAGTTAGCGGCTCGCGGAGAAAACCATGGCTCTGCGGCCGGACTGCAGCTCCCCCATCAGTCACTGGGCACAGGCAGTCCCGGGGGATGATGAGAACAAGGCTGGCTCCCACAAATCTTCACTTGGAGTAGGAGCCCCTGGGATCCCAGGTCCCAGTTACCCTTTGTGACTGCGGTGCAGCTCGTTTCTGAATCACATGGACAAGCCTGGGGTATAGGGGGGGCAGGGGTGGGGAGAAGGATAGATGGTTTATCCAGGGCCTCAACCCACGCCAGGTCAAGCCAGGAAGATGAGAACCAATCTTATTTATTTCTTTATTATTTTTTAATTTATTTTTTGAAGCAAGGGGGGAGGGGCAGAGAGAGCCGGGGACAAAGGACCCAGAGCCAAGCAACTCCACGCTGATCGCAGAGAGCCCGACATGGGGCTGGAACTCATGACCCGTGAGATCATGACCTGAGGTGAGATCAAGAGTCAGACACTTGACTGAATGAGCCACCCAGGTGCCCCATATTATTAATTTTAATTGATGGTCATTCCTACCATCGGCCAGGTTTTGGGCTAACAAGCATTGATTCCTTCAATTTTCATAATAACTCTAGAAGAGGGGCACTACCTTTGTTCCCATTTTACAGACGAGAAAGCTGTAATTTGCTTCAGCTCTCAAGGAGAGTAAATTCTGAAGCTAGGACTCAAACTCCAGAGCCCACACTTGTAATCACAACCGATGCTGCTCTTCAGGATTCTTTTTGCCTGCAAATATCTGTCCAAGAGGTGCTGGTGCCTAAAAAATGAAGGAGGCTTTCCATAGGTAAATGATAATCCACACCTGAAAACTGCTCGGCAGTCAGAAGGAGCAGGCAGTCTATTGATACATGCAGCAAACGGAATGGCTTTCCAGTGAATCGTCCTGAATATAAAAAAGCAATCCTTGGAAGTTTCATACTGTGCTATTCCATTTATATAACAATCTTGAAAGGACAAAATTCTAGAAACGAAGAATAGGTCGGTAATGCGACGGAAAAAGAGGGGGCGGAGGTGGGAGGGAGGTGGGCGTGGCTAGAAAAGGGCAACAGGAGGGATCCTTGTGGGGATGGAAACGTTCTGCATCTTGACTGTAGCAAAGTCAATATCCTGGGTGGGATATTGAAGAGGAGGAAGAAACCCCATTGGGTACAATAAAATACAACTGGCAGCTATAACCTCCAAGTCGAAAACCGGCTGGTTGTGTGCTGCATCTGTGTGTGTGTTTGCTTTTATAGCATTTATTCTTTTTTATTTTTTAATGTTTCTTTCTTTCCGAGAGAGAGAAAGAGATACAGATTGCAAGCGGGGAGGGGCAGAGGGAGACACAGAATCCAAAGCAGGCTCTAGGCTCTGAGCCATCAGCACAGAGCCCAATGCAGGGCTCGAACCCACGAACTGTGAGATCGTGACCTGAGCCGAAGTCGGACGCTCAACCGAATGAGCCATCCAGGCGCCCAAAGCTTTAATTTTTTTAAAGAATGAAGCATGCCTCTGCCTTTGAGGAGCTCGTGTCTAGGGTCTGAGACACCCCCCCCCCCCGCCCACCCCACGCATGCCCAGGTCACTTCCACATGTCACAACCGGGTGATGGAGCTCAGCCCGGAAGGACTAGTAGGACATCCAGAGCAGCCGCAGTGGAGCTGGGTCCTCATGCGTTAGGTCAGGGGGTGAGAGGAAGGACATTGGAGGCAGGCAGAACAGATGAGAAAGTGGGATGCTCGGGACTTCTCTCCCCACAGCCACCCCTACGGGAAGCACTCAGACCATTCCACTGCAAACACGCATGAGGCCAGCTGCTTCTTATCTTGTACATAAAAATTTGAAATGACGGACAACATTGTCCTCTTAAAATTTGTCTTCACCTTTGGTGCCTGCCGCTGCTTATCTGGTAGGGAGCCCAATCAGAGGAGAAAGTGAATGGCGATCCCCTTGTCAAACATCACACCAGAGAGCCAGCGGCTTTGTTCGGCGCGGCAAGATCGTCTTTCATGTTCAATTTAGTAAAAAGGCAGATACTCATGTTTTTCCTGTTAAGAGATAATTTCTTTTTAAAATGCATGGTTTTTTTTCTTGATAGACCTTGTCTCCTTTATATATATATATATACTTTATAGACTCTCTCTCTATATTTATATATATAATTTATATATATGTGTATATATATATATCTGTGTATATATATGTATGTACATACATACAATACTATATATATATACACTATGTGTGTGTGTATATATATATATGAAAGATTAAGGGTTACGGGGTCAGAGGACCCTGCATTTCATCTCAATTCTACCACTTACTAGCTATGGTCTTGACCTTCAGTCGAGAGCTTGAATCCCTTGATCTCTACGATGAGACTAATTACACCCAGCAAGCCGACAATGCCGATTTCTGGGGCTATGGTGGGGATTCATCAGAAAACATTTGCCAAAGAGCCTAGCATGATACCTGAGTGGTAGTTAGGGCTCAGTAAGCGCTTTTCACTATTGTTAATCATCATTCTCGTTTATATGAGAAATTAAAGGTGTGCACCTTGCTTCACGGACAGCGCCGCGATTTCCAGGGCCGTTGCTTGTATCGATCAGCCAGGAGAGCAGAGCCGATCCTGCAGGACAAGCCCCAAAACTTGCTGGTTTACAAGCACAGAGTTTGCTTCTTGCTCGTGCCACATGTCCATCAGGGGTCAGGTGCAAGTCTGCTCCTGTGACCTTTTCCTCCCGGGCCCTGAGGAAGAGGGCAGCCAGTCTCTGGACACCGCTGGTTATCGTGGTGGGGGAAAAGGTTCTTACATCAACACCAAATGCCATGGCTTAGAGATGACACATATCGTTTCCACTCAGAGCTCACTGGCCAGAACGGGTCACACCTCCCGCCCCACCCTAAGGAGGACAGGAAGAGTAAATCTACCTCACGCCTGGAAGGGGGGAAACTGGAAAATGCAGCCAATGACCCTACTAGCCACCACGATGCCCTCGAGAGCCCCTGCCTCGCCCAGAGGGATGGCTAGACAGTGGGAGGGGTGCAGGAGGCGGGGGGGGGGGGGGACACAGAGGCCTCGAGGGAGTTCGATTATAGGTCAAGGTGCAGGGCTGAGGCCAGAGGAGTGCCGACCGCCTTTCTCATCTAGACCCTACCCAGACAGCCCCCAGACCATTCTGTTCTGCAGGCAAACCCCGGACTCTCAACACGGGTGGTGAGGCTGCATGTGGCCTGTTTCCCCCGCTCTCTGGTTCAAGGGCAAAACAGTCACAAAGGGGTTATTTCTTTGGCTCCACCCCTCCTGCCCTGCTGGATCCCAGGCCTGTTCTCCTGATAGTCGGGAGAGCCCCTCCCCCGCCCCCTGCCGGGCGGCATCTCTGGTGTGCTCCCTTCCCTTCCCTGTGCCAGCCGTCAGCCCCTTCCTGCTCTGACTTGTGCCCCTCCTGTCACTGATGACGTCAAAGGCAGCGGCTCGCCAGCATTGTCCTCGGGCTCCCATAGCAGCTGTGCCTTTGCCAACAGCGCCACCTCCCGTCCCTTCGGAGGCTGCCGGTGGCGTCCTGTGCCCCCAGCGCCCCAGATCTCGAGCAACAGCCCTTGCCAGAAGATTCAGCAGGAGTCCTGGCACAGGGGAGCCTGAGCGGCCGACGCCGGCTGCCTTTCAGACTCTGGGCCTCAGGTCTTCCTGTGTCCCCCGTCCCAGCCACTGGCCTTTGCAGGTGTGGGTCCTCTGCCTCCAATGCTCTCACTACACTTCCTTCCCCATCCTCCTCAACCCTTGACTCCTCAGACTAAGTCAAGACCCCACTATCAAGCTCCCCCTAATGTGGGATCGGCAGGAAATGATGGCGGACCCGCTGGCCCAAAGCCTTTCCAAACAGCAAACAAATTCTTCCTACTGCTCTTGTGAATTCACACCCTGCCCCCCTGACCAGCTGCTCACACATCCTTTGTGACCTTCAGGGGAGGGATGCAGGCCTGTCAGACACCTTGGCCTCGGTGAGAAAACTTCTGTGGGCTTACAGTTTGCCCCAGCGAGCTGATGTGGCTGAGTGGCCAGGCTGGCCTGGGTGGCTAGGAAAGGAACCTTCTGTGTTCTCCATTTGCCACGGATGACACTCCTTCCTTGTGCCTACCCTTGCCGGTGTCATTCTGGCCCTCACTGGAGGCCAGGGAAGGTGAAGCCAACAGACCAGGCAGGGCGGTTTCCCAAGAGGCCAGTCCTCCCTCAAGAGCGGGCTGCTACCCAGCGCTGCCTCCAACGTGTAAAAGAAAATCGAGGCAACTCAGTGGTGGTACACCTGTCAGGAATAGGTAGGCAGACGAGGATCCATTCTTACCAGGGATCCTAGTGGCCAGAGAAAAGCATGTGCCCACAGCCGCTGCCTTCTGGGCATCACCTGGCCACACGCCAAGTGGTCCAGGATCCCGTGCAGAGCCCAGAGAACTCTCGGTCTCCCCCAACTCCCTTTCAGGGGCATGCGGACATGGAAAGTGCGGTCAGAAGTTTGAACCCAGGATCTGCTAACTTGGACCAATCGCCCAAACTTCCCGTGTTTCAGCTTCTCCGTTTGTCAACAGGGGCAATAATCCTGTTTGCCAAGGGTTATTTCAGGGAAGAGGTGAGAGGGAGGCCATGCTCCTCCTCCGCCTGACCCCACACCCTCAGGGATCACTGACCAGGGAGGTGTGGCTGTTACCACCTCTGTAGATTCTGGTCGCCAATCTGAGGGCCCAGCTGACTGAGTTATAACCACACTCTCCTTCTAATGTCCAAGATGACCCGGAAAAGAAACAGATCACACAGGAGTAAGTCAGTTTCAGCCCCACCCCTCTGCTGGCCATCTCAGAGGAGGCCACGTCCAGACCTGCTGGGGCCTCTCCTCTGGCCACACAGGCCGTGGTACCAGCTGGCTGTGTGGCCTAGTTCCCTCCTGCCGCCACTCCGGCCGCAGTCCCACACCCAGGGCACCCCCGGCTCTGAGCGCGTGGCTTCAGCGAAGGCAGTTCTTGCCTTTGTTTTCACTCAAATACCTCCAGTCGAATGATGTCAGTATCAGGCAGGTTTCTCCAGCAATTGACGTTTTGGAACAAATCCGGGGCAAGTTTTCCCACGATCACACATACACACAGCGAACACTGACAATCCGCAGGACACACGGGACCACCTTTTTCTTCTCCCATCGCCCCCAGACCTGAACAGCTCTCTGTTGCCCCCTTCTGTGCAGGTTGGGGCTGGGTTAGTGCGTCCAAGGACCTCCAAGCTCTCCACGCACGACGTTAACTCTCCTGCGAAGCTTGAGCGCAGGTGAGGAAGCTGTGAAGTCATTTCCCACAGTGGTGGAATGATGGGTTGATCGAGAAGGCTACCCCTGGATCTGATTTTAATTTTGATGAAAATGGTTTCTCTTAAAAGCAAAAGCTCCCCAGGACTTCCCTCTTGATGGAAGGATCAGAAACCCCGGGGCTTCAGGCTGCTACGCATTGACTGGCTGTGATGACAGGTCTAAATGCCGGTGGAGGTTTAATTGGGGAGGAATTTTTATCAAGATCCGTATGGTTTGGGCCGGTGCTCCGGGTACAAAGTGCCGTAAGTTTTGAGGTGTCTTTCACAGCCCAGCTTTTTCATTAGCCCCATTAGTTGTGGCTCAGGATCTTGCCACCCGGGCGGTGTCAGATCAGAAACAGCTGTCCTGAGGGGCGCCTGGGTGACGTTTGACTCTTGATTTCGGCTCAGGTCACAATCTCGAAGTCTGTGGGATCGAGCCCCGCCTCGGGCTCTGCGCTGATCATGCGGAGCCTGCTTGGGATTCTCTCCCTCTCTCTCTCTCTCTCTCTCTCTCTCTCTCTCTCTCTCTCTTCCCCTACCCACCCCTTCAAAATAAATAAATAAAACTTAAAAGAAAAAAGAAACAGCTGTCCTGATTGCTACGGTGAATGCCATAGGCTCACCTGTGTGCGACAGGCATCCAGGTGTGCGAGTTCACGGCATTCCTTCGACTGGGAACACTTGGTTCCATCACCTGGAAAGATCTAGGTCGTCCTCCAAAGCCTAAAGCAGACAAAACCTCCTTGGAGAAACTCCGGAATCCTCCGTGCAGAGTCGACTGTCACCAGCTCGGTGTTTCCATGGTACCTGTGGGTGCTTAAGTCCAGCCATATGCCTCTTTCCTTGTCTGTCTCCTTCTACTAGACTCTGGTGACTACACGGTGGGTTTTTCTCTGGTTGCATCTATGTCCCCAGCATCGACGCAAGGCCTAGACTCAAGTAGGGAGAGGTGAATAGTCTTTGAATAAAAGTAGAAGTTGAAAAGCGTGAGTTGGTGGCCATGATGTGTGGATGGCCACAGAAGGCTGTGGGAGCCTGTGTCCAGAGAACCTGAATTTCCTGCAGCAGCTTATCTCTGCTTGACTACACATCCTTTCTCCTGAAACAGAGGAAGCTGGGAGAGGGGCAAGTATTAAAGTAACTCAGAAGGTGCCGAGGAAAGGAAGCGACCCTCTTTCTGCCCGATGGCTGTGGAGAACAGCGGCCAGCTGTTAAAGGCTTAGCGGGCTAAGGTCATTACAGGCAGTTTCGTTTCGTTTTGTTTTTTTATGTTTATTTATTTATTTTGAGGAGGGGGAAGAAAGAGAGAGAGAGAGAGAGAGTGAGGGAATCTCAAGCAGGCTCTGCACTGCCAGCACAGAGTCCAATGCGAGGCTCAAACCCACCAACTGCGAGATCACGACCTGAGCCCAAACCAAGAGTCGGACGCTTAAGCGACTGAGCCACCTGGGAGCCCCTTTGCAAGCAGTTTCACATTGAATTCCCACATCCACTCCGGGAGGGAGGTACACATTTTATAAATGAAGAGATCAAGGCTCAGAGAGGAGAGCAAATTGCCCAAGAGCTCAGAGACACAGAGAGAAGTAAAAATCCAGGTCTGACTCCAAAGTTGGTGGTCTTAATTGTCCTGATTTATCTCCAAGGGGAAATGGATGGGAGTGGGGTGGAAATACAGAGGTCTAGGTTCACTCTCACTATAAAAGACTGTTGTGCCAGGATAAACATCATGGGGCACCCTGGACCCTTAATAGCCCGTGAAGACAGAGAAGAAAGATGAATGTTATTATCGCAGAAGAGCACAACACAGTTTGCAACTTATTTATTTCTTTATCATATATTTCTGAGTAGGGACAGAATTATCTCATTATGTATATAAGGGAACTGAGACAAAGGCAGTGGCAGTGGCTTGCTCAAGAGCACACAGCAAGTCAGCGAAGGACCTAAAGCCCAAAAAAATAATTTCAATTCAACTCCTAACAAGTGGAACCACCTGCAGATAACAGCCATACACTTTGGACAACGTACAAAATGACCACTTCAGAGCTCAGGAGAATGAACAAAAGCAAGCAGATTTTGAGGGGGAGTCAATATGGATTAAGTGATGGGCAAAGAGTGAGTTCTCCATTTTGTCAGCTTTTCCTTGAAAGCGGGTGTGATTGTGACACAACTCCAAGTGGCTGAAACTCTGATAGAAGGCCTGCCATCTTTCTGGAAAAATGGAAACCAGAGGACAGAACTCAGAGTAATCATGAATGATGGAAAGTGACAGGAAATTGATAAAGGAGAAAGCCAAAGAATGGAAAAGAGAGAAAACAAGTAATAAAATAGTCACCTTAAGTCCAACCATATCAATAACTACACTAAATGTTAATAAGCTAAATACTCCAACAAAAAGCAGAGATGATCAGAATAGATGAGAAAGCAACAGGCAACCATGTGCTGTCTATAAGAGACATGTAAAGATTATAAACAAACAGGGGTGCCTGGGTAGCTCAGTCAGTTAATTATCCAACCCTTGATTTTGGCTCAGGTCATGATTTCATGGTCTGTGAGACTGAGCCCTGTGTCAGGATTCTCTCTCTCCCTTTCTCCCTGCTCCTCCTCTGTTGGCATATGTGCTCTCTCTCTCTCTCTCTCTCTCTCAAAATAAATGAACATTTTTAAAAAGATTATAAACAAACATATGTAAAATTAAATATAAAGAGACAGTCTGAAAGTAAATGGATAGAAAAATATATACTATGCAAACCATCAGCATAAGAAAGCAGGGATGGCTTTCTTAATATCAGATAACATAGACTTTAAGACACCAAACATAACATTACCAAACATAACAAGGGACATCTCATGATGATGAAAGGGTCAATTTATTTGGGAAACATAATAACAAAAAATGTGTACACATCTGTAAAAGAGCTTCAAACTACATGAAGCAAAAATACATGCAAATAAAGGAGTGATAGTAAGTTCCAAACTCACAGCTGGAAATTTTAACATCCTCCTTCTTATGAATTAATAGACCAACCAATCAATCAATCAATCAATCAGTAAAGTCATGGAGAATCTGAACAACACTATTAATTATTTAGAACTAAGTGCTATTCGTAGAACCCTGAACACAGAGACTGCTGAATACACATTCTTTTCAGGGACACATGGTATGGTCACCAAACTAGACCATTTGCTGGATCATTAAGCAAGTATCAATAAATTTAAAGGATTTAAGTCATGCAAAAAATGTGCTCTGACCACGACTGAGCTATATTCAAAATCAATAAAAAATAAGATATCTAGGAGAATCCCAACCATTTGGGAATAAAAAGGTATACCTCTAAATAATCCATAGGCCAAAGAGGATTTCTCAAGGGAAACTTAAAAAATATATACTGAACTAAATTAAAATGAAGAGACAATGTAATGAAATAAACCAGAGATTTCAAAGCTCGTGGTCTCAACTCTGCTTGAAGGGTAACCGTCTTTGAAAATCGCTTTGTGCTCCCCATGGACAAAAGCACATGAATTCTGCTGTTACGGGTACTTTCCTCACGTGAGCTTTCGTGCTCAGCCTGCAAAGGAATCATGCTTGTCCAAGTGAAATAACTATGGTTCTCTCACGTCCTTAAAAAAAAAGAGAGAGAGAGAGACAATGTATAGCAATTGGCAGGATGCTTCAAAAGCATTACTTAGAATAATGTTTGTAGTGGTGAAAGCCTCAATAATGGCTCTCCCAAATACGTCCGTGTCCTAATCCCTGGAACCTGTGACTATTATTTTATATGTCTTTGCTGATGTGCTGAAGTCAAGGATCCTGAATAGGGAGACTGTTTTGGATTATATGAGTGGGCACAAAATGTAATCCCAAGTGCCCTTGTAAGAGGGAGGAAGGGGGGCACCTGGCTGGCTCAGTCAGTAGAGCACGTGACTCTTGAGCTCGGGGTTGTGAGTTTGAGTCCCACTTTGGGCATAGAGATTACTTAAAAATAAAATCTTTAAAAAAAAAATAAGAGGGAGGAAGGAGGAGATTTGCCTAAGAAGAGAAAGTAGGAGGTATGATGATCAAAGCAAGAGGTCGAAGTCATGCAAGGAAGGGGTCTTGAGCCAAGGAATGCAGGTGTCTCCAGGAGCTAGAAAAGGCAAGAAAGCATATTCACATCTGGAGCCTCCAGAAAGAACCAGTCCCTCTGACACCTTGACGTTAGCCCGGCAAAACTGATTTCAGGCTTCTGTCCTCTAGAACTCTAAGAGAATAAATTTGCTGTGTGAAGCCATCAAGTGTGTGATAACTTGTTACAGAGGTAGCAGGAAGTGAATGCAACAGCTTGAAATGTTTATATCGGAAAATATGAAAAACGTAAAATCAATGACCAAAGATTCTAGATCAAAATCTAGAAAGATACATCAAGAAGCGAGAAAGAAGAGAGCAAATTAAACTCCAAGTAAGCAGAAGGAAGGAAGATCATGAGGATGAGAGCAGAAACCTATGAAGTAGAAAATAGACCAACCACAGAGAAAATTATCAAAGCCGAAAGCTAGTTCTTCAAGACGATCCACAAAGTGGGGGCACCTGGGTGGCTCAGTCAGTTAAGCATCTGACTCTTGGTTTCAGCTCAGGTCATGATCTCACCGTTCGTGGGTTCAAGTCCCACGCTGGCAGTGCAGGGCCTGCTTGGGATTCTCTCTCTCTCTCTCTCTCTCTCTCTCTCTCTCTGCCTCTCTTCTGCTTGCTTGCACTCTCTCTCTCTCTCTCAAAATAAATAAATAAACTTAAGGAAGAAAAGCTAAATGCATAAGCTTCAACTTAACCGTTGTAGAAGAAAACGTGGGAGAAAAAATCATAACTTCGGGGCCAGGCGGTGATTTCTTAGAAAACACTCAATGAGCACGAACCATAAAAGACAAAAGTTGATAAAAATTGTATTTTATAAAAACTAAAGACTTTCGTTTTTCAACAAAACAATAAGAGAGGGAGAAGAGAAGCCCCAGAACAGGAGAAAACCATCTCAGCGCAACATCTGACAAAGGACTTGTATCTAGAGTATACTAAAAATTCTGAGAACTCAATAATAAGAATACAACTCGAGTTTTAAAACGGGCAATAGATTTAAACAGACACTTCACCGAAGAAGATAGATGAATGGTTCACAGGCACATGATGAGATCACCGACATCATTATTATCAGGGAAATGCAGATGGAAACATCAGGGAGGCACCGCGACACTCCCATCAGAACGGCTAAAATGGAAAAGACCACCAATTCCAAGGACTGGCAAGGATATGGAGCAACCCGAGCTGTCATGAACTACTGAGGAGAGCCTGAGATGTACGACCACTTTGGAAAACTACTTGGCACGTTCTCCAAAAGGTAAACATTCACCTACCATGCTACACAGCCATTTCACCCTTAGCACGTACCCTGGAAAAACGCAAGCATGCCCATCCAAGAGTAGGACAAAGCAGCCTTGTTCACAATGGCCTCATATTAGATACAACCCCGGGGGGGGGGGGGGGGGCGCCTGGCTGGCTCTTTCGGCGGAGCGTGTGACTCTTGATCTCAGGGTCGTGAGTTCGAGCCCCAAGTTGGGCATAGAGATGATTTAAAAAGAGAACCTTGAAAAGAACAACAGAACAGAATAGAAAAGAATGCAAATGTCTGTGAACAGGGTAAACAAAATGTGGTATATCCATACGCATCACTCATCAGTTTTAAAACATGAACTGCGATACACACAACGATGCGAGTGAATCTCAAAAGCATTATGCTGGGAAAGAGAGTATGTACAAATATATACTATATTATTCCATTTATATACAATTCCAGGAAACGCTATGTAATTCTATTTATATACCATTCTAGGAAATTCTCTCTGCATAGTATTTCCACGCTGTACATGCAATTTATATGTGTCACTATAGCGACAAAATACCAATCGGGGGTTGCCTGCGGCTGGGAGAGAAATGGGCTGGAAATAGGAATCTTTTGGGATCATACATGTGTTCTGTATCGTGATGGTGTTTAAAGCTTCAGCTGTTAAAATTCTTTTTTTTTTAATTTTCTGAATAATACGCTTTTTTTTCAGTTCAACCATCATTTTTTATTTGTTCTTTATTGTATTGTATGTATGTATTTTTTTATTTAATGGAATTTATTGTCGAGTTGGCTAACATACGGTGCTTACGGTATGCTCTTGGTTTTGGGGGTAGATTCCCATGATTCGTTGCTCACATACAACACCCAGTGCTCATCCCAACAAGTGCCCTCCTCAATGCTCATCGCCCATTTCCCGCCCCCCCATCAACCCTCAGTTTGTTCTCTGTATTTAAAGAGCCTCTTATGGTTTGCCTCCCTCTCGGTTTGTAACTATTTTTCCCCTTCCCTTCCCCCATGGTCTTCTGTTAAGTTTCTCAAGACCCACATGTGAGTGAAAACATATGAAATCTTTCTCTGACTGACTTATTTCACTCAGCATAATACCCTCCAGTTCCATCCACGTTGCTGCAAATGGCAGGATTTCATTCTTTCTCATTGCCAAGTAGTATTCCATTATATATAAACCACATCTTCTTTATCCATTCGTCAGTTGATGGACATTTGGGCTCTTTCCATAATGTGGCTGTTATTGAAAGCGCTGCTGTAAACATTGGGGTACATGTACCCCTATGCATCAGCACTCCTGTATCCTTTGGATAAGTTCCTAGCAGTGCTATTGCTGGGTTGTAGGGTAGTTCTATTTTTAATTCTTGAGTTGTGCACTTGAGTTGGATGTAGTTTGTCATATGTAAAAATTTACCTCGATTCTATTGACAAGAAACAAGCCGAGCCAGCCCTCTTTCTGTTACATGCATTGCATTTGGGTCCGACAGCATCCACGGCCACATCTCCAGCAGCCGGGGAGTGCAGAGAGCGGCCCAGGTCCCTGCAGCAGGAAGGGACGCTCATGGAGCAGCTGATGAGAATATGCTGTGCCAAGGCCATGCCAGAGGAAGCCCATGGGATTGTGGGAGCCCAGAAGAGGAGCGTTAGAATCCCCACCGACGGTCTGAGGAGCTCCCTCTGAGGAGCTGAGGGAGTCGTGAAGGATAAGCAGGAGGCGGCCAGGTGAAGGAGGACCAGGCGTGTAAGATGGCAGACGGTTGGGCACTAGCCGAGGAACAGAGGAGGAACATCCCAGGAGATGTGGGGGAAGCTACCAGCATTTCAGGGGTGCTGGAGCACAAGGGCTGAGGGAGGGGCAGGGACAGAATGAACACGGAGAGGCCATGTCTGGGAGCCCCCCTCCCCCTCCTGCACTGTGCCCACGTGAGTGCCCCATTGGTTCCTGAGCTCCAGAGAGGATGGGACCTTGTCTGATCTTTATGTCCCCAGAATGTTTCAAGTGCCAGGCACACAGAAGGGGAGGGTATCAATGAGTGTTCAACAAATGACTGATGGAATGAAGGAATGAATGAATGAATGGCAGGGGGACTGGCCTTTCAGGTCCACTTCTTCAGCCACATGAAAACATCCTGCCAGGGGCACCTGGGTGGCTCAGTCGGTTGAGCATCCAGCTTCGGCTCAGGGTCATGACTTCACAATTTGTGGGATCGAGCCCCACGTCAGGCTCTGCACTGACAACTTGGAGCCTGCTTCAGATTCTCTCTCTCTCTCTGCCCCTCCCCTGCTCACTGCCTCTCTCTCTCTCTCTCTCTCTCTCTCTCAAAAATAAATAAACATTAAAACAAACAAACAAAAAAGTCCTGCCAACGTTAACACCAAAGGTCGCTCCTTAGGTTCTACTGGGGACAATGCTTTCTCCTCGTTCTTTTCTTTTCTTTTTTCTTTTCTTTTCTTTTCTTTTCCTTTCCTTTCCTCATTCCTTTCCTTTTCTTTCTTTCCTTTCCTTTTCTTTTATTAAATTTGAGAGAGAGAGCACATGTGCAATTGGGGGAGAAGGGCAGAGGGAGAGAGAGAGAGGATCTTAAGCAAGTTCTACACTCAGCACAGAGCCCGATGTGAGGCTCAATCCCACGACCCTGGGATCAATGACCTGAGCCGAAATCAAGAGTCAGACACTCAACCGCCACCCAGGTCCCCTCTCCTCATTCTTTCTGTCATTGGCTAGACAGCTCTGTAACCCTGGGGACAGATGTGGCCATGGGAGGGGTGCAGGCCCCATTGGGACACCTTTCCAACATTCACGTGAGCTAAGGCTCCGGCAGACTGGATGAACACGAAGATAACTCAGAAGAGACCAGTAGGCTGTGGAATTCAAATTCAAGGTGTAGCAAAGGGGGAGAGGGTAGGACTCTAGTCAGGAGGCCAACACACCCCATCGGTGGCCCTTTCCCCAAGTCACACGTCTTTGGGCCTTTGAGTTTCCAGGCGTTGGGTGACCCATGCGACTGCTGTGGTAACATTGCTTCCAGTAACCTCTCCTCCATGTGGAGGTGAGACAAGCCTCGGACACCCTCCGTGGCTCCTTTTTGGCCCCTGGTCTCATTTCATACAGGCCCAGGGATGACCTTATCTGGTTTCTTAAGGTGGTCCAGCTCCTTCTCAAGCCTGGGTAGTGTCGGCCCTGTTTTCTGGGTCAGAGCGCCCTCCTTCCTTGTTCTTCAGGGTGTAGGCCCCGGTTTCCCATTGTTCGCATGCCTCTGGCGTCCACCACGCAGGGCCCACCACACTGGAGACAGGAAGCCAAGAAGTTCTAGATCTACCAGTGGTTTCCGTCATGGAAACAAATCTGGCCCCTCACTTCCCGGAGCCGGGCGATTCTGTCGGTGAGTTCATCTGCCACCAGCCTAACACCCAACTCGGACCCAAACACCGCCCATGATTCCCACGCCCAGCCCCTTGAGTGTGTCCCAACCTCCCTGACCGCTGTCCCTCTGACATCCCAGCGTCCCCCTGCCTTTGTTTCTCAAGGTGCAGACTCACTTCCCAGCTATGTCCTTGTCACCATGAGACTCACGAATTCACTTCTGAAACACTCCATTCTGATCTCCCTACTCAAATCTGCTCAGAGCTTAGCTTTCCCTCCGTGGTTCTTATCAAACCCTCATCTCTAGCCTTGCAAAGCGCCTTTGGCCATTTTCTCTATCTCGTCTCCCTCGTGCGGGTTAGTGTCCCCATCATCCTCTCTGGACCCTGCCCCTTCCAAGATCTAGCAGCAATTCGACACCGCTGTCTTTCCTGATCCCAGCTCAAGAGCCCTCCGAGGGGCCAGCTGGATTTCTGCCTGTTGCGTCTGTCCAGCCTGCTGTGTACCCCTCGGCCTTTCTCCCCGCGGGTTCAGCTCAATTAACACATCATCTTTCCATGTGCCAGGATTAGACGCTCCCAGCATTCGCATTCTGACGGCAAGTACAAACTCTGTCTTCTAAACCAGTCTCCTGACCCTCTGAGCCACCAGATGCCTACATATGAGCCTTTCAAATTCTTAGCTGCTGGGTTTTTAACAATCCCACTGAGATTTTTTCGCTACTTGAAGGATAGTGGAGACGTCACAGCATCTGAAGGATCAGGGCCCCCAGCCCCCGGGGTTGGTTCACTGATACAACCCTGAGGTCCACTGTCCTGCGGCTGAGGCAGACACCAGGAACTCTCCACATCCACGGTCACTGTATGATGGGGAAGGACAGTCCCTGTGTCCTATGATCTTTCATCTCAGAGGCTGGCCCCACCCAGTTCCTTCCCTGTTGGAGGATGACATTCAATGAAAACAAAGAACAGGGGCCTCTGGGTTGAGCATCTGACTCTTGGTTTCAGCTCAGGTCATGATCTTGGTTTCAGCTCAGTCGGTTGAGCATCTGACTCTTGGTTTCAGCTCAGGTCATGATCTTGGTTTCAGCTCAGTCGGTTGAGCATCTGACTCTTGGTTTCAGCTCAGGTCATGATCTCACAGTTCGTGAGTTCGAGTCCCACATCGGGCTCTGTGCTGACGGCGTGGGCCTGCTCGGGATTCCCTCCCTCCCTCTCTGCGCCTCCCTTGTTCTCTCTTCCAAAAAATAAATACACTCATAAAAAAATTTTTTCAAAGAATACCAAGAACAGAATTTGTGGTGGCTGATCTGTTGCTCCTGGCCATACCTAATGCTAACCATCCGAAGGCGTCAAACCTCACGCCTTGAGGGCTCTCTACCTCTTGGGGAACACAGCAGAGGGGTTGCACATTACAGTTCTGGTCTGTAACGGGATGAATGAAGGGCGGTGAGGAAAATAACAGGCTGCGGAGCCAAGAATTATTCCACTCACCAAAGATTAGGAAGCCTGAAATAGCAATACTACTTGTTTTGAGTAGAGCCTTAGATAATTGGACAAGGCACAAGAGGCACATGGAAAGACATCAAGGGCTAGGTTACTTAACGTTGGGGAAATATCCGGCGAATCCTTCTCTTTAACCCCCGTGCAGAAAATCACTGCTAATGAGTCCTGGGTGACAGCTAGACCTGAATGCTCGGCGAAGTGTTTTGCACCTTCCCCTAGAATCTGATGGCTGGTCTGGTGAACCCATAGGACCGCCATTTATCCGACCAGCCACATGACAAGGATGGCCGGAGTTTCCTCCCTTCCACCCTGCTGGGAGAGAACTGGAACAAGGCAGTTCTGGGAAGAAGGGATGTCAGGTGGGGTCTGGGAAAGAAAGAAGAGAGAGAGAATCGCCATGATTCCTTGGTGGGGAAGGGAAGGCCTTGACATGCTTGACATTCCATGAGGGAGGGAGGGAGGAGGAAGTCTGTGGGGTTCAAGACTCGGCCCTCCTGCCCACTAGAGAAACACGGTCATCTATCACTCAATCCCAGGTTCTGGACACCAGCTGAGGAAAACGCCTGTGCTCAGTCCAAAGCCCGATGTGGACAAGCTCCCCCTGGGTGTCTCAGTGGGGCCTGCAGCCTGCTGAGGTCTGAGGAAAAAGCAATGGAGGACTTGCTCCCTGAGAGCCCAGAAGACAAGCCCATGGGGAAGGGAAGTCCAGAGCCCAGGCGAGCCCCTCGATGAACACAACAGAGGCCTGCTGTATCAGTCCACATTTATTGAAGTAGCTTATAGAACACAAGACTGGGAGAGCCACATGAATCTGAAATTCCATCTTGCTGGGCGCCTGGGTGGCTCAGTCGGTTAAGCATCCGACTTCAGCTCAGGTCATGATCTCGTGGTTTGTGAGTTCAAGCCCTGTGTCGGGCTCTGTGGTGACAGCTCAGAGCCTGGAACCTGCTTTGGATTCTGTGTCTCCCTCAGTCTCTGCCCCTCCCCCGCTCGCACTCTGTCTCTCTCTCTCTAAACTAAAAAAAACATTTTTTTGAAATACCATCTTGCCTAGTACTGTCCCCCACCCCCCCAGACGATGAAGAAACTGAGGCTCAGAGAGGCGATGTCTCTTGGCCCCAAGCTGCTTGATCTCCTCGACATGTGGCAAGATTCCTCGACCTGTTGCTGGTGTCTTTTGCTTTTCTTCCCTTTTTTGTTTTTTGTTTTTTCCCCAAATCAACCACTATTCCAACTCAGCCTTTGGAACTTCATCGGTGTCTCGGTGTGCCCTGGTCCCTAAGAGCAGCAGCAACTTGCCAAACGTTTCCCCCACCCCACTGCCATCGTCCCCACCGCCAGCACTGCGGCCAGCATCCTTGTCGCGGCCACCAACCGTCACGAGGAAGTCGCCGTCTACCTAAGGTGAGCCTGCTGGAAGATGAAGGTGGGTCGAGACAGGAAAGGTAGGGCTGGAGTCCCCTCAGCAAGGGGGGAGTCCGTCCTCGCTGGCATGTCCCTCAAACCATGGGGAGGGTCAACAGAGAGGCACTTCTCCATATGCCAACAATTCTAACTGTAGTATTCCTGGCCTTCCCACGGCTTGTTCCTCCACATCTCTCTTGAGCCATGTCCTCCGTGTCCTCTTTGGTCCATCCCCCTCACTCTCTAGCCCCCTCCCTCCTTCTTCCAGCTTCCGCCTGCCTTCCTTCTCTTTGACGCCCCTCTCATTGGCATTAATCCCTCCCCCCCGCCGTGTGCAGCTACAGAAATGCCAAACTCCTTTACACCACATTCCAAAAATTTTTTAATTTTTTTTTAAGTTTATTTACTTATTTTGAGAGAGAGAGAGAGAGAGAGAGAGAGAGAGAGAGAGAGAGTGAGCAGGGCAGGGGCAGAGAGAGGGAGAGAGAGAGAGAATCCCAAGCAGCCTCTGCTGTCATTGAGGAGCCCCAACGCATTGTCAGGGATCAAACCCATCGGCTGTGAGATGGTGACCTGGGCTGAAACCAAGAGTCAGATGCGTAACTGACTGAGCCACCCAATCGCCCCTCAAAAACTTTATTTGGCCCCCTCTTCTCCTCTCATGAGGTACCTCCATGCCTTTGTCCCGCACATGACCCTGCTCCCTGCCCTGTTTGGAGGTCATGGGGCCGGGCCCTACTTTAGACTTTCATACATCCGGTTGAGCTCCTTCAACTTGTTCTCTAGCAACTGGGCCTGCTGTCTCAGCCTTTCAGCCGACTCTGCCTTTGCCCCCTGATGCAGGTGCTTTGACTCTTCCACAAGGTTGGCCACATCCACCAGAAGGGAGGTGATCACGGTGCCCACGTCCATGATCTGGGCTCCTCTGATCATTGCCAGAACAGTGCCTCCAAAAACTTTCTTCACCCGCTTGTCACTTCGAACTGAGACTCTCCCAGCTGTCATGAACCTCTTGGCACAGGCTGCTGAGGACTGGCTTTGGCCAGCCTGATGGCATGAACATTCTTTCCAATGTTTCGCAGGACTCGCACGAAACTGTTTGTTACGGAAAACATTCGGGGTGTGTTCTGACACAGAGCCTTTGCAATGGTCTTCCCTCTGTTATCGCCAGCTGATGCCAGGCGACGGGCTTTGGCTTCCGCGGACGACGTGCTCGAGTGCTTCACGATGCTGCTGGACACAGTGGTCACAGCAGATGCTGTTCGCAGCCCCACCCCCGTTGCCAAGAGTGACAGACTGATCCCTGATGTCACAGGTGCCAGACCCAGGCCCAGGATGGTCAGGACCCCAGACATCACGCCGGCGGAGCTGGCCATGATGTTGGAGATGGTGCAGCCCCTGTGTACCTTGTCAACCTTGTCCGCCAGCTTGTGGAGCTTTCGTATTTGCCCCTTAAGCTCCTGTTTCAACCGGGGATAGTCGTTCAAAAACCTCTCCTCCAGGTGGTCTCTTTGGATCCTCTCTCTGCCCTCCATACACAGGTCTGCCTGCAGCTCACACAGACCTGCGTGTAGCACATCTGCCTCCTCCCTGGAAAGGTGAAGGTCAAGCGATTAGGAAAAGCTTAGCCGTCAAGTGGGCTTGATTCCGTCTTTCCCGCATCGACCGCAGAACGTGCACTACAAATCAAATGGACAAGAGTTTGACAGATGCGAAGAATGTTTCTTGCCATGTGACACACACGTTCTGTACCTTGCTCGTGCTCCATAACACATACTCAGCCAGGGAATGAATACGTGCTCCTCTTCAGATGCTCTAAGTGGGAGGCATGTTTTTAAGGGTATTTATTTATTTACTTCGAGGGGCGGGTGGGGGGAAGGAGGAGCAGAGAGAGAGGGAAAGAAAGAATCCCAAGGAGGGTCTGGGCCGTTGAGATCACGACCTGAGCCCAAATCAAGAGTCAGACACTCAACCGACGGAGCCACCCGGGCACCCCAACTGGTAGGTATTCAGGAAAGATGGCTTCTCACTCAAGGGCAGGTCAACACTCTCAGCGCCACAGTGTTTGTGGATGAACAAAGGGAAGTGGCATTGGAGCAGAAAAACCTTCATTCGGAGAAGCTTAGTGTGTACGGAAGGATGAACCTTACCCACAGAGAGGTCTGCCCTCTGCCCTTGGCTACTGGGAAGTGACCTCTAGGCCCCTGCCTGGAATGGTAAGGGTCCTAGAAGGATAGGACTGTCTTCCTTTGCATGGGCCTTTGGCCTGACATCGCGACGTACGATGGGGGCTTTGGGTCGTGTGCTATCGGTTCTGACCTACGGAGGCACTAGAAACTAAAGGCATGGGTGTGACCTCAAGGAGGGGCTGGAGATGACAGACAGGTCAGCCATGCAGCGAATGTCATTGGGCCCCCATAAAACTCTAAAAGACTCTCTCCTTGATCTTCTAGGCCCTCTTTTTGACTAGATGCAGTGCCTGTGTAGCCTGTCGACCTTGGCCTTCTGTGTCCTGTCCGTGACAGCCTGTAGTGCCCGGGCTTCGCAAGAACCCTGTTAGGTCAGTTTAATGAGAATCTTCCCACTCTTGATAACGGATCACCTTTGATATCTGATCGAATCCCACCTTTGATGTGGAAGCTCTTTTTTTTTTTTTATTTACTTTGAGTGTGAGAGAGAGCACGAGCAGAGGAGGGCAAGAGAGAGAGGAAGAGAGAGAGAGAATCTCGAGCAGGCGCCTCGCTGTCAGTGCCGAGCCCGGCACAGGGCTCGATCTCGAGAACCGCGAGATCATGACCTGAGCTGAAATCAAGAGTCGGACGCTTTCCCGACTGAGCCACCCGGGCGTCCCTGATGTGGAAGCTCTTGACCTGCCTTCAGCAAGAACCCTGCTGGGTCCGTTTAGCAAGCGTCGTCCACCTTCTTCTCTTAGTGATTTCTCATCTGCCGCCCCCGCCCCGCTCCTCGGCTATAAATCCCCAGCTCTGTATCCGGAGCAGAGCCTGATCTCCCTTCTATGGCCACAGCCCTGAATTAAGTCATCTTTTTAATCAACGTCAAAGTGTTTTCTCTCACAGTGTGAGCTTCCCTGGTGGGCCATGCTCCATTTGCACTGTCACAGATTGAACGCAGGACGGTCACGCGTCCGGAGGAGGACGACGGAAGCTTCGCATTTGAAACCCTCCCAGACCCTCCCCCATGCGTCTCCCCCCCGTGGCCACCTGCATCCTTGCCTGGAAGACAGCGTGACTGAGTGTGACAGCTCTCAGTGCTCTCTGTGAACACTTTCAGAGAATCATCCAACCTCACGGCGGTTTGAGGACCACGGCCCAGTGACTGCCCCAACTGACTGAGAAGCAGGACGTCCGTTACCCTGGTTCCCCCCCAGACTCTTCCAGTTCACCTCGTTGACTCCTGACCCACCACCCAGCACCCCCAACCTCTCAGGTGTCATCAGCCTAACTCACACCTTAGCTGGTGACAGCTTCATAGGCATGCACACCAATGCCATGTGCAACTTTTATGAAATCGCTTAAAGATATGAGAGACTTGGAGAGCCATCTGTATGAAACCCCAAGCCTGAAAAGACCGCATTTGGACAAGCTGGTGGAGGAAGTACTTTCCCCTCTGGTGGGGACTTGTGCGTCTCCCCAGAATTGAGTACAGAATTAGCAGCTGCCCCCTGTGATGCCACTAGTTGTCGCAGAGCCACGTTGGCTCCCACTGGTCTGGGGCTGCTCTTCGTAGAAGAGGATAGGGGCGCCTGGGTGGCTGAGTCGGGCAAGCATCCGACTTCGGCTCAGGTCATGATCTCGCGGTTCGTGAGTTCGAGCCCCACGTCGGGCTCTGTGCTGACAGCTCGGAGCCTGGAGGTTGCTTCGGATTCTGTGTCCCCCTCTCTCTCTGCCCCTCCCCTGCTCATGCTGTCACTCTGTCTCTCAAAAGTAAACATTAAAAAAAATTTGTAAGAAGAGGAGAGGCTTCCAAATGGTGGTCAAGACCCCCCAGCTCCCAGGCAAAGTATGGAGGAGACAACACCCCTCCCCGCCATGGCCCTGCATGCCTAGTGGTGAGGAGATTAAAGAAGGAAGGGAACAAATGTCCCCTCTCCCTCTCCCAGGACCTCGAGTTTTTTTTTTAATTTTTTTTTTCAATTTTTTTTTTTCAACGTTTTTATTTATTTTTGGGACAGAGAGAGACAGAGCATGAATGGGGGAGGGGCAGAGAGAGAGGGAGACACAGAATCGGAAACAGGCTCCAGGCTCTGAGCCATCAGCCCAGAGCCTGACGCGGGGCTCGAACTCACGGACCGCGAGATCATGACCTGGCTGAAGTCGGACGCTTAACCGACTGCGCCACCCAGGCGCCCCGCAAGACCTCGAGTTTTGTGCCGGGAGCTTCACTCAGTCCTAGCCTTGCTGCCCAAGTTTACCTAGTCCTCCAACCTAGACTTCCTCTTGTCCATCCCGGCCTTTGGACAAGACGATTGCCCTTGGGCCCCCACCTTTGACCTTGCAGTTCATGCTAAGGCCTTCGCCATCATCTTATCAGGTTGAGTTACTGTTTACATTGAACAAATGACTAATAGACTACACACCCAGAAACACAGGGCTGGACAGAGATAGAGTCTGGATCCAACACAGCTTGGTCCAACTCCACTCCAGTCTCTCCACCTCGTGGGCCAGCAGGATCCTGCAGTATTCATACAACTCCTTAGATGGGGAGGGAAGGCTTTAGCCCAAATGCCCAGGGGCACAGACTGGTACGTCAGCGTTCTTCAGACTGGTCCCTCATCTCCAGGAAGAAGACCCTTGGCCCCTGTCTCTTCGTGGCAATCTTCTAAAAAGTTAACATTGAGGCCCCTGGGTGGCTCACTCGGTTGAGCGTCCAACTCTTGATTTCGGCTCAGGTCATGATTTCATGGTTCATGAGTTCGAGCCCTGAGTCGGGCTCTGGGCTGACAATGTGGAGCCTGCTTGGGATTCTCCCTCTCTCTCTCTCTTTCTCCCTCTTTTTCTCTGCCCCTTCCCCAGTTGTGCTGTCTCTGTCTCTCTCTCAAAATAAACAAGCTTAAAAAAAAATAAAAAGTTAACATTGATCGAGCACCTACTATGTGCCGGTGACGATGCCAAGCCCTTTACGTACATTATCTTGGTTTCTCCCCGATAAAATTGAACAGATGAAGAAACCAAGGCAGAGATAGGTCTGCTTTAGGTTCAGGCCCAAGGTCACCTAACTTGCCCTCTGCAGGTCTCATCTCTTCTCAACCCGAGGCCATTCCCTGCCAGCGAATGCCATGGGAGACATATTCCTCACGGATTGTTGAGAAGGAGCACACTCAACCCCAGCCCGAGGATACTGCCACGCGGAGATCTGGGGACCACCTTGGGGCATCCCCGGGGGGTTACCTGGACAAGTTGGCCTCAGCCATGAAGCTCTCCCAGGCTTCCTGGTCAGTCAGCAGGAGATGTAGGTCATCCCAGCTCACTGAGTCCTGGAAATACTCAATGATATCCTCCATATCGCTCTCTGGATGGGGAAAAAAAAGAAAAAAGTGAAGAGTTGTTTTGTTTTTTCTTCTTCCTGCTTCGCTAAGGGAGAGAGGAAACCGGGGCTTAGCTGGAGGGAACCCACAACACTAAATCTGTGTATTCACTGCAAGCCGGCCTAGGCAGGGGTATTGAGGTGAATACCCTCAGGCCTCGCCTCAGCTTTCACATCTGATATGTCGGGGGCTTATTCCTGAGACACGGGCAGGTGGCAGCCGGGGGGTACTGGGGGAGGGGAGGTTTCCACCTGGAGCTGACAGGGTCCGTGTAGAGGGGACAGCAACGAGACTCAGGGCCAGCATACTGTGTGGCAGGTCCCGGCCCAGACCACATACACACATTATATTTGATCGTTGCAACAACATAAGGGAATATTCTCATTTTACAGGTGAGGTTAGGCAAGGCACCCCGGGTCACACAGGTGGGAGGTGGCCAAGGCCACCCTGGGGTCCAGTTCAGTGGCCCACCGTCCCTCGCGGACCAGCAGTCAGGCCGGCCGCAGGGCGAGAGCTGGAGGGAATGGCTTGGTAAAACCCTACAGTCGTCCCCAGCCGGGCTGGACAGGTCAAGAGGGCAGGAGAAGCCCCCAAGGTGACTAGTTCAGGACTCCTTCCTTCTCTCCTTCCCCCCTGCCGTCCCCCACCTCCTGTGGGCTGTCCCGGCCTCGCTTCTGGGTCATTGGATGGGCGGCAGGGGGAGGGAGGAAGTGAGCACCTTTGCCATGACCCTGAGAAGAGGACAGGAGGGAGGGGCCCCTATGGACTCCCGGACCAAGGGTGGGGGCTCCCCCTTGGTCCCTCTTGAAGGGCCCAGGACACTCAACAGTCCCCTTCAAGGGACTGATTCCACTGTGGGTTAACTCAGCTGGAGGCACTCCCCCAATTCCGGGAATCATCTGGAAGGTGACTACCTGGGCAGAGCCCACAGGCTTCTTGGGTACGGTGCCAGCAGTGGGATCTCAGACTTTTCCCCCCAGCTTGCGTCTGCGTCCCGGTCGGAAGGAGGGGTCGCTTCACCCTTGAGAAAGAGAGAACAAATTGTGCAGTCAAGTGTGAGCCAGCGGTGACCGCAGGGAGCAGCAAGGGGCCAGGTCCCTGGTGGTTCCCTCTGGGAAGGTCACAAATGCCAAAATGGACTTACCCTGATATGTCCGTCTGTCTCCTGGCCTCTACTGGCTGCTATTTAAGGAAGGTTACTCAGCTCACTCCAGCCTGTTCCCAAGCCAGGTCACAGTCCTGCTGTCCTGTTGGGGCACAAGGAGAAGACAATCAGAGAGGGAGACTGCCCTCTGAGAAGCTATAGAGGCAATAAAACCAAACACAGAAGAAAAGATGGGACGGAATGTTCTAGAAGTTACTCGAGGTCAGGCACATCTGTGTTTATTAACTGGCGATAGCTAATGTGGATCAAGTATCTAGGAGGGGCAGGGCTCCTTATGGTTCCTTCACTGATTAGTCACACACACTCCATGAGGTGGGTGCTCTTGGGGTTGCCATCTTATTTTGTTTTAAGGTTTGGGGCTCCTGGGTGGCTCAGTCGGTTGAGCGTCCGACTTTGGCTCAGGTCATGACCTCGCGGTCTGTGGGTTCGAGCCCCGCACTGGACTCTGTGCTGACGGCTCTGAGCCTGGAGCCTTGCTTCGGATTCTGTGTCTCTCCCTCTCTCTGCCCCTCCCCCGCTCACACGCATGTGCTCTCTCTTTATCTCTCTCTCTTTCAAAAATAAATAAAACGTTAAGAAAAAAAAAGTGGGATGATAACATGAGTTAAACTAGAACACAGTGAACTCTAACCTTCAACAGATAGATTTCCTAGCAATATGTCACCCACTCACATAGGCACCCGTGGGTGTTTCTTACTCAAAGGTAGCAAGACTCCTTGGGGGGGAAACTGAATTCCTGGATTCCACGGGTCTACAATGTCCACACTCCAGGGCGCAAGGATGCTTTCAGGGAGGTTCAGAGCCGTGCTCAACAGGGCACCCATGGGGAAGTCCCAACAGATTACATCTAATAATAATAATAATAGATAATGATCATCATGATCACGTTTAATTGGGCCAGGCTGAGTCAGTGAAAAGCCATGAGTTCCTAATAATATTCAAATGAGGGCAAATGAGACAAAATATACCAAAAAAAACGTAGCTATAAAGGTGAAAAAAGGTAGTTATAATTAATCTTAATAAGAAAGGGAGTCTTAATATATATGGGCATTTTGGGGGCACCTGGGTGGCTCAGTCAGCTGGTTGAGCAGCTGACTTTGGCTCAGGAAGGAAAGGCCAGGAGGCACCTGCATGGCTCAGCCAGTTACGCATCTGACTCTTGATCTCGGCTCAGGTCATGATCATGGTTCGTGAGTTCGAGCCCCGCGTCAGGCTCCGCACTGACAGTGTGGAGCCGGCTTAGGATCCTCTCTCTTGATCCCTCCTCTCTGCCCCTCTGCCATTAGTGCTTTTCTCTCTCAAAATAAATAAACTTAAAAAATGCATCTATACCTATGGGCATTTTCCCCCTTCTATTTATTATATGATTGTGATAAGGGACTGAGAAAGAAAACCACAAGAGGCCCTGACATTGGCTGGCTAGCCTGGCACTCCCTCCAGGTAATATTCCCTCCCTTGGCTAAAAAGAATGACTGTTACTTCTTTAGCAAGTTTTGTCCTTGTTCTGTTCTCTCCCCCCTTTTTTTTTTATGCATTCTTTTTTCAGCATAGAGTCCAACATGGGACTGGGTCTCGTAAACCATGAGATTCATCATGGCCTGAGCTGAAATCAAGAGTCAGATGCTTCACTAAAAGGCAACCGACAGAATGGGAGAAGATATTTGCAAATGACATATCAGATAAAGGGTGGGTATCCAAAATCTAGAAAGAACTTATCAAACTCAACACGCAAAAAACAAATAATCCAGTGAAGAAATGGGTAAAAGACATGAATAGACACTTCTCCAAAGAAGACATCCTGATGGCCAACCGACATAGGAAAAAATGCTCAACGTCACTCCTCATCGGGGAAATACAAATCACAACCACAATGAGATACCACCTCACACCTGTCAGAATGGCTAAAAGTCAACAACTCAGGCAACAACAGATGTTGGCGAGGATGCAGAGAAAGAGGATCTCTTTTGCCCTATCGGTAGGAGTGCAAGCTGGTGCCGCCAGTCTGGAAAACAGTACGGAGGTTCGTCAAAAAACTAAAGATAGAACTACCCTATGACCCAGCAATTGCACTACTAGGCATTTATCCAAGGGACACAGGGGTGCTGTTTCAAAGGGACACACGCACCCTCATGTTTATAGCAGCACTATCGACAAGAGCCAAAGTCTGGAAAGAGCCCAAATGTCCATCGATGGATGAATGGATAAAGAAGATGTGGCGTATATAGACCATGGGGTATTACTTGGCAATCTGAAAGAATGAAATCTTGCCATTTGCAACTACGTGGATGGAACTGGGGGGTATTATGCTAAGCGAAATTAGAGAAAGACAAATATCATATGACTTCACTCACGAGGACTTCAAGACACAGAACAGATGAACATAAGGGAAGGGAAGCAAAAATAATATAAAAACAGGGAGGGGGACAAAACAGAAGAGACTCATAAATACGGAGAACAAACTGAGGGTTCCTGGAGGGGTTGGGGGAGGGGGGAGGGGCTCCATGAGGAAGGGGGCACTAAGGAATCGACTCCTGAAATCATTGTTGCACTAGATGCTAACTTGGATGTAAATTAAAAAAAAAAAAAAAAAAGAGTCAGACGCTGAAGCTTAATCGACTGAGCCAGGCATCGCCCTCTGTCCTCTCCTGGGCTAGATAAGATTACTGAGACACGCACTGATAGAAATGCCCCCCCTTTCGGCAGCACAGCACCCCATCTAGAGCGGCCCTGTTTCCTCAAGAGCCTCCCTCAAAGCCCAGATCCTAGAGTCAGTTCTAACGCCCTCTTCCTCAACCACAGGAGTGTGCCTGGCGGCTTCAGGCTGAAGGGCACGGAAGGTAAGGGTGCGGATCTACACGGATCTATCATGGGTTCTACCGAGGAGGAAAGAACGCACACAGGCAGCTGTCAGGGGATCAAGGCAGGCCCAGCAAGGGTGCGGCCGGCTCCCAGCAGGTATCTTCCTCTGTCCAAACCACTGCTGCCCTGGTCATTTGCTGACACTGATCCGTTTCTAGCTACTGATCTTTGCTCTCAGCCTTGACGTTAAGGACAAAGCAATGCTCGCGGCCTCTGCTGCTTTCCAGCCCGCCAGTTCCCATGCACCTCCACCTCCTCCCAGGCCACCTGCCTCCCCCTCCACCCTGCTGCCTCTCATGTTGGGGCCTGGACACCAGGTATGTGTTTTCTGGGCGCCTCTGCAGCAACGGGCGACTGTCCGGCCCGGCCTTGGCCAAAACAAGACACGAGGGGAAGTCGGCTTAGGGGGGGCCTGGGGCCTTCCTGCTGCGAGGGACAGGCGGAGAGAAGATCTGGCTGGTCGCCTTCTCCTCCTTCTGCTTTGAATGCTGCATGACCCTGGGAGCCCAGGCCGCCAAGTGACATCATGAAGCATGAGCACCAGAGACCAGGGGGACTGCGTGGGTAGACAGAACCAGACCCTGGATGACACCAAACGTTTGCAGATGTGTCTGCACCCTCGGGCTCATCCTTCCCGTCCTGTGCTGTTCTTGGCCTGGCTCTGACCTTTGTCTTGGGTGTCTGCTGGGTTTTGATCCTGGACGTTGCTCCCTCCTGCTTGGTTCGTACGTGGCGGGGGGGTCCTCACTAGCCTGCTGACTGGTCAGTTCCCGGCCAGGTTGTTGGGAGGAGGAGAAGAGAGGGGCCTGTCCCGTGCGACGACGTGGCCCAGACTGGGAGCCCTCCCATCCTCACCAGCTCTAAGCTCTCCAGATGCGGTAGGGCAGAGGTTCTCACCAAAGCATCTCCCTGCAAGTGGCTGCGGGATAGCCTCCTCGGGTAGGGAAAGGGGAGGTGAAGACAGCACCAGGTTCAAACTCCTTAGCCTGGCGCCCCATCCCCCTGTCGCTGCTACTCCTGTCTTCCTCGTTGCCTTGGTCCAGGCACCCTCACGGACCCCGAGCTTCCTTGCTTCTTTTTTTTTTTTTTTTTCAACGTTTATTTATTTTTGGGACAGAGAGAGACAGAGCATGAATGGGGGAGGGGCAGAGAGAGAGGGAGACACAGAATCGGAAACAGGCTCCAGGCTCTGAGCCATCAGCCCAGAGCCCGACGCGGGGCTCGAACTCACAGACCGCGAGATCGTGACCTGGCTGAAGTCGGACGCTTAACCGACTGCGCCACCCAGGCGCCCCATTCCTTGCTTCTTTTTTTGTTTTTTTCCTTTCTCTTTTAAAATTTTTATTTTAAGTAGGCTCCACGTCCAACGTGGACCTTGAACTCACAACCCCGAGATCAAGAGTCGTTTGCTCTACTGCCCAAGCAGGTCCAATGTTCTGCCCCTTGCTTCTGATTAACCTCAGCCTCCACACCTGTGCTCAGGCTGCTCCCTCCCCCTGGAAAGCCCTTCCCCACCCTCCTTAACTTGTAAACGTTGATCTGTGCTTAGATGCCCAGCTCAAAGGCTCCCTCCCCTGCCTGCTTCTCCCCCCCGACCCCACCCTGTTACTCTCCAGGCTCTCCTTGCCTGTGCTCTGTCCTCTCCGTGGTTCTCCGTATTTTCTCCAGCCTTCTGTTTCCTCCACTCTGCGCACGCAGAGGCCCTGTCTGTTCCCTGCCACATTTCCTATTCTGCCCGGGGGCACCCTCTGCCCTCCAGGGCACAGCCAGGCTAAGATCTGGGGTGTAGGAGTCACGGCACACCCCAGTTTCATTCACCGTTGAGTAATTTTCTTTGTTTTTCTTGTCTATCTTGAGGAGAAGCTCTTTCTGGCCGAGAACAAATAAGACTGTGCCTCAGGTTTGATACAAATTACCCTATTGATTTAGTGCGCTTTTGACAGGCCTCTCAGATTTCTGAGAGTTTCCATGCACGTCTTCGTGTCTCCGTACTCCAGCCATAATATTTTTGTATGAGGAGACAGAGGAAGAGGAAACCGCAGAAAAACATGGGTGTCCCGATGCCTGAGACCCAGAAAGTGCCTTCCAAAGCCTCCCCTCCCCCCAGGGTGGCCAGGCCAGGTGTGGATGTCGGGCCCAGCTCCCTCCAGCCTTAGCCCAATTTTGTTCACTAACTGCTGCCCGTTGGGGAGAAGGGTGGAGGCCGCTTCCTTACTGCTCCTTGGAAATCACACAAAAAAAGCCGTGTTCCTTTGGATTGCAGTGGCAGCCATTAAAGACGTTCTGAAGAAAGAGAAGGAGTGGGAGGAAGGGGGGGGGGAGGAGGAAGAGGAAGAGGGAGAGGAGGGGGAAGGTGGGGAGAAGTAACATCTGGGAGTAGGAGGAAGAGAAGGAAAAAACCAAAAAGCTTGTACAAACTCAATCAATCAACCCCAACAATGGGACGCCCGGCTGGCTCAGTGACTGGAGTGTGCGACTCTTGCTCTCGGGCTTGTGAGTGCAAGCCCCACGTTGGGCATAGAGATTACTTAAAAAAAAATAAACTCTTTAAAAATCAATCGCTCAGTCCCAACAGAACCTAAACGTAAGCTAGAAAGAAAAAGCTACAAATATCCCGGAAGAAATGATGTTGAGTTGGGGCTAACTTTTCTAATCAAGATGGAAATCCCAGACCATAAAGGGAAAGGTACAGCTATTTGACCTGCTAAAAATTAAAAATTTCAGGGGCGCTTGGGTGGCTCAGTTTGTGAAGCGTCCCGCTCTTGGTTTCAGTTCAGTCATGATCTCACTGTTCATGGGATCGAGCCCCACATCGGGCTCTGCACTGACAACAAGGAACCTGCTTAGAATCTTCTCTTTCCCTCCGTCTCTCTCTCTCCCTCTCTCTCTGCCCCTCCCCTGAGCGCCACAGGTCTCTGACTGTCTCAAAGTAAATAAACATCAAAAAAAAAAAAAAAAAAAAAAAAAGGGAAAATTGCACAGGACACCTTAGGAGACACGACTGATGGATGCTGAGAACAGACAAGAGCGGGGCAGGCACGATACGCGAGAGATCCTCCAAATCAACATGAAAACACTGAAGCCAGTTTTTTAAAAGATGTGAACAAACAGTCGCCAGGGGAAGGGACTCGCCCAGGGTCACACGGCTCTCGGCGGGCAGGGTGGAAGGGAACACCAGATATTTGGGGAGAAATGAGATTTTAACGACCACATACTAGGTCTGACTCGGCCTGTGTGAACACACAGGAGTAAGTTCACGCCCCCACAGTCGTCCCCAGGAGTCCCCAGCTTGATGTTTTAAGAGTACAAAGGTGGGACCGTATCACAATGTGGCCCTTGTCACCCCGGCACCGCCTCCCTTCTTGCTGACAGGGGCACCCACGCCTGCCTCTTCTCTTACTGCCCCACGGCACGCGGGGCAGCGGGGGATGCCCGGACGTCCTGCTCTGTCTCCCGGTCCAGGCACCCTGGGCCAGAAGCTCCCTTTCTGGCCCTCAGTTTCCCCGCAGAGCCTGGCACCCAGCAGGTGGCTCAGAGACACTGTGGGTGACACGACCTTGAGTCCTTGATCGTTTGCATCTCAGAAGAAATGCTTTGCCAGTCAGGTCACCGCAGGGAGAGGCTCCCACTCACCTGCCCTCCTTCACCTCCTCTGCTTCCTCCAAATTCCCCAAAGGGATGAGCACCCCTGCCCACTCCCCACACCTCCCCCCTCCCCGATATCCACCTCCCTCCTGGGGTCTGCTCAGGTCGCAGGCAGTCTGGTACCTGGGATGAGCAGTGCCCCCCTCCCTCTCCACTGTTTCGGGGCACGGGGGTGGAGGGGGAGAAGTCAGACAAACCCGGCTTCAAATCCTGGCTATGCCGCTCTTTGGGGCACGACCTTGGGCTAGAAATCCGAGCTAGGATCCCTCTTCCTTCAAGAGCTGTTTGGAGGGTGACTAGAGGGGCAGGGGTTCCCACCCTCCACACTTACCAAGGAATCATCTTCTGAGCTGAACACCGTCCGGCTTTTCTTTAGCCGTGTGGACCCAGTCACCTGCGGTGTGTGTAATTAACACACAACTCCGGGCCCAAATATGTATGGGACTGAAAGGGAAACTGAAAGTCTCCACTTCAGAGCCACCCAGGATGGACACACACAAGCACAGGGCCCGTCCCACCCCCTCAGGTAGGAACCTCAGATCTGACGTTCCAGGTCCTTCTGGCCCCAGCCCTTCCTGCCTTGGGCTTCTGGAAGGAAAACCTGCAGCTGAGGGACTGAGGAACCCTCAGCCAATGACCCCTTGCCCCCGCCCCCACGGGGGTCTGTTCCCAGGCCCCTCCTCTCCGCCCCACCCACCTCCCTTCTGGCATTATCCGCCTTCCTATCGCCAGCACTTAGGACCGACGCCAGACATACCTGGATGCTCGCTGCATATTGGCCGTTTTGCAGCTGCTTCAATGCCATCCCCGCGTGGCCTCTAGGCATTTGGGTTGGCAGATCCTTCGCCAGGATCACCTGCTTCTACCACCTGGAAAAATCAGGCCTATGCTTCAAAGCCCGAATCTAGCATCACCTCCTCTGAGAAGCCCTCCAGCCTCCACGCAGGCAGAGTCCGCTGTCCCCTACTGTGCTCCCGTGGCACCGGGGGAGAGGAGTCTAAACCCGCGGCACGCATGCCACCCCACCACGGTGTCCGTGTCAGATCTAATCAGGTCTCGCCAGACCTGTCGCTGACGGCAGGGACAGCCCCAGTGCCCGAGGAGGCCCGTCCTTGGCGGCCATGGCTGTTTGCAGGACAGGGCTGAGGCCAGGCTGCTGTTTTCTAACCTCTGCTTGGTTCTGCTTGACCACAGACCTCTTTCTAAGCGCAGGACTTGTCCAGGAAGGCGAGTGTCAAGAAATGGAAAATGAAAGCAGGAAGCTAGGCTTCCTCCCTTGTGTGGTTCCGAGGGGACGCATGGACACAGGGCTGGACGGTGGGCCCGGGACGGGTGTGAGTTTGCGGATGAGGAAACACGGCTGAGGGGACAGGGGGTGGCTTTCGTGCAGCAGCTCAGGGCAGGGCGGGGGAGGGAGCCAAGCCCCAAGGCACTTTGTCACTTCGACCCTTGACACTTGCTTCGAGTTACGTTTTGTCCACCTCTGCTGGTTTCGTGACCTTCTGGTCATTTTTTCTGTAATTCCCCTTCCTCCTGATTCTTCCGCTTGACGGCCAGATAAATCCATTGGGAGGTACAGAATTCAATGAACTATCCATACACCCGCGGCCTGATTATCTACTGAGGACGCGGAATGGATTCCCGACACGGATGGACTCCACCAACCAGGCTGGCGTTGCAGACACGTCAAGTGAGGATTAGGCATCTTTTGACTCCAGGGACATGCGCTGAGCTCCCCCCCCCCCAACTTGGGGACCCTAGAGATCTAGCGACTATAAAATAGGGCTCAACTTGACCCCCAAGATCACAAGAAGAGTCACCCAGGATGACTCCAGTTCCAGAGTGGGGGTGGCAGGGCGGGGTTGGGGCAAAATCATTGGTCAGCAAGCAATTTCAGCCCACTGTGAAGGTAATCCCAACTCAGTGGGAAAGGGACCCTAACATTGCTGAGGGAGGTGTCCCCCAGCATCATCTGGTGGAGGCTGGGGGGAGTCAGCAGGCGGGCACACAGCTAGCACCCCCATGCAGTCTCTCCATCCCATGGGGAGGCAGGCTCGGTTCAGCCACGCTGGACGTTATGACTTGTATGTTTCAGTGTACCTGCTGCCGAAGCGAGCACTTGACTCGTATGTTTCAGACCAGGGACCCCACCTCCTGGTTCTCCCTTTCTCTAGGGACAGTGGCGGGGGGGGTGGGGTGGGGAGTGGGGAGCTGTAAACTGGGCATATGACAATGGGGACATCTGGAGTCATCAGGGTGGCTGGCAGAGACAGACATCTTAGGACTTCAGAGCGTGGTGAATGCATCCATGCTGATGGCACCTGGTCACTCGGAGGACGTGGAAGGGGAGCCACGGGTCTGGGTCACGCGTTGCAAGGCCGTTAGCACCACGCAGTAGACAAATGCTATTTGCCTTTGCTCACATTGGTGGTAAAATCGGGCGCCGAGTAGCAACTGTCAAGTTCAGGAAGGCTTACAACAAAGTATGAAGATGACAATTCGGGGTTCCTGGGTGGCTCAGCCCATTAAGCGGCTGACTTCGGCTCAGGTCATGATCTCGTGGTTGGTGGGCTCGAGCCCCGCGTCGGGCCCTATGCTGACAGCTCGGAGCCTGGAGCCTGCTTCTGATGCTGTGTCTCCCTCTCTGTCTGCCCCTCCTCCGCTTGCTCTCTCTGTCTCTCTCTCTCTCAGAAATAAACGCTAAAAGAATTTTTTTTTTAATTACAGACGACAAACTCAAAAGCATCGTCTTAATAATTGTATGTTGAAGCCAAGGCAGGTAGATGTGTGGTTAATGTTAATGTGTGTATGAGGTTTAAGAGAATTGGACGCATTCCCAGAGTGAATAAAGCAGCTTTTGGATTCCAGTTGAAAAGAGGTAATTTCGTAATCAATTGAGATGAATGATTTCAAGTCGGAAAGTACTAAGGGTGTTGCAAATAAACTTCAGCCCAGAGGAAGCAGCTTCAAGTTCAGCGGGTCCCCAAACAGGATGAGTAAGCCATGGTGGGCGTGGGGATGGGCTGTGAGAGCCACATCACCAGACATTTCCCGGACGTGTGTGTGTGTGTGTGTGTGTTGGGGCGGGGGGGGGGGGGGGCCGAGAACCAACCTCTACCCCCAGCAGTCAGGAGACCGAAAAGAAAAACTTCTTGAAGACGTCTTTGCAAAAAGGTGACTTTATTAAAGCATGGGGACAGGACCCTTGGGCAGAAAGAGCTGCACTGGAGTTGTGAAGGGTAACTCATTATATACCCTCCGGTTGGGAGGGGGTCAGGGATAGAGTATGTCTCTAAGGAATTTTGGAAGCCAGGTTTCCAGGACCTTGAGGGGCTAGCTGTTGCTAGGGAAACACCATTTATCACCATTTAATAAAACCTCAGTCATGAGACCCCCTCAGATGCATATGGGAGGGCATAAGCTTGGAGCATGATTGCCAGCATATATCCTGGGGCAGTTGACATAAAGGAAGTAGACTTCTAGGACCCTCGAGGTTGGAACAATGTTAAGCCAAGGTTCTCTTTTGCCCCCAGCAAAGTGTCATCATCAAGGGAGCTGAGCTCCTAGAGGGAGGTCACTCTGCTGGTTTCCAGGACTTGGCAATGGGCTGTAGGCAGTAGGGAAGTTAATTTTTCACTTGCCTTAGTTTCCCACATGGCAAGCACTTAAACCCCTTTCCTTTGTTCTTGGGTAGCCAGGAGTGTCCGAGGAATATCACACAGATCCCACCTGGGGGCGGGGGTGGGCGCTGGCTTGTACTCAGCCTGCCTTATGCTTCCTCATTAATAGCATCTAGCTGCTGTGGAAAACAGTATGGCGGTTCCTCAAAAATGTACATATAGGTGACCATCGGGCAAAAAAAATTACCACACGACCCCGCACTTCTGCTTGGGGGTATACACACAAAATAACAGAAAGAGAAGTCTCCAAGAGCTATTTGTATTCCCGTGTTCAGAGCAGCATTACAATATCCAACTAGCGGGATATCCAAGGATGGACGGGTGAGAAAAACACGGTCCACCCACACGGTGGGATATTATTCAGCCTTAAAAAGCAAGGAAAGCCGGACACCTGCTGCAACATGGATTGAACCTTGAGGGCATTATGCTCCGGGAATAGGCCAGTCACAAAAGAGAAAGATACTGCACGATTGCGCTTACATGCGGAACTTGGTCACATTCATCAAGACAAAAAAGTAGACGGTGGGTGGGTGGCGGGTGGGGGCCAGGGGCTATGGAGGGGGTTGTGGGGAGCGGGCGTTTCAGGGGGCAGAGTTTCGGTTCTACAGGATGAAAAGAGCTATGTGGACCGATGGGTATTTTGTGTCTGGTCTCGGCCTAACTGATAACCAATGCTGTGGTCGGGACGGCCTTTTGGTTCTCATGAGGACTGCAAGGTGGCCCGCAGCAACGACCAGCAAGAAACTGAAAAAAATACGGGTTTATTGCTTACCAGACCAGGAACTTGATCAGCACATTTGGGATCACGCAGCAAGTTCACGGGTAGAGAAAGCGCGTGTACAAGGGCCTGGGCTTCTGCTTTTACTGGGGCTGAGGGTGGGGGCCTAGGGTTTTGAGGGCTCGCTCTTTTCTTTTAATGTTTATTTTGAGAGCGTGCGCGTGCATGCATGGGCGAGTGGGGAAGGAGAGCAGAGAGAGGGGGGCAGAGAGAGAGTCCCGAGCAGGCTCCACGCTGTCAGCACAGAGCCAATGCGCGGCTCGGTCCCACGACCCTGAGATCATAACCTGAGCCGAAATCAAGAGTCGAACACTCAACCGACTGAGCCACCCAGGCGCCCTGTGGGCTCACTCTTTACTGGTGAATAGAAAGCTTGGGAGAAACAAAACAAAACAAAACAAAACAAAACAACCGACCTAAATGGTCAGTTATCGAATTCAACTAAGACTTCTTTTTTTTTTTAATATATATATATATTTTTTTAATATTTACTCACTTCTTGAAATATAGAGACAGAGCGTGAGCAGGGCAGGGGCAGAGAGAGAGGGAGACACCAGAGGGGCCACCGAAGATTTTTAAGACAAAGAAGCCTCTGGTGAGGGAGACAGCTCCTTATCTAGCCGTGTTTATGCAGATAGCCCTCTTTGAAGTGGATGCTCTGGCAATCAAAGCTTAAATCAGAAATTATATGACAAAAAACACAAACCCACAAAAAACCAAAACCAAACAAACAAAACCAATGGTGATGCGGTCCCACAGCACAGAGAAAGTGTTTAAAAAAATTTTTTTAATGTTTTTATTTATTTTTGAGACAGAGAGAGACAGAGCATGAGCGGGGGAGGGGCAGAGAGAGGGGGAGACACAGAATCGGAAGCAGGCTCCAGGCTCTGAGCTGTCAGCACAGAGCCCGACGCGGGGCTCGAACTCACGAACTACGAGATCATGACCTGAGCTGAAGTCGGACGCTTACTGACTGAGGCACCCAGATGCCCCAGGAATTAAAATTTTTAATTAATTAATTAAAAAAAAAAAAAAAGACAGGGGCACCTGGGTGGTTCAGTGGGTTGGGAATCTGATTCTTGGTTTTGACTCAGGTGATGATCTCATGGTTTAGGAGTTCGAGCCCTGCATCTCTCTCTCTCCCCTTCTCCCTTTGCCCCTCCCCTGCGCGGGCACGCACGCGCTCTCTCTCTCTCTCTCTCTCAAAATAAATAAATAAACTTTAAAAAAGCAAAACATATGGGGCTCCTGAGTGGCTCAGTCGGTTAAGCGTCCGACTTCAGCTCAGGTCACGATCTCACGGTTCATGAGTTCGAGCCCTGCGTCGGGCTCTGTGCTGACAGCTCAGAGCCTGGAGCCTGCTTGGGATTCTGTGTCTCCTTCTCTCTCTCTGCCCCTCCTCCACTTGTGCTCTGTCTCTCTCTGTCTCTCAAAAATAAATAAATGTAAAAAAAAAATTTTTTTTTTAAAGCAAGAAATAAGAGTATAGTTACCGTGATGAGTCCTGAGAAATGCAGTGAATTGTCGAATCACATCGGACACCTGGAACGAATATAACACTGTATATTAACCAGACTTGACTACACGTAAAATGAAACAAAAAACCAACCAGCGAAAGGAATGAATCCTTAAAAGCCCCACCTTCGTGGGAGAGAGTAATGCATGGGCGCCTGATCCCTTTATAAGCTTGGCAAGGCATCTGCACCCAGGACGGTATTCGCTACAAGAGCCCTGCGATGAAAACCTTTCTTCTCCTTGCCTCGCAGAAAACTATGGTTCAGATGGGCGAGATGATTTGCTCAAGAAGTGGGGAGGCGGGGGGCCCCCCTGCTCTGGTTTCTTGTTTTCTTTTCTGGCTCCTGCGCTTTCCCCGGAGAAAAGGGGGGGGGCGGACCCTGCAGGGGGCGCTCTCTGCAGCTCCCTCTCCACGCAGCCTGTGGCACCAGCAGGAAGAAGGAAGATCAGAACTATCTGGACGAGGGAGGACGCTCTCCAGGTAGGAATTTCGTCCTCTGCTTTTAAGAAACAGGAGGAGGCTCCCTCCCTGCCCAGACACACCCGGCCAACGAGAAGCCGCCACACCCTTGAACTATTCTTCTTCCCGGCTGAACTCGCATTCAGAACAACCCTCCCCAGTGTCCTCCTGACGGGTAGGAAAAGCCGCCTTCCCTTTGTCTCTCCAGACTCGCGTGTGGTTCGCCATGGTCTGTCCCGAAGGGCGATTCCTCTGCTGTTCCCGAAGGAAGTCATTTCGCGGGTGAAAGAGCTTTTGGATTTTTAAGGCCGGCAGCCCAGAGGGAGAGAAATCCTTACAACTCTCAAGTATTCCAGAAATGTACTTTCCGGCCCTAAACTCTCCCTGTTGGCTCGAGATAAGTCCACGAGACTTCACGTACCGCGAGATCTTGCTGCCCGGTCTCAGCGCTCAGCTGGTGGGGGAGGGGGGCGAGCCCGGCAGTCTGAGCCCCCGATGACGCACGGCGGCTGCCGCTTGGCATCACGGGCTCCTGACCCAGGGCCCCGCCTCCAGGGGGTCAGGAAGGCGGCCCTGGGGTGCTTCCATCAGCGCGCCGTGGCCCAGACTCGGCCGTGTCCAGGTCTCCCATCCGTGACCTGCGCACACTGTGGGGACGCTGCGCAGCCCTGCCTGAGTTTGCCTCCCCGATTTTCGCTGTGACTCAGTTTCCTTGCTTTGGGGAAGAGTACATACCTGACAGGGGTGCTGAGGGGGCGACGAGAAGCAAAATAGGGATGGCGCTCGGCACACAGTAGGTGCTCAGTTAATAAGAACTGATATTTTCTTTATGTAATGTTTATTTTTGAGAGAGAGCGACAGAACGCAGGTGGAGGAGGGGCAGAGAGAGAGGGAGGCACAGAACCCGAAGCGGGCTCCAGGCTCTGAGCCGTCAGCCCAGAGCCCGACGTGGGGCTCGAACTCACGGACCGCGAGATCGTGACCTGAGCCGAAGTCGGACGCTTAACCGACTGAGCCACCCAGGCGCCCCTAGTCACAGACTTCAAAAGGAAAACAACCACAGACTCACAAGACAAAAAAGCACGGTCCCGTGTCCCTTACACCCAACTTTCCCCGATGGGGACAGCTCACGTAACCGCAGTCATTGTCAAGGCCAGCAAACGGACCCTAGCACCGCGAACTAGCTGGCAGACCTCAGTCAAATTTCACTCGTTCCCGCACATGCTCGTTTTAGACATAAAGATGGTCCTGGGACGTGTTACCACCGGTCCAGTTCAGGTGACCATCGCAACACTCGAGACCCTTCTGTTGCTGCTGGGGCGCTCCACAGGACCGACCCTTGAGGGTGACACCTTCTCAGGACGTCCCTAACTCCTGGCGACCGCCGATCTGCTGCCCACCTCCATAATTTGGGCCTTATGAGAATATTTCACAAGCGGATTTGTACAGCGTGTAACCCTTCAAGGCCAGCCTACGAACAATTCACCCAGAGTGATGCCCTGGAGCTCCATCAGGGTTGCTGCCTATATAAATAGCTCTTTCCTTTCTGTGGCTGAATAATCGGTTTCTAAAGGAGGGACAGGACCTCGGAGGCCCCTCCCAACCTCCTTCCGCTGTGCCGGGATCCCCCGCGGAACCCCCACGTGTGGAGGTCTTACCTCCAGGAGCCAGTGGCCCTTCCACATCGCTTTGCTCTTCTGCAGGGAGTGTCCTGGGCACGGCTCCCTCGCCTCTGCCCCTCTCTCTGTCTCTCTTTACTCCCTCCTTGTCCTTTTCCAAAGTGCAGTCTGTGAACCTCCTTCCCCCTCTGCCTGGTGGGCGGGTCAGGCAACCCAGGACTGCCCAGCCCTTGTGGGCAGAGGTGGGGACCCGGTCCAGCACTACCCCTGCGCAAAGTGCAGCCAAGTCATGGATCTCAGAGGGGAGAACCGGTATTTGCCGAGTAGCTGCAGGGGGTTGAGTGGGGGGGGGGGGTTCCCCTCAAAAGATGTGTCCATGACCTAATCTCTGCAACTCCTAACTGTGACTTTATGTGGAAAGACCTTAGGTGTCTGCAAATCCTCTAAGTTAAAGATCTTGAGATTGTCGCAGGTTGTCCGGGCGGGCCCTAGATCCGATGGCTAGTGTCCTTACAAGAGACACAGAGGAGAGACGACAGGGAACTGGGGGGAGGGCCCAGGCAGAGGCAGAGATTGGAGGGACGTCTGGAGCCAGAGAGGCAAGCTCTCCCCTGGAACCCCCCAGGAAAGGGCAGAGCTAAAAGGAGGAAAAGCACCCCCAGCCCTTGGGTGGCGCCCCCCCCCCCCCCCGCCCCCAGCTCTGTCATCTGCCGGGCCCGCGAGTGTCCTCGCTGGAAGCTCACAGCCTTCCTTAGCAACCGAGGTGGCCAAACAGAGGTCCCGGGAAGCTGGCGGGCAGGGCAGCCACTTGGGTCCACAACGCTGACCAAGGGGGTGGGTGCCATGGCCCTTCTCTAAGGAAGGCCTTCTCCCCCTCCCTCCCTCTTGTTCTCACTGCCCTCCAGGTGCCCAGCAGGGGGCCGGGGTTGTGCTCAGCCTATGTTAAAAGAATGAATGAACCAACGAGCAGATGAGAGCTTCAGCAGTCCCCAGCAGTCCCGTGGAGTCTCCCGCGCTGACACACGCTGACACACGCAGACCCAGTCACCGCCTCCCTGGGTCCTGCTTATACACAACTTGGGATGAACCCCCCACAGGGCAGGCTTTGCTTCGTCTGATGACTCCGGAAGCTCCTGGAACTTAGCATCCCGGTCTGTGTCCCTGTCCCCAGTCAAGCACACAGTCGGTACTCAATAACGGAAGCGGACTGAGGTTTCCAGGAGTCCCTCTTAGCGGACTCAGGTTTCTAGGAGACCCTGGCCACTGGCCCAGCCTCCGCCATGCTGAGCTACCGGCAGCTTCTAGAAGATGCGCAAAGTAGGTGCCCGCTGCGGAAGCAAAGCACAGTCCCTTCCAGGCCACCCGCTCTGGCAAGACAAGACACTGGCAGACACACGACTCGTAGCACGTGGTACTCTTTATTGTGACGCTCAGTGGAAAACATCTGTAAACCAGCTAACTGTAGTGGTGACAGCCGTAACGCATGCTAAGGCACTTTTATTATATAAAAAAGGGGTGGGGCTGGGAGCTCCGTTCACTCCTTTGTGACAGCAACTGGGACCTGAATTCAGAGCTTTTTAGGCATATGTAGCTTTCGTGTATCTTCATGATTTGTTGAGTTTGTTTCCTTTAAAAAAAAAAAAAATGCTTTCTTTGCCATAAGTAAGTCTAAATGCAGCATATACAAAACAGGAACACAGGTGAATTAATTCAGCAGCCAGTGTAGACCAGCGCAGGACAAACTATTCTCTTCTAAACGTGGTTCCAAAGGAGAGGCAGTGATAAAGACTTGGAATTGTATCATTTATTGTAAGAAGGGGAAAAAAAAAGAAAACTTTTTTTTTTTCTTTTCAGAAACATCTGTGCAGATGGCAGAGATTCAAACCGTGCTCAGTCAATGCTGCGGATAATCTACCCTCGGGCCCCAGTCCTAGAGTAGGTATGAGATCACGGGAGGGCCACTGGCCCTTTGCAATGAATGCTCTGGCTGTCAGACTTGGGACAAGTCCCTTAACCATTAAATATATTTGGTCCCCAAGAATGTTGGGAGAAGCCACGGCGGGCCTTTCCAGCTTGGCCCCTGGGCCCGGTCTGCTTGGCCCCACAGCCTCGCTGTGGCAGGGGGCAGGCTGCCCTCGGCAAAGGAGGGAGGGGGGCCGTCATTGCACTTGAGACGCTGTAGAATCAGGAAGAGGACAGTGGCGCTGCCCAGGGGGGGTGGGGAGGAATGACCCTCCTTCCCCACCCCCCCACCCCCCGCATTCTGTGCCCTGCACAGAGGTGGCGTCCCTGGGCCTGCTCCTGCCCGATCGCCCAGGGCCCACGGGAGTGGGGGGCCGACGGGGCGGAGGGTGTGAGGTCACCGTGTGTGATTGCCAACAGCAAAGAAGGAAGGGGAGCTGGTGGCGGAGGAGGGGGAAGGTGACAACTCTGCTGGGGTGTCGAGCTATCAAAACTTCTTAGTCTGGAGAAAAATAGATTCGTAGAAAACTCTCTTGCCCGTCCCCGGTGGCCTGCCCGCCTTGCCTCACCATCTTGTGCTTTTTGGCAAGAGAGGGCCAAAGATCCTGCTGGTTGCTCTGTTCCCAGGCCAGGGGCCCAAGACTCTGACTCTTTGGTATCAGATTCTGGGGGGCGGGAGGGGAGCAGGAGGCGGCTGCAGCAGAGGAAGCCAAACGCCCTCAAAAAGGCCTGGGGGGTGGGCAGGGGGTGGGGTGCAGGCCTGAGGTCCCCTGGCCTGGTGGGATGGGGTGGGGAGGTCACGATCACAGCAGTCCCAAGAAGGCGGAGGGGGTGCTGCGGGGGCTAGGAAGGGGAGGCGGAGTCATCTGTCGGTCGGTCCGTCCGTCTCGGGCAGCAGGAGGAGAGGTTACTCGGCAGCTTTGGCCTCGGCCCCGTCGGCTTTGCCGTCCACCTCCTCGTCCGAGCAGTCACCAGCACCTTTCCGGGCCATCCGGCGGGGCACGACAAACGGCAGGTCTCCTCGCCTGGGGGCAGAGGCACAGGGTCAGCAGGGCCGGCCAGGGTGACTGAGTTCAGCTCACACATTTCAAAGCGCTTTAGAGGGACCCCAGGCCCCAACATCGCACGGGGAGAAGTAACACGGAGCCTCGGGAACACAGCCTCCCGCTTTAACCCGAGACACTGGTGAAGACAAACATCAGCAAGTTGGGACTGATCGAGAGGGAGAACGCCCAGAAGCAGAGTCACCTTTTGCAAAATGCCACCCTTCGCTCAAACTTCGAGCACACGGGTGTAACCAAGAGATACAGAATAACTCCACACAGTACACAGATACCAACACCCTCTTCCCATCACGTGCAAGAAAATACTAAGTCCTGGCTAGAACATCTGCTCTTGTCGCTGTTTCACATTTTTTAACATTGCTTTCTTTTTGAGAGAGAGAAGCAGGCTCCAGGCGAAGTCAGACGCTCAACCACGTCTTATCTTCTTTAGGCATAAAAGCAACGAGAGGGGCTCCTGGATGGCTCAGTTGATTGAGCCTCTGACTTCGGCTGAGGTTATGGTCTCACAGTTCGTGGGTTCGAGCCCTGCGTTGGGCTCTATGCAGACAGCTGGGAGCCTGGAGCCTGCTTCCGATTCTGTCTCTTTCCCTCTCTGCCCTTTTCTTGTATGCGCTCTCCTTCTCTCTCTCAAAGATAAATAAACATTAAAAGTTTTTCTTAAAAAAATTTAAAATTTAAAAATTAAAAAAAAAAAAAAAAAAAAAAAGGAGATAAGAAGTGAGACCTGGGGGAAAGACCCATCTGATCCTTCTTGAACGGAAACGCTCCTCGAGAAACGCAAGGCAGCCGTCCTTGTGGGCACGGGCCTTGTGACTGGGCACCGGGACTCACTCAGCAAATGTTTACAAGGCACCTAGCACGTGCCAGGGATGTGCCCGGTCACTTCCAGCAACTTCTAATGCAAAAAACGCAGCACGGAAACATCCTCGTCGCGTTTAGAGCAGCCACATGACCAGATTTTGCAGATGAGATGGGAACGAATTACCCAGACTTCACGGTTTACTCAAAAGGCCGGGCAACGGCCCAGGGGGCAGAGCCGGCCCAGGGCCAGCGCGGAGCACGGGCTGCCTTGCCCACTGACATCTAGTTGATGAATGGAACCAGTTTCTAGGAGCTGAATTTGGTGAAACGCGCTCTTCAGAGCGCACTGACTTTCGGGAGGAGAAGGAAGGGTGTCGAGGGGGCCGGGCTCACCTGAGCTTGTTCTTGAGGGAGCTGACCTCGCGGTTCATGGCGTCGGCCGTCTCAGTGGCGTCTTCCAGCTCACGCTGCAGTTTCCGGCGGGAGGCGTTGGCCCGCTGGGCCTCCTCTTCCGCCTCCTCCAGCTGCCGCTTGAGCTGCTTCAGGCGGGTGGATGCCTTGTCAGCCTGCAGAGACATGTGGCCGGCGGCCCCGGTTAGGGGCTCTGATGCGGGAGGCCGGGGGACCCCTCGCCAGCCACGACCCGGGCGGCCCCGCGCGCAAACACACCTG
The DNA here is from genome assembly GCF_018350155.1 of Leopardus geoffroyi. Lineage (NCBI taxonomy): Eukaryota > Metazoa > Chordata > Mammalia > Carnivora > Felidae > Leopardus > Leopardus geoffroyi. The sequence continues at coordinate 130,933,056 of NC_059341.1, forward strand.
GTCCTTGAACTGCTCGGCGTTCCTCCGCTCGTCATCCACCTGCAGCAACACGTCCTTGAGCTTCTTCTCGGCCCGACGCACCTGCTTGCAGGCCGCCTGGCGCTCCCTGCGAGGCACAGACGCGGTGGCTCAGGGACCCTCCCTTCGAGGGTCCAGCCACACGCCACCAGCTGGACAACCTGTTCTGGGGCCTCGTGGGCATTTCCTCCCCAGGGAGGCCCTGAGGCCGAGGCGGGCCACCTCCACCGAACACCCCAGGTCCCCTAAGGGAGGCACTGTGACCAGCCCCGTTTCACAGATGAGGAAACAGGCTCAGGGAGGGAGGTGACATAGTCCAAAGAGCAAATGTGGAGCCAGCAAAGGGGAACTGAGATGTGGGGCCCAGTGTGACCCCTCCCCAGTACCTCCAAAGAAGCCTCAGTCTTGCTGAGCCCACAGGAACCCCCACCTGCGTCTGAGTCAGCCCCCAGACAGCTGTCAAAACCCCCGCCATGGAGGTGGCCCTCGAGCTCCGACCCCGGCCCCGTGAGGCCCCCGCGGGTCGCTGCAGGAGCCAAGCAGGGGCACCTACTTGGTCTCGTTGTCCAGCTGCTCCTCCAGCTGTGCGATCTTGGCCTCGAGGGCGGTGATGGAAGCCTTGTATTTGGACTTGACAGTGCCCTCCATCTCCTGCAACTTGACCTTGAGCTCCTTGTTCTGGCGCTCCAGCTGCTGCCGCGCATTCTCGTTTTTCTGGGCGTGGCTGCGCTCGAGGTTCAGGTCGGTGTTGATCTGGTCGATCTGCAGGAAGGAGGGCCGGTGACCCGAGGAAGGCTGGGGCCCCTGGCTGGGGCACACGTGAGGCCGCTGGGTCCCGAGGGGCCCCTGATAACACCAGGCCCTGGGGCCGGCAAGCTCTGGGTCTTCCCAGGAAAGGGAGCTCCTCCAGAGCCAGGGTCCAGGACGTGCTCCCCTAAGCACTGCGAGCGCTCGGCTTCCGCCAGCCGCTGTCTGGGAGGAACGGAGCCTTGTCCGGAAGGAATGCCCGCGCAGCCCCGGCCCCTGCCCACCTGCAGGTTCGCCTTCTTCAGCCGGTCGTTCACCAGCTCCGTGTTGCCCTGCTCCTCCTCCAGCTCCTCCTCCAGCTGGGCGATGCGGGCCTCCAGGCGCCGCTTCTCCTCCAAGGCCAGGGCTCTGGGCGAGGGCAGGGAGGAGTGAGAAGGGGCCTGTCCCAGAGGCGGGACACCCCCAGCCCCCAGCCGAACATGCCATGCCACGGCTCACCCTTTGCCGCTGCTGTTGGCAATCTCGTCGGCCAGCTCGTCCCGCTCCTGCTGGGCCTGGCGCTTCGCACGCTCGGCAGCTGCCAGTTCCTGCCACGGGGACCCAGATGGTGACCCCCCGGGGCGGCCCAGAGCCCCGAGAGCCCCCCCCCCTCTTTCCTGGTACTCTGCAAGCGCCACACTCCCGGAATCCTGGCCCTTCCTCTCGACCCCCCCTCCCCTCCCCAGGCCTGCCTCTTCCACAAAGCTCTTCCTCATGAGCCCCTCTAACTCACAGGGCTGATTCCTTCCTCTCAGACCATAGCTTAGGCACCATGTGTTTGCAAAGCCCCTACGTGTAAGTGTTAGGAACCAAGCCATATGCTGGGGATGGAAATAAAAAACCGTCCTGCCCTAACGGATATGCTGGTTCCTCTGTGTTCTGGGGAGACCGGAAGTCGGGGGGATACGGCAGGAATGTAATTAGGGTGAGAGCATGGGGGCTCTGAAAGCCTCAACAGAGACCCACACGTGACCTCAGAGGGAGGGATCAGCCCAGGCCCACGCAGGAGAGCACAGCCCGCAGGTGAGACTGGACACCGGGCCCGGGTAGGGGCACCGGGCAGCCAGTCGGCTCACGGTACAGGAGACTGCCTAGGGCCGCCGGAAGGCTTTCACAATATGCCCCTCGCGTGTGACCAACAAGGCTGGGGGTGGGGGGCATGCCGCGCACCAGCGCTGGAGAAGGACCCTCCTTCCAGGTGCCAACTCCCAGCAGGAGGCGACGATTACCACCAAGCCTCATCTCATGCAAGGGAGCTGGCCCCAAATGGTGACAATTTAATTCACACACACGTTTTACTCACACGAGGGAGCCTTGCTGCTTAACGAAACCCCTCGGGGATTTCCTTCATAAAGCAAAAACCACCCCCACCCCATTGTCGGAGTTGGGCTAGTTCCCGGCCAGCAGCGCCCAGGGGGAGGGGTGGGGTGCCCAGGCTGGCTGGGCAGAGGCCCTCCGCTGCCCCCTGCTGGCCAGAGGGCAGCGACCCCCGAGTGCCCCCCGAGTGCCATCCTCGCGGCCTGCCCACCTCCTGCAGCTGGATCATCTCGGCCTCCATACTCTTTAGCTTCTTCTCGTTCTCCTTGGCCTGTGCCAGGATCTCCTCGCGGGAGGTGCGCGTGTCTTCCAGCTCCCGTACGTAGTCCTTCATCTGGGCCTGTGGTGGGCAAGGGAGGCTTGGCACCCACCGCCACAGCTGCCAGCCCCCCCCACCCTGCGCACGGACACCCTACCCACAGGCACCGGAGGCTGGTTCTCGGCCTGACGCCGTATTTAACCAACTCAACAGCGAAAGGGCAAGACGATAAGGACAAATGTCTCTTTACCCTGTGTCCTTTTTACACTTTTGTGACCACTAAGGTTACAGGGCATGGTTTTGGCAGCGTTAGTCACTGGTTACACATTAGTTCGAGCTGCTGTCTGGGTTTCGCCTTCCACGACTTCCTGTGGACTCGAGTCTGGCGCTCTGGAGCTGTCCCCCCCGTGCCACCCACCGCTCTAGGTCAACGCCCACCTGCCAGGTCAGCCCCAACCAGAGGTAGAAACCCATTTCCTCTGTTCTTCTCCTGTGATTTAAACTCTAAAGATCTTGGTCAAATAGGGTTTTGTTTTGTGTTTTTTCTGTTTTCTTTTCCCCTTTCTGCAGATAAATCCCAAATTGGGATTCTCCAGGCCAGATGGTACCAGGTGGAACCACCACCAGCAACGAGAACATCTGGGCCCTACGACCTCGCCCACCGACACCGAATTTGGTCTTCCTGTTGCTGGTTTTCTGGGTGTGATGTGGCTTCTCAAGGATGTTTTTTACGATTTATTATCTTTAACACTTATTTTTTTAAATTTTTTTTTTTTTTTAACGTTTGTTTATTTTTGAGAGACAGAGACAGAGCTTGAGCGGGAGAGGGGCAGAGAGAGAAGGAGACACAGAATCCGAAGCAGGCTCCAGGCTCCGAGCTGTCAGCACAGAGACCGATGCGGGGCTCGAACCCACAAACCGCGAGATCGTGACCTGAGCTGAAGTCGGACGCCCAACCGACTGAGCCACCCAGGCGCCCCTCTTTAACACTTATCTTGATCAACACTGAGTTACATACAGAAGTGCTGAATCACTATATCATATACCTGAAACTAACATAACTCTGTACGTTAACCACACTGAATTTATCGTAAGAATAAAATTAAGGGGCGCCCAGCTGGCTCAGTCAGTTAAGCGTCCGACTTTGGCTCAGGTCATGATCTCCCAGTTCGTGAGTTTGAGCCCCACATTGGGCTCTGTGCTGACAGCTCAGAGCCTGGGAGCATGCTTCAGATTCTGGGTCTCCCTCTCTCTCTCTCTCTCTCTCAAAAATAAACATTAAAAATTTTTTTGAATAAAATTAAAATTAAAAACATGTAAGCGAGTAAAACTGTGAACTTTAATCACTGGTGAGAACTCTCCAAGTATGTGTTCTGTGCTCTGTGCCGCATGTAGGGTTCCGTGCTCAGGTCGGAACCTCCCATCGCCGTCCCCCAAGGCTGGATTGGGTGGTTACGTGGGCCAGATCTGGTGACTACTTTCCTAACGTCATTGAGTTTCCAGGTTTACGTGGGTTTCTTTGTTTAATGGGCGCAAAGCCTACGATCTTAATGCAAGTTTGCTTCTGTTTTGCTTCCACTTGACCCCTGGGTCTGAGTCCCCACCCGTGAGATGGGGCTAAGGGCACGCGGGTCCTTCCTCAGAGAGGGGAAGGCGGTGCCCCTCGGCACTCAGCAGCGCCCCACTGGTGTCCCAGACCCCTGCGAGGCCAGAGCCGCGGGGGCAGCCGCGCCCAGCGTGGCCCGGCCTGACCTCACCTGCAGCTTCCGCAGCTGCTTGATGGCCTCGTCCCGGTTCTTGTTGGCTGAGTCGACGTGGGCCTCCAGGTCTTTCAGGTCCATCTCCAGCTTCTTCCGAGCTGCCACCGCCATCGAGCGCTGCTTCTTCTCGTCCTCCAGCTCTGCCTCCACCTCCCGCACCTGGGGGACGGGAGGGCGGTTCGGGCGGCTGCACCAGCCCCCAAGCCCTGCTCCGCTCCGTGCCCGGGGGGGCTACTTGCGGCCAAGGACGATTACTGACCGAGAGGGTCCCTGACCCCGGTGACGGAGGGCTGGAACGCAAGGACGTGGGAGGGGTGGACAAGGAGCCCAAGACAGCCCGGGGAGAGGAAGGAGAAAGGAAGCCGACCGGAAATTGGGGGGCGAGGGGGGCGAGGGGGGCGCCCCTGGCCACCTCTGCCCGGGGGCAAGGGCAGTGGGAGGGCCGTCCGCACCTGTCTGACCAGCTGCTTCTTCTTCTCCTCGCTCTGCTCGTCGCGGCCCTGCAGGTCCCGCTCGAACTGGGCCTTCATGGCCTGCAGGTTGACCTCGAGCCGCAGCTTGGCGTCCTCGGTGGCCTGCAGCTCGTCCTCCAGCTCCTCCAGCTGGGTCTTCATCTCCTCCACCTGCTGCTCCAGGGCCCGCTTGGACTTCTCCAGCTCGTGGACCTGCCCCCCGCCCCAAGGGGACCACATCAGAAGCGGAGGGATAAGGCCTCTGGCCTCGGTGTCCGCTCAGCCCCGCCCCCCCCCCCCCCCCCCCCCCCCCCCCCCCCCGCCACAGGCCGGCCACCAGCTCGGTGCTCACGCTCTTGCCGACGTCGTCCTTGGAACTCATGAGGTCCTCCATCTCTGTGCGGAACTGCTTGTTGAGCCGCTCCAGCTCTGCCTTCTGCTCCATGGCCTCCTCCAGGGCCCGGGCCAGCGACAGCGCCTTGGTCTCCTTCTCCCGGGCCTCCGCCTCCGCCCGGTCGCGCTCCTCCGCGTACTTGGCAGAGATGGTCTTCTCCTCGGCCAGCAGCTGGGGGAGAGGTGGTCACCGTGAGCGTGCGGACCTCAGGCGGGCAAAGCATGCGGACCCGAACTCCTCGGGGGATGAGGGCCCCAGGCGCTGGTCCGAGGGGAGGGGACCGCGAAGAGCAGGCACAGGCCACCGCTTCTGAGCATGGCGCGTGCCGTGCGGGGTGTCCTCGGAACCAGAGCCGGGCAGAGATCACCTCTGCCGGTGCGCTCCGAAGTCTGCTTGCAGCGTTGACCATTTACTAATCGTGGTCCTGCAGGTCCCATGGTGCCCCTTTCGTGGGAACCCACGGGACACCTTCCCCTCTCAGAACCAGGAAAGGCTCTGCTCTCCTCAACAACCGGTCGGTGCTTCCCCTAAAAAGGATGTCGGTCTGGCCGCTGAGAGGCCCAGATCCCACCTGTGCCCCTCATGAAGGATGCCCGGGCAAGTTCAAGTTTCCGGTGTCCACCCTCCACGTGGGCCCACCCACGGCCAGACCTTATTTCCCCACCTTCCTGTTCCCTCTGCCCCAACACCTCTTTGTCCCCGACCCGCTCCTTAAAGGGCCAGATGGTGAATGCATGAGACGCTGCAGGACTCTGTGAGACCACGAAAGCAGCCGCAGACACTGGCACGTGGGGGAACGTGGCAAGGTCTAACGCACTTTTGCCCACGGCAGCAAGTGCAGGGCCGTACCCGGCCGGTTGGGCCGACGCCGGACTTACTGTTTTTCTATCCTATCCCACCGTCTGTGTCTCTGTAAGCTGCCTAAGAGTATTTGGAAGGAGACGGAGGTACGACACATGAATAAAAACCCGAAACATCAGGGGCACCCGGCTGGCTCAGTCGGTAAGACACATGACTCTTGATCTTGGGATCATGAGTTCGAGCCCCGCGCTGGGGGCAGAGTTTACTTAAAAAGAAAAAACATCCCCACTCATTGTAAAAGGGGCTCATCGTAGGCCATTTGAAAGACGTAAGGAACCGGAAAGGGGAAGAGACGCCCTCCCCGAGGGGGACCACTGAGGCCCTCGCACGCGAGGCCATGCCGTGCAGCACGTACCTGGTCGAACTTCTTCTGCTTCTTCTCCAGGTTGGAGGCGGTCTGGCGCTGGTGATCCAGGTCCACGAGCAGGTCGTCCAGCTCCTGCTGTAGCCGCGTCTTCGTCTTCTCCAGCTTGTCATAGGCGGCCGCCTTCTCCTCATAGCGCTGGCTCAGCCCCTCTAGGTCCTTCTGGAGCTTCCTCTTGGCTTCCTCTGCTATCTCCAGGCACCCCACGCCGTCCTCCATTTTCTTCTTCACGTCCGTCATCTGGACAGGAGCACAGACTTAGGGAGGTAGCCACCCCATGCCCGGGACGGCGGCTTGCCTGCTACCTCACGGACGGAGGCCCAGGCACGGGGACGCCCCTCTTCCTCCGGGGCGAGAGAAACAGGGTTTCCGCAGAGGGCCTCTGCCTAGAGTGGGCAGGCCAGGGGGAGGCCTCCCAGTCGTGACGAACACCAAGCCTTATTTTACAGAGACGGACCAGAGGGGGAGGCTCCTCCATCGGCCTCTCCCCACGGACACAGTCTGCGGGAGGCAGGAGTGACACAGACACCCGTCCCACAGCCCCTCCCTGCTCCGGGAGACACAGCTGCCGCCCCGTACATGACAGCTACTCCCACCCAGACTGTCACACGGGCTCCGGGCCCACCCCGAGGAGGTGGGGCGGGTCTCCTGGCCCAGCACGCTGAAGTCCCAAGACAGGATGTAGAACGGGGCTCTTGACCTAGTTCTGGTTGTGGGCGCTTTGATGGTCTAGAAAAAGACTATGGCATCCTTCTTAGAATGATGCTTTAACACGCATAAGACGTATAGGATCACCAAGTAAACCGATACGGAAAAATGCGGTTACCGGGTGCTTTTTGAAGCCGTGATACAGTAACCCACGTGCCGCCCTAGTATCACGTCTAATACCAGCTCCTGAAGTGGCGGGGAGCACGAGGACACCCCCAAAGCCCTGCCTCAGCTCCGACGCGGCGACCGGCAGTTTCTATCGAACCCCAGCACCGCTGCGGTCATGGCTTACTGCCTGTATTCCTAACGGAAGAAAACGCTAAACGTCAGCCAGATTGGTGGCCAGACAGATGTGACGTCGCCTCTAGCCAAGTTCACGGATCCCTGAATTCTGCCTGGGTCCCCCTGGCCAAGAGCTCAGGCCGGGGAGGGTGCCCGGCTCGGGATGGGCCTGAGGGTCCAAATGTGCAGGCGGGTGCCCCGCCGGAAACCACCCCTCCCCCCCCCCCCCCCAAGCCTGCAGAATCCAGCCAGTTTCCCTGAGTCATCCGTGCGGCCCGGGGCACAGAGGGGGAGCCGGCACTGAACCTGGGCGTGGAGGGTGGCGATCTGCTTCTCCAGGTTCCGCTTGGCCTCCTCCTCCTCTTCCAGCTGCTCCTTGAAGGAGTTCTTCTCATCTTCCATCTGCTTCAGCTTGGTGCTCAGGCCCAGCTTCTGCCGGTTCTCCTCCTGCAGCAGCTCCTACACCGAGGACGAGTGGGGGGCAGGGGCTCAGGAGGCGCCGAGTCAGAGCCTCCCGGGCCCCACACCCTCGACAGGATGGAGGAGTCGGTCCCTCTGATTCGGGGGACAGCTGGGGGCGCCAGGAGGACCCAGAGACCCCGTGGATACAGGGGAGGGCGGCTCATCAGATGAACCGGGGCAGCTGATGCCGCAGGGGCTCAGCGTCCTCCCAGGAAAGGTCCGGGGCAGGGACCGGCCGCCATCCTTACCTGTGTGTCCTGCAGCTGTGACTCCAGAGCAGAGAAGTCCTTGGTGAGTTTGCTGGACTTGCTGTCAGACTGGGTGAGGAGACCGGTCACGTTGTCCAGCTCAACCTGCACGGGGACAGAAGAGACAAGGGACAGGGACTGTGACTGCTCTGGCCCCACCTCGGCTCTCAGGCCAAGGTGGACCTGAGCTGCTGTCGAAGGCACCCCTGCCCAGGCCCGGGTCCCAGCGGAGGCCTCACCTGCAGCTTGGTGACCTTGTCGGCCAGCTCCGTGCGCACTCGCTCTCCCTCGTTGAACTTCACCTGCAGCTCCTGCAGCTGGGCCTCCACTTTCTTCCGCTTATGCTCGGAGTCCCCTTTGCCCTGCAGCAGGACCTTCACCTCGTTGGCCAGCTCCCCTCGCTCGTTCTCCAGGGTCTGCTTCGCCTTCTCCAGGTTGGCTTTCACCTGGTGGGGACAAAGGCAAAGATGTGCCAAGGGGCGTCGGTGCCCCGGCGTGAGGCTGGTCTTCCTAACGGCACCGGGGGAACCACCAGGTCCAGAGACAGAACCTGCCGCCTCTGCAGCGAAGACACAGGCCAAGTTCAGGGGATGGCGTGCGGGCAAGAGGTGTGGGCTCAGAAAGCCAGGCCCGGTCCATCCTCGTCGCTCAGCTGGACGGGGTGTTTGCACGTGCCCTCCCCTCTGAAACGATCCCTGCCAGCCTCCCTCACCAGGCAGAGGGGACATTCAAGTGTGAGGTGTTTTCACGGCTCATCTACCACGACTTTGGCGACGTTATCATAAGATGAGGGAAATTATAACTGCTCAGAGTCAGGCTTCCAGTAAAACCTCTTTGAAATTTGATCTTCCGGGTAGTAACGTAAACATCTTCTAAAAGATATAAGAGTGGCGTTTACAGACTCAACTGCACACGCCATTCTACTCTGTGCTGAGCTGGCTGCAGGGTCACAGACAAGTTTGAGGGGAACTGTATGAACTTGAAGGCGTGTCAGGTGAGAAAAACTGAAGGGCATGGAAAGGCTCCCCCAGAAGGGATGCCGGTGGACACGGCGTGCTTCTGAGAACAACACGCGGGCCTCAGAATATTCTCAGGCCTCCGGCAAGAGTGGCTTGGCGCCGGGAGCCACAGCACTCAGAACGTGTCTAGAGAAACTGCCTGGCCCAGCCACCTGCCCAAGACTAGCGCGGTGAGCAGCACAGGGCTTCCCACCAAGATCCAGTTGACCGCTGAAGGTGCTCCACAGAAAACCCTAAGGCTTCAGCACCAGGCCACTCCAATCCCTTGAGGCTTTCTGGCCTGATGGGGTCCTGAACAAAATACCAGTGATGCTAATTTTTGAACAACTTACTGATCCCTTATTGTTCACCTGTTCTACGCGCCGTCAGCCCCACCCGTCATGTACTTGCATGAGACAGACTATCGTTACACACGGGGAAACTGAGGCAAATAGGCTCTTCTCTGTAGGCTCGGCCCTAGCGAGTGGCAGCGGGTCTCCAGGATGGCCTCCCTGGCCAGCAGCCCGGCACCGCCCTCAGTCTCGGATTGGCCCCCCCAGCAGCCCGGCACCGCCCTCAGTCTCGGATTGGCCCCCGCCAGCAGCCCGGCACCGCCCTCAGTCTCGGATTGGCCCCCGCCAGCAGCCCGGCACCGCCCTCAGTCTCGGATTGGCCCTCGCCAGTAGCCCGGCACCGCCCTCAGTCTCGGATTGGCCCCCGCCAGCAGCCTGGCACCACCCACGCACTCGCTTCGTCTGCTCTAGCTGCTCAGCCAGCTCTTCCACAGCCTGTGAGTGCTTCTGCCTCATCTCCTGGATCTGTGCCTCGTGGGTCTTGGCCTCTTCCTCGAGGGTCTTCTTCAGGATGTTCACTTCCTGTTCGCGTTTGGACCTGGAGAGAAGCACCCTCAGGATGGAGGCCAGGTGTGGGCATGCCGCCCGGGGCTCTTCTTCCCTCGTTGCAGATATGCCGGCAAGGGGCAGCGGCCGCCCCAGCCTTGCTGCCCAGGCACCTCCTTCCTCGGCTGTGCATCCTCCAGCCCGGGCTCGCGGTCCCACTTTATAGAGAAACCCGTGCCCTTTCAGCCTTAAAGCCCACCCTGGCCTCACCCGAACTCCAAACCAGATTTTTCAACACCCTAGGGAGGAGCTGCCGAGGGGGCATTATCCTCTCTGCCTTCTAGTGCCTCCCGCCCCCTTTCCCGGCCTCCCTCTCCCTGCCACCCGCCCCCAGTGACTCGGCTCCTTGGCCTCGTGGCACACCTGAGCTCCTGCTGGGCTGCCGTGGAGTCCAGAGTGTCCTCCAGTTCTGTTTTCAGAGCCTCCAGCTCCTCCCCGAGGTCCCGCTTCTGCTTCTCAGCTTTATTCCTGGAAGCTCGCTCAGATTCCAGGTCTTCCTGGAGTTCGGAAATCTGTGATTCCAGCTCCCGAATCTTCTTCAGGGCCATGTTCTTCTGGGTGGCTTCCTCCTCCACTCTGCCAAAGAGAGCATGAACATCAGGAGGAGGTCCCTTCTGCCTCGGGGAGCAGGGTCTGCAGAAGAGGCTTTGGAGAGGAGCAGCGGAAGCCGCTTCTGGAAGTCATAACCATGGCTCTTAGGCGCTCCTCTCCGCAAAAACAACATCGGGAGCTTCCAGCAGGTTTAGGAGCAAAACCACTTTGAGACCTAGAAAACCTCACAGAAGAATCACTTCATTTTCCAAACATAACTCAATGCTCCAAACATAAAAATAAATAAAGATTAAGTGTTAAAACGAAAACACTTGAAAAGGGAATAAAATGTTACAGCCCGTCATGACAGCAACTGAGTAAAAACACGAAGGTTGCTGTAGACAATCTGTGAGGGATAATCACATGTCAGTGCAGGTTCCATGAATTGGAACAAATGTGCCACCCTGGCCTGGGACGTGACGGTGGGGGAGGCCATGGGAGGAGGGGCCTATGGGATTTCTGTGCACCTTCTGCTCAATTTTGTTGTGAATCTAAAACTGCTGTAAAACAAAGCTTTTTTTTTTTTTTTTTTTTTTTTTTTTTAAAAGCACGCCTGTAGCCAGTAAGTTTAAAATGCAAGAGAGGGAAGGCCTGTGGTGGTTGTGTGACGTAGCAGATGACTTTTAGAGGCCACACTCGTAACTTTTAGCGGACAGAACAGGTCTTGCAGTGCAGTGGCTCCAAGATGACAGGGTTGGGAGGCGCGGTGGGGGGGTGGGGGTCGCTGCCCTCACCTGGCCAACGCGGCCTGTAGCTCCTCCTCTTTCTTGGCCAGCTGCATCTTGAGCTCGGCGATCTGGGCCTGCAGCTCGGCGATCTGGTCGTTGAGGTCGGTGGAGTCTCCCTCCAGCTTCCGGCGGGTCTTCTCCAGCTCCTGACGCTGCTTCTCCTCCCTCCGGAGGCGCTCTGGGGAGGAAGCGCGGGGAGACCCGACACAGCCCTCAGCGCCTGCTTTTTCCGTCTTTGTTTTCCATTTTTTACATAAAATACTGAGTTTTTGTTCCATACCATACGTGAACCTTAAAGGATCATCGCACGCAGACACTCGTACCCAACGCCTGGATGAAGACACCGCGAGCTGCCAGGTCCAGGCCTCCCCCCCCCCCCCCCGACCCTGCTGACCTCCCCACTGGGGACCTCCTCTCCCTGAAGACTGTGTTCACAGTTCCCTTGTTTTTAAGGCTATACCACGTCTGTGTCCCTAAAAAATATGTTTAATTTTTCATGAACCTAAATTACATGGGAACGTCCTGTATGAAGTTTACAGTCAGTATATGGGATTCACGGTCCAATGTCTGGCTTTACAATTTCCACTAGGACGTCACTCAGGTAATCCCTCAGCTTTGTCATGTGTCATCCGAATAATAAGGACAACGAGACAACCTGCCTCATTACATTGCAAGGCTCGTGAGCGTCAGTCTCTACACTTACGACAGCTCCTAGCCCAAGGTCAGTGCTCACTAAGGGTTAGCGACTTTTATTCCTCGACTTGCCTTTGTCACTCAATATCGTGACCTTGAGATTTGGCAAGCGAAGTGTCACTGCAATGAATCCACATGGACCAGTAGAATGTTCCGTTGTGTGAACATAACCACAGCTCGTCTATTTGTCCTACAACTGATGGGCATTCGGGGTTTGTTCCCTGTGTGCCCCCAGAATGGTGCTGCCGGGAGCGCTCCTGCCCGGGACCCCCAGCGCACGGGGCCGGGAACACTGGGTTGGTTGTGGGCACGTGAAGCTTCTACCTCACCAGGCAACGCCAGATGGATCAAGGCCGCCTACCAGTTTATGCTCCCACCAGCCGTGTGTGTGTGTGTGTGTGTGTGTGTGTGTGTGTGTGTGTGGACTGCTCCACATCTTTGTTAACACTCAGCAGTGTCAAACTAACCAGACCCTCTCTGTGTGCACCTGCCCTGGGGGCTGTACCCTCCTACACCTGGATGGCTGAGTGTTTCAGACTGTTCCGGGCCGAGGCAGGGAGTCCGTGGGGGGAGACCTCTGTCAGCACCTCGCTTCCCCTTGCCGGTCTGACTCGCCTCGTCCCATACAAATGTGATGGGGCCGGGGAGGCCAGGAAAGCCCTCCTGCAGGTCAACCTGGCTGGTGTGGTGCCTACGTCCAGGGGACATCAACAAGCGCCCCAGACAGGCCGGGCTGCCCTGTGTCTCCACCAAGGGAGCTGGGGTTTCTGGCACAAGCTCACAGCACCCTCATGGTGCCCTCTCCCATCCACGCCTCTCCAGATGCAGGGGTGAGAAGTCTGCAGACAGACACAGACCTGTGTTCTATCTACCCTGTCCTCCTCCAGGGACCCAGGGAGGCAAAGGCATGATTGTTGCCCTGCCCCACATCAAGCAACGGCCTCTCACGGCACCTGTCCAGCAGAGCATACACAGCGTGTCTCTGTGTGGTTGAGTTCAGTCCCCATGGCCGCCCGTTCACCGTGTCCCCCTTGGCGGGAAGAGAAACGAGGCCGACAGGATGACACAGCTGGTAAAGTGGCAGAGCGAGGGTCACACCCAGAACCTCCTAGGAAGTCAGTCTTGTGCAGCTCATGGCACACGACAACGGAGAGACGCCGACTCGTTCTCTCGAGAGCTCCTCACGTTGGGGACACCCCTCCCCAGCCCAGCCAGTGCCTGGAGGCCCAGGCTCCCGTAGAGACAGAGTTGTCCCTAGGCTTTCAGAGCAGTGGCTGGGAGTTGCAGACTGAGAGCCTGCCTGCACACACGAACGTGAGACCAGCACAAGAGCGAGGCCCAGGCTGGGGAGGCAGGGGGCCTGGTCCCCGGGTCTGTCAGCTCCCGCCCACCGCCCTCTCACCTTCCAGGTCGGTGATCATCGCCTCGTGTTTGTTCTTGAGTTTGGCAAGGCTCTTGGATTTCTCCTCCTCTTCCATGAGATTGGTGGTAAATTCCGCTATTCTGTCTTCCAGAAGCTTCTTTTCCTGTAGGGGCGAGGGTGGGTCAGAGCTTAAAATTAGTTGAGCACAGAACGCTTCAGCTCTCCTTCAAACTATGACTTGCCCGGCAATTTAGAATTGGACCAAGGGGCGGGCCTTAACTACTTGATTCACTAGGAGTTCCTGGACCAGAGGGTAATTTTGAAAGGTCACCAGCGCCCCTGAAAGAGCCGGATAAGCTTCCTTAGGGTCTACAAACGTGGGTGCCCAAGGCCTTCCTGGACCTGTGTCACCCCTCTGGGCTTGGGTTAGAACGGCGTCCAGGTGGCAGCTAGCATCGCCAAGGGGATTCACACACAGGGACACCGCTCTCTCTGTGCCCCACGCTCATCCACTAGGTGGGCCGTGACCGCCCCCTTACTTGTGTTCCCACACAGCCCCGGCTGCTGTCCTGGCTTTCTGCTGTGTGGCCACCGCTAGGGTCCTAACGTCAGCAAGGTGCCCCACGAAGGTGACCCACCCAGCAAGCACCATCGCTCAGCATGCATCTCGGTCTCGTGTCAGAGTCTGCAGGCAGGCGTCCTGCCCCTTCAACCCCTCAGTCCCTGCTCTGGGGATCGAGGATGACATTCTGCCCCCCGTCCTTCCTTCTGTGACACAGCTCTGGGCTTTGATCCGCTCACTGGCAGACTCTGACAGGGACCCGACTTGGCTCTGAGAGAAACAGCCACCACCCTGGAGACGGCTGGAGGAGGGCACCCGCCCCACAACACTGAGCCACCAAGGTGCGGAGAGCCCGCTGGTGACTGAGGCGCGAAACCCCACGATGGCTCAGATACGAGCCTTACTCGTAAGTAAGGCCAAGAGCCTTACCGAGAACTGAGGCCAAACCTTCCCCTTGGGCCCCACTCCGCTGTGAGAAACATCCCTTTGAACAGGACGCTGGCTCCCAGAGAAAGCGGACACCCCGGAAGAGGAGCTGTGACCGTGACCCAGCAGAAGCCGCAGCGCCACAGGCAGGGGGAGGAGGCCGCGGACCTCGAGCCGCCTGCGCCCGGCCGCTCACCCTCCGCGGCCCTGCGTCTCCACGCTCGGGGCCTCACCTTGGCCAGCTTGCAGTTCTGGTCCTCCATGATGATCTGGTCTTCTTCCAGCTTCTTGAGCTTGGCCTCGGTGGTCACCTTCTCCAGCTGCAGCTTCTGGCGGGCGCTCTCCTCCTCCTCCAGCTGCTCCTCCAGTTCCTACCGCGGAGCCGGGGAGACCGTGAGGGGTGGCGGGCCGTGTGGCCCACCCCCCGCTCGTGGGGGTTCTGTCTGTAACACTGGGGTACGGGGACGAGAGGCCCGGTCCGGTCGCGTGGCCCCTCGTTCTGCGGTGCCGCCACGAGCGAGGCCGAGCCGATCGCCCCGGCCACTCACGCTGGCCGCGGCGAGCACCGGGGCAGGGAAACCAGACGGCCCGAGGCCCCGCTGGCAGCGCAGGCGGCCTCCGCGTTGCCTCCGGTCCCGTCCCCGCCGCCCCATTTCCGGCGTCCGGCCCCGCCCCCTCCTCTACCTGGATGTTCTGCTGCATTTTCTTCTTCTCGGCCTGCAGGTGCTGGCAGCGCTCCTCCTCCTCCTCCACCCTGGCCTCCAGGTCATGGCAGATCTCTTCCAGCTCCTGCTTCTTGGCGGTCAGGCGGGCCCGCAGCTCTTCCGCCTCGGCACACAGTTCCGTTTCCGCCTGGAGCTGCTCCTGCAGCTGTAACTTCTCCGCCATGAGCTGCGGGGAGCACGCGGAACACGTGAGCCCCTGCGACCTCCTCGGGCCACTCCGGGGCCAGGTGCTGTGTCGCTCGGCTCCCACGGGGTGGGGGGAGGCTGCTTCGGCTCCCGGGCACTTCCTAAATATCGTGTTCTTTATCCTTCACCGCTACTCCGTGAGCTGGCCACGGCGAACCCCAGGATGCAGGCTCAGAGAGGCTAACCTAACACTCAGGAACCTCCCGTCCCGCAGGGGGGCCCTCCCTACCTCACAGGTACCCGAACGGGGACAGTGGAGAGACGAACGCTGCTTGACTGTGACCGTTGACATCTCCTTAAACCCCAAACATGCCCCGCCTACTGGTGACCAGCAGGTGGCAGCACCGGGAGCGGATGCGCGAACCTCCAGGTCGAAGCCTGCAGATACCAACCTGGGACTGGAGCGTCTCCATCTCCGTGAGCCTGTTCTCAGCAGCCAGCTGCTTCTCGCGGACCTTCACCAGCTCCTCCTCCTTGGCCATCATCTCCTCCTCCTGCCGGCTCACCTGCAGCAGCGGCTTGACCTAGAAGGGGAGACGGGGGCACGGCCAAAACATGAGACCTTCCCCTCACCTGCGCCCACGCAAGCTGGCGAGACTGACGGGAAGGAGGTGCAAACACACACGAGCTTTCTGGGGATCAACTCGGTGCTGTGTGCCACAGGCCTCTGCCCCGCTAATTACACGTCAGGGAAACGGCCCCCACGTATGCAGGAAGGTGTTCAGGACGGCATTGTTTACAACGGTGAGAAACTGGGAATGAGCTCAAGAGACACGGAGGGGAAAGTAACCAGGTAAAATACGACACATTTCCAGGGAACAACGTGCTAACTTAAAAAAAATTTTTTTTAACATTTACCCTTAAGAGACAGAGAGACAGGGCATGGGCAGGGGAGGGGCAGACAGGGAGGGAGACACAGAACCCGAAGCAGGCTCCAGGCTCCGAGCCATCAGCACAGAGCCCGATGCGGGGCTCAAACTCACGGACTGTGAGATGGTGACCTGAGCCAAAGTTGGCCACCCAACTGACTGAGCCACCCAGGTGCCCCACAACATGCTAACTTTTAAAAAATGATGCTCGTGAAGGAATTCTAAATGGAAAATATAAAACACAAGATTGTCTACAGAAATCAGAGCTCAGCTGGGTAAGAATGCATATGGCTTACTGAGCAAAGACTTAAGGGAGAAAAGATAGCGGGAATAAATATTGAGACATCTACTCAATACTGACGTTGGCTTGGGCTTGAAGGGATTACACGTGAGCTTTTATTCTCTTCTTTAGGCTATTTTTTACAAACAAAAGCAGCTGAGGGGCCCCCGCGCGTGAGGTCGCTGTCCCCCTCCGCCGCAGCTGGGGCCAGCAGAGCGCCCACCGGGCCACGGGGAGGTGGGGCCACCTTCCGGAACCCACCTTGGTGAAGAGCCGCCACCACTGCCAGTTCCGCAGCTTCAGGTAGGCGGCGCAGTTCCTCTGCAGGACCTTCATGGCCGTCAGCTGCTGTTGCCGCTTGGCGAAGGCCCTGGGTGGAGAGACGCGGTCAGGGCGGGGGACCGCAGACCTCCGGACAGGAGTGCAGCGAAGGCCCGGCCTTGGTGCTGAGTCCTGTGGGTGACCCCACAGAGGGCGACAAGGACCCCGACCGCCCTCCTTCACCAAGGGAGAAGTGGGTTCGAGGGGTGAAAGTCCCTCGCGAGCTAACTAGGTCCGAGTCAAGTGTGACGGCCGGTGGCTGACGACATGTACTGACTTTAGCGTCCCACCCTCCTGCCACCTGCTACCGGGGGCTTCTGATTGGCAGGAAAACGTCAGCAGCTGACGTCCTACAAAGGGGGGCTCAAGGTGTCGACCGGGGGCTGCTGGATAAATGAAGGCTTCGTGGGTCCAATACCACAAACCCCTGTTCTGTCCCCCAGTGCTCACAGCTCACGTGGAATGTACGTCCCTCAGCACAGACCCGGTCAGGAGACTAACGTGCAGCTCCCACACCCGCTGTCCTGCAGCACGTGAGCCTGACTCTCAAAGGAGCTGCTCTGGACCTAAGGACAGTCTCCGGGCCCCGGGAGCACAGGGGACTCTGGGGACGACCAGGTTGCGGGCATCATCCCCACACGAGGAACTGGCAAACAGGACTGTTTGGGACAGGCAAATCCAAGCACAGAGTCACCCCCTTCCCAGCCCGTCACCTAAAACCTCAGACATAAACTCAGAAGGCAGGGAGCAGGGAGCTCCACGTGGGCGTCCCTTGGACCTCCGACTGGCGTCAGGGCGTCCCAGGCCACCAGTTCCCAACAGTCCCCTGTGCGGCAGGAAGGCTGGGAAGGGCCCGCGCACCGGCAGGCTGGGCGGAGGCGGGCCCCTCTAAGGACTTACTTCCTGGCCAGGTAGCCTCTGCAGCAGGCCTGGAACCCGATGATGACGTCGGTGATCTTCAGGTCCCGCTCCTCCTCCAGGTGGGCCAGCACACCGGCCCGGAAGAAGACCTTACTCTGGCCGATGCGGTACAGGTTGCTGTCCAGCTCCAAGGCTTTGATCTAGACAGGAGCGGAGCAGGCCGTTCACCACGTGTCACCACGGGGCCCTCAGAGCAACGCGGAGAGCCAGTGGTCTGTCCCCGAGAGGCTGTCTGCCAGCGGCCGCTTCTCTGCTGGGCAGCCTGTGCGGCCCTGGAGCCAGAGAAGGCGGGCTCGGAGGATGCCGGGAGGAGGGGCAGGTGGCTTCCCACACAGGGCGCAGTGATGCATGAGACGGCAGAAAGACACAGAACCTCGACGTTAAAGGGACCCGAAGACCTCTCCTTCGACCTCCCGCCCCTGCACACCGTGATCACGGACTACCAATGCCCAGCCGCGCTGCCCTCAGAGAGAGCTGGCTGAGCGTCGTCAACCTCCTCACCCAGGACTAGGACACGCTCCAGTTCAGGCCAAGCCCGGCACCAGACGCTGATTAGGTGCCTGGGGCTTTAGCCTCTGGGAACCCACCCTCCCTCAGCTAGAAGATGGGAATAAGGCTTTGATTTTTTTTTTTTTTTTTTTAAAACAGTGAACAAAGAAAGCAAGTCATAGTGCCTCCTCCCCAGGACAGCTGCGGGAACTGAAAGGAGAGCAAAGTGCTCAGCCTGGGGCCACACGTACTGGGTAAGGAGCAGATCTCGGCGGCCAGTGCCATCACCGAGCGGTTTCGGTACGGCACAAGGCTCTCTCGTTAACCCACCGGCAAGGGGCTGCCTGTCTTCCTGGGAGAGGAGGATTCTGCACTAGCTCTGAAAAGGCAGAGCCTGCAGTGGGTGGAGTCAGGTCCGAGAGAGCTTCGGGGCCCACAGACGCCCCGGTCATCCCGGAGGAAGGGGAGGCTGGGCCAGAGCCAGCGTGGGTATCTTCCCTCCCTGCGCCTGAAGGAGGGACCTTTAACCTGGACAGCCATTAACTGAGTCTCCTGGAGAAAGGGTGGCCCAGACACCCTCCACCGATCATGCCTTCTGTCCCACGGGGTAGGGCTGGTGAGCGCGGGACAGTGGGGAACGGTTTCCTCCCTCCTACCCCACCTCCCTATCATCTGACGCAGAGTCTCCCACACAGTCGGCGTTGGATTCCTTCTTCCCTCTTCTCTTTCTGCCAACGCCCTAGCCCATCCTCCCTCCTCTTTGGGGAGCATGCCCAGTAAAGGAGACCAAAGGCAGTGGCCGCTAACCCTGGACCATCAGGAACAACAGGACGCCCACAAAGTAGGAAGTACGACACAGTGGGATCGGGCCCCGGCTTGGCTGGCATCGCCACAGGCCGTCCTTCATCCTGGCAGAGTTCAGAGTGCCCAATGCACATCAGGCACTGCTCTAGGGGCCGAGAGGAAACGTCTGGAAGCACGGGCTGCGCAGGTTGGGGCAGCTGCAGTGCTCGGGGCCTGCTCCCCTGGTGGGGAAGTGCCCTCTGCTGACCACACTGGGCGTGACGATCAGAGGAGATATGAGCAAGAAAGCGCGAGAATGTGCCCCAGAGGAAGGGAGAGACCCTCCTACATCAGAGCCCTGCCATGGCTGGAGCACCGGTGTCCTCTACACGGCCCTGGTCCCCCGCTCGGAGCGCCTGGCAGGATCAGGACCAGAGCAAGAGCAGGACCACGGAGCACAGGCGTCATCGGGTGAGAGGGGCACTTGTCCGGGCACACGGGCACCCTCCCGCCCGAGGGCCCACCCCCAGAGGGAGGCGCAGGTGGCAGCCGTACTCACCATGAGCACACACGCCTGCTTCCCGTCCATGAAGCCCTTAGGAATGGAGTTTGGTGTCAGGATCTCGTATCTGAGCAAAAAAGAGGAGCCTGGTCAGCCATGCTTGCACTGGACCCTTGCTTGGATTCCACGTGGCCTGGGGCGCACGGAGAGAGGAGGACGGGCCCTACGGGGCAGCACAGCTAGGCTTCTCTCCCCCACCGTCTCCCGAGGAAGGAAGACATTTGGCAAATCCCACCCTGCTCTTTTCTTAGGCTGAACGGCACAGAAAGGCCGCCTGCGTGTTTTCCAGAAAGTGAATGGAAACTCACGTTGGACTGTTCCGGCCACTCGAGGGCGAGCTTTAGGTTGGGCTCCCCGATTGCTAACTGCCCACTGTCCGCATCTCTAACCCGGGAAGGCCGCGCTCCCCTTCTCCCCCAGGGTGCTGCAGGGCCTCTAACGCGTGGGATGGCCCCAGAAACAGGGCTGGCACTGAACGCAGTCGTGAGGCAAACAGGACAGTGTCATCAACGCCCCTCTCTGTGCGCACGGCCAGAGGCTGCAGCGCTCTGCAATCTCCATTTTTCTACAAAGTTCCTCTAACACCCCAGTCTCCGGCTGATTCCTTTTGAATTTCTCTTCCTGGTTCCTCCAACAGCAGCAAAGCCTCCCAATCACTAGGAATAAAAATCCCTTCTCACACAGAGGGCAGCACAGAGAAGGAGCGGGAGCGGGCCGGACCTCAGCTCTCCGTGGATGGGGACACCGCTCCCTCGCCCAGGTGCCCTGCCCCAGAGACGCAGGCTCCCGGCCGAGGCTCACCGCTGCCGGAACTCCTGGAAAACCACCCTGTTGGGAAAGCCCTGGCGGCAGATGCGGATGCCTTCTAGAACCCCGTTGCAGCGCAGCTGATCCAGCACCAGGTGGGGGTCCAGTTTGCCAGCCTGGAGAAACAAATAACGTGCATGTGGTCTCGCCCCCGTGTGGAGCACTGATGGAGAAAGGCAGGGCAAGGCCCCCTCCGGACTCAACGGGAGAACAGCCCCCGGGAACGGGCATCACTGCGGCCCGCGGGTTTGGACAGCCACGTTACCCGACCCGGGTCTGGGAAAGGTCACAAAGAGACGGTGTGCCCAAGCAGGAAGGCGGCTAGCATCGCAGCCGGGGCGGGGGGGGGGGGGGGGGGGGGGGGGCTTCACCGAAGCTCTCAGGGTGTGTGGGGAGGAATCAGTTCTGCCCGGGGAGACAGACAGGGGCCTAGCACCCGCACCTTCTTCTCGTGGTTGGGGATGATGCAGCGGACGAAGTTGGGGTTGGTGTTCCGCAGCGTGGCCATCAGCTTGGCCAGCTGCTCCTTGTAGAGCTGCCCCACGGTGCGGAACATGCCCTTCCGAGTCTTGAAGGCCCCGGGCAGCGCCGTCTCCGACATGCCGGCCACCTGGTCCAGGCCGATGATGCGGTCCACTGTGGAGACCACCCAAACAGCACATGAATACCCAGTGGTCCTAGTGGGGGGGGGGGGGGGGGGGGTGGAGGGACAGGAAAGAGACGGACAGACACCTGGACAGAAGGAGGGGAGACTCTGGAACAGTGGGACCACTTCTACTTAGAATCTACACAGAGAGCTGAGATCAACCTCAAACGTTCAGCAAACTTGATGTCGTGAACAGGAAGCAGGAAAGGGTTGAGAGAGCCGGCTAAGCCATTAAGGGGGACAGTCTACTGGCCAACCCCACATTCACATTAACCATCTTCAGCCCACTGTCGAAGCTTCTATTCCCAAAGAGATGCGATAAAGCTTCCAGGCTATTCCGCTAGTCTGTTTCTAAGGAGGTGTTAAAACCTGACCCGCAGAATCCTCTAGTCCCATGGTCCCGTTAAAAATACAAACAAACAGGGGCACCTGGGTGGCTCAGTCGATGAAGCATCTGACTCTTGGTTTCGGGTCATGACCTCACGATTCGTGAGCTCGAGCCCCTCACCGGGCTCTTACACTAACAGTGCTGAGCCTGCTTAGAATTCTCTCTCCTTCTCTCTCTGCCCTTACCCCACTAACGTTCTCTCTTCCTCTCAAAATACATAAATAAACTTACAAAAAAATGTTTTTTAAACCCAACCAAACAGACAAAAAAAAAAACAATCAGTGTTCTGAATTCCCACTGACCTTTGCCGTGAAGCTACCTGCCATTGTCTATAGGACTCTGGATGATTCCCTCTCTGTCCGGGAGCCTCCCGTGCAGAGCTCCCTAAACCAGGGACCCGGGACAGCATATGGTCTCAGGAGCAGAGAGGTCTCAGGGACTAGTGCTGACAACGCATATTCTGAAGTCTGAAGACCCCCTCCCGCCCTTGCATCTTGCCAGGTCTCCCAGTCACGGGTCTTCATCGTCTAAGACGCCCTCCGAGGAAGCAGCCCTTGCCGCCAGGGCACACGCCCGGAGCAATGAAGGAACTGCTTCCTCCCAGGTGAGACCAAAGTAACCAGCAAACCTCACCAAAGCGGCCAGTGATTTGAGGTCAGTTTTAAGCCAAGAGCCAATGTGAACGTTGAGGGCTTCTGCTACTGGATGTAAAAGCTAAGGCTTCTGTGCCAAAGTCTGCTTCCTGTTCCTTTGCGGCCAGACCTCTAGTATTTATTTGAAGACGGCAGAAAGAACAGGTGCTCAAGACCAAAGCGGGCAGTGAGGACAGACTCGATGATCCAGTCGATTAAAATGGGAGGCATTTCTGACCTTAGGAACCCGGGGCCCGTTTTACTGGCGACAGAGGGTTTCCCGCGAGCGGGTGGCTTGTGGCCACTCAGGTTGCCCGGAGGAAGGTCGGATGTGCCCCATAATAACCGGCCGTTTCATGTGAGCGCGTCCTGCCCCCTGGAGGCCCGGCCCAGAAGGGGCAGGCCCTGGTTGAGAGCGCTGCACGAAGGCACAGATGCGATTTTAGCCTTCAGGTGCACGTACGCGGGGCAGGGGGCACACAACACCTAAGTCTCATGCTGAGGCAGCACAGCCATTCAAGCAGCGTTTCACGAGCATCTCTGCACGTGCATTTCTGAGGAGCATATGAATTTTCACACTTGCTGTTTTCCGCTTTCAAGATCCATACAGGTCAACATCGACAGCCTGCCCGCGAGCCGGGGGCCGGACTGGGGAAGAGGACAGTCAGGCAGGAAGAGCCAACGGGGGAGGGTGGGGGGGGAGGTAAGAATATCTGAGCAGAAGCGTGTCTCACACAGCCCCGGATGCGGCACACACAAGGGTCACCCCTCCGGGTGGCCAGTCACCTGGTTCTAGGTGGAGAATGGGAAAGCGTTGATAGAAATAGGCTCTCTGAGTGTTCTGCATCTCTGCAACAGAGAGGTTAAAGCAAAACCAGGCAGGAGGAAAGGAGGAATGGACGGAAACAAGGAAAGAAAACAACTCCAGAGCCACTGGCCTGCCAAGGAGAGGCGGAAATGCAGTAAAGTGCGGGGGGGGGGGGGGGGGGGGGGGGGGGGGGGGGGGGGGAACCTGTGTGGCGAGGCTTTGGGCCGCCTTGTCATTCCCGCGGGTGGAGGCCACCTGGCCTGCGTCAGGCGGACCCCCGCCCCGTGTCCTGGGACCGCAGGGAGGCGGGAAGAGAGGGGGGGCGCAAAGGGCGTACCATCCTTCCACAGCTCCGAGACGAACTTGTCGGAGGACTGGTGCAGAAGCGTGGCGATGTTGTCGTTCAGGGGGTCCATGTTCTTCATCAGCCACTCGTCAGCTTTGTAATCCACCTGCAAGGGTCGGGGCCGCGCGGGTCACAGGCTGCTCTGGGGACGCCAGCTCTCACTGCGGGCCCCGAAAACAAGCCGGCCCCGCGGGGGGTGGGGAGAAGCCTAACAACGCCAACACCCCCTGAGCTGGTATTTCCTTCCCCAAGAAAGAAACTGAGGCGTGGCAAGGGCGGCGTGACACGGGAGGGTGAAAAGCTGCGCACAAGGACATCCAGCAACGGGGGACCAAGATATCTATGTTGCAGCCAAGGTCACAGAACAGTCTGTATTATTATTACTTTTTTTTCTAATACAAACATAAAGAAAACAACCCTAGCAGGACATAACCAAAGTGTTCCAGTGTTTCTTTTTGGCAACAGAACAAGGACTTTTGCGATCTACCTATCTATTTACTTATTTTGTTTTCTCCAGGACGCCCGAGTTTTCTCTGAGCTTGCACGATCGTTGCCTTTTCCAAAATACGTGAATGGGCAATCCGCGGTACTTTCACTGTGAAGCTCCCCAAACAGTACAGACGGCGTGCGGGCCACCTTGGCCTCCCGCTTCCCAACGCACAGCACCGCGCAGAGGTGACCCCTGCTCTCGGGCCACTGCTCCTCCGCGGCCCCTTCTGGAGGTTCTCCCACACGCGTACTGGCGATGAGGTGTGTGACCCTGGCTTCTTGTTCCCTAGGAGCACAGTCACCTCCTGGGAGATGACAAAAGCCTCAGGGACGGCGTCGTGGCCACCTGGGCACAGCCGGCAGGCTTGTCCCGTTAGCTGCGGTGCCGCAGCCCAAGCGTGGACACACGTGGACACTTTCATCGCTCAGGCTCGCCCCAGCGGGCTTTCGGGGGTGCCGACTATTTTGTGTTATAAATAATACTCTGCAACAAGAGCGCGGCGAGTGTCGCTGCACGTGCATTTCTAACAAAGGCAGAGGTGGAAATGCAGGTTCAGGGACATTACCTTAGGTGACTATAGACACAGGGTTTTTTAATGAGTATTTTTAAAGCCAAGAGCTGCGCGCTTCAGCAGCTGTAGGGACCAGGCGGGCCGAGTGGGAGCGGCCAGGCAGCGTGGGGCCACGGGCAGGGGCAGCAGGCGGGGACCAGGTGTGGCTCAGGGTCAGCTATGCAAGCTGGTGGCTCTCCTCGCCTGATTCACCACCTGCTCCGGCTGCAATGACTAATTAGGAGCGTCAAGCAAGCGACACGGAACTTGCTGCAACCAGCTTTATTCTACGCACAGACCCCTGTGGCCTCAGGGTACCCTCTTCGGATAGGGATGAAGGCAGCTGTGCCATTTTGGGGCCGAGCAGGCTCGGTAATGACCAAGCCGTCACCTACAGTGGTGGCCCTGAACCAGGACGACTGTGCCCACCCCGTGTTTGGCGAAGCCTAGACATTTTCGTCACGTCTAGGGAGAGTGCTGCTGACCCCTGGTGGGCAGAAGCCAGGAGTGCTGCTAAACATCCCACAAAGCACATGACGGTCCCGGGCGACGCACGTGGTCCAGCCCACAAGGTCAGGAGCACAGAGGCGGAGTGGCCCTGCCCCGCAGCGCTGACCTGTGCCGAGCACCGGGCTTCGCAAGCTCATTTAATACACGTCACCGTGCACAGCAGCGGTTACCTGTTTCCCAGATGAGGCTCAGAGATGTTGACTGGCCCAAAGTCACGCTACTTAACGAGTGACAGAGTTCTAGTTCAAACTCTAGAGTTGAGGCACACTGCTGGGTGAGTCACTAGACAAGCAGTGTCCCCCACCCCCCGCCCCGCTCCCTGGTCTGCCCAGCTCCTCAGCCTAGACGAAGCATCTCCACCTGTCCGGCACCTTTCCGTGCAGGTGCTCCCCTCACCTTGCCTGCGTAGTGGATGATGCAGAAATCAGCTTTGTCCTTCAGTTGCTTAGGCTTCTGGAACTTGGGGTGGGTGCCCTGCTCCTGCACCACCTTCTCCACGAAGCTCTTGTCGGTGGCTTTGGGGAACCAGCATTCCTCGTCCAGCAGGGCCAGGATGCCAGGGGGACCAGCCTGGAAAATGCACAGCATCACACAGGTGAAGCCTGGCCTGGCGAGTGCACCCTACCCCTGCCCTCCCGGGAAGGCAAAGGTCAGTATTCAGAAGCCCCAGAATCTCAACAGAAGGTAGACAGTGTGTGCCCTCACACTCAGGGTAAAAGAAACATTAGCGAAACTCAATTCAAGAGTTCTAGGTTAGGGGTGCCTGGGTGGCTCAGCCAGTTAAGTGTCCGACTTCAGCTCAGGTCATGATCTCACAGTTTATGAGTTTGAGCCCCGTATCAGACTGTTGGCTGTCAGCACAGAGCCCACTTGGGATCCTCTGTCTCCTTCTATCTCTGCCCCTTCTCCTCCCTCTCCCTCCCTTCCTCTCTCTCTCTCTCTCTCTCTCTCTCTCTCAAAAATAAACATAAAAAAAAAAGAGTTCTAATTTAAAAAGAAACTTCTGGGGTGTAGTCTGTGGTTGACACACCTCAGCCAGATGATCCATCACAGACTTTCTCCAACCTAGTGCACTGGAAATCCCCGGTAGGTCTGATGGACGTGTGCCATGACCGCATGCCCAGAGGCTGTCCTCACAGGTGCCTCTGGCCCTGGAGTCACCCCGAGACACCGCCCCACATGCTGTGTCTGCACCACTATGTGGTGAGATGCAACACTTAGGTCAAGTCCTCCGAGGAAGCCCCAAGTACACTCAGTTGATAAAATCAGAAAGCGGACTCAAACACCATGGAGACTGGCTGACAAGACTCAAAGCCAGATGGGATCTTGTTCATTGGAAAACTCAACTGATTCAAAAAAACAAAACAAAAGAAACAAAAAAACCCCAACTCATCACAAAAGTAAGTTGCTTCACGTTAGGACCATGGGGTCTTTTAACCCCTGCTCCCTGCCTTGACCAGTGGTTTCAAATGCACCAACTTCCTCCTAGGCTTTTCCTACTACTTAGCAGTTCGGGGTAACTCTGGTCTACACATTTTCAGTAGCCCAGGACTCCGGGAAGATGTGGGTTCATTCAGCACTTTAACCCCATCAGGAGGGAATACAGACAAAGAAACAGCTCAGGCTCCATTAAAGAGCACACCCTGTCCAACCTAGACCCCAAGGGCACCTGGCAAGAGCTTTCACTCTGAAGTGAAGGAAGAGGGGACGGCTCTCTGGTCACCACCACCCACCAGCGGCCAACGCTCTGGGGCGGGAGCTCTGGTGCTGAGCTAGTCCTGAGGGGGGCAGACGGTGCTTCAGCACCTGTACAGGGAACAGCACTCCACGCCCTGGGTCTGCACAACCTACGCTGCCACAGAAGCATCCGGGGATAGGATGTTACGACCTAAAAACCAAGCCTGTTTCCTTAAGACAAAGGCTTGTCGCGCCCGCCCCTTAGGTAAACACTGGGTGGTCTTCTGGGACTGAAGCACCAGCCGCATCCCCACCTGGTCGGCAGCTGGGCGAGGCTCCCAGGCCGCAGGTCTGAGCCCATGACCTTATTCTTGCAGGTGACACTGCCAGGGAGAGGAACCAGACACGCCCCCCTCCCAGCCCCCACGGCCAACACGGCGTGTCCTCGTGAGGGGACGAGGGACCAGCTGGGCCTGAGGTCTGGGCAGGTCTGGCTCTTACTGGCTTCTCGATGAGGTCGATGCAGGGCTGCAGGTCGAGGCCGAAGTCGATGAAGTTCCACTCGATGCCCTCGCGCTGGTATTCCTCCTGCTCCAGGATGAACATCGTGTGGTTGAAGAGCTGCTGCAGCTTCTCGTTGGTGTAGTTGATGCACAGCTGCTCGAACGAGTTGAGCTGCAAGGAGGAGGCCACGTCAGAGGGCTGCCTGCCCGCCACAGAGCCGCAGCGCCTCGGGAAGGAGGGGACGGGTGTTGAGCACTTCAGCGCTGGCCCCGGGGAGCCCGGATGGGCGGGTGCCTTCCCTCATCAAACCCAGAGCGGGGGCTCCTGTGGACCTTTCTAGCAGCCTGGCAGAACCTCTCTCAGAACAACATTTGAAAATGAATAAAACAGTTTGCGAAGGAAAGAAGTCCTGTTGAAATGCAATTACCCAAGTACCGTGACATACTAATGACATACATAACAAGCACAGGCTGTGGGCGTCCTAACTTGCAACATTTTGAAGTGGATGAACATAAATGATGTTACAACGTCCCCACAGCAACTGCTGTGATGTGCAAACATCTGATTTCCACCGGAGACAGACCCCAAGCGCTGCTCAGGCAACTGCGGTTTCGATATGTTGCTCAACTCACAATGAAAAAGAAATGCATCACTTCAGTGACACGTTAGTGAAAAATAAAGAGACAATTTCCCACCCCCGCCTCCCAAAGCTCACGGCCTCTCCGAGATGTGCCATGGACCCCAGGTTAAGAACGTGTGATCTACTGTAATTATCATTTTTTTCCTACCAGACTTCAGTCTTCATGGGCAGAGACGGTGTTTTGTCCCAACGCCCAATAAATAGTTGCCAGAAGAGTAAAATCTGAGAAAGCACCTGCCCACGAACAGAAGGGCAGCTACACGATCCCGCTCTCTCTAGCCCTGCTGCTTGGGGGTGGGCATGCTTATTTAAACTTAAGACACGCCCCACTGATGTCCCCTGCCTCCATGTGAGGCAGGAGGTGGCCCGCTCAGACTCCTGTTGGGGCCACAGGAAAGAAGACGCCCAGCCAGGGAGAAGGTGGCCAAGGAGGCACGAGGGAGGAGCTCACATCAAAGATCTCGAAACCAGCGATGTCCAGGATCCCGATGAAAGAGGCGCCCTGCCTCTTGGTCTTGTCCAGAGCCTTGTTGATCCGCAGCACCAGCCAGCGGAACATTCGCTCGTAGGTGGCCTTGGCCAAGGCCTCAATGGCAAAGTCAGCCTGGTGGGGGAAGGGAGGGGACACACCCCGGGGGACAGAGTGTCAGGTACAGGAGCCTTTAAACCTGGTAACCCTTTGCTCCAGGAAACCCACCTGCAGGGATCTGCCCCAGAGAAACAGCCCTCAGGATGCAAAAAAAGCTTCACACACAAGTATGTTCACTACAATGTTATTTATAATGACAAAAAGTTGAAACAGCCTACGTACCCAGCAATGAGGCATAGCATCAAGTACTTAGATATTTGCAAAAACCTTTCTAAAATAAATGGGGATTGGGGCGCCTGGGTGGCTCAGTCAGTTGAGCGCCCGACTTCAGCTCAAGTCATGATCTCACGGTTCGTGCGTTCGAGCCCCACCTGGGCTCTCTGCTGTCAGTGCAGAGCCCGCTTTGGATCCTCTGTCCCTCCCCTGCTTATGCTCTCTCTCAAAAATAAATAATAAAAAACATTAAAATAAAAAATAAAATAAAAAGTGGGGACACACTGAGGTATCTACAGAAAAAATGATAAGACGTGTGAGGTTCCCTTCAAATAATGTGCGAGGGGGGGATGGGGGAATAAGGTTAATGATGAGCCAAGACGGGCCGGGAGTCAGTGACGCGGTGCTGCCCGAGCAATGGGCACACAGGGCTCAGTACCCTATTCTATTGTGCAAATGCTTGAACAGGGTGACAGCTAAGTTTTAGAAAGAAAAAAGCCTTGCAGGAAATAAAGAGCTGCCCGATAACTGTCACTGGCTAGGACTGTGATCGTTTCTTCTTTGCTCTAGACTTTTCTATATTTTTAGCATCTGCGGTATTCATGCAGTAGTTTCATCGTGGAAAAATAAAGGTCCTTTAATTATTACAGAAATGGGGGCACCTGCATGGCTCAGTCGGTTGAGTGTCTGACATCAGCTCAGGTCACAATCTCCCTGCTTGTGGGGTCTAGCCCCACGTCAGGCCCTCTGCTGTCAGCACAGAGCCCGGAGCCTGCTTTGGGTCCTCTGTCCCCCTCTCTCCGTGTCCCTTCCCTGCTTGTGAGTGTGCTCTCTCTCTCAAAATAAATAAACATTAAAAAAAAAAAAAGAAGAGGGGTGCCTGGGTGGTTCAGTTGGTTGCGTGCCCAACTCCGGCTCAGGTCATGATCTCATAGTCTGTGAGTTCGAGCCCCGCGTCGGGCTCTGTGCTGACAGCTCGCAGTTCGCAGCCTGGAGCCTGCTCCGTGCTGAGTCTGTCTCTGTGTCCCTGCCCCTCCCTCGCGTGTGCGCATGCGCTCTCTCTCTCTCAAATATAAATAAACATTAAAAAAAATTTTTTTTTAATTATCAGGGAAATGAACAGTTAGTGACAACTGTGGTCTTTTCGGAACAATGTTCTTGGCTGTGGTGGGATGGCTCTGTACCAGTGATGGTGACAGCCACCAGAGTGGGGCTACAGCGGACGGCACCCTTAGGGAAGAGCGAACTTGAGAGCATTTTTGGGAGTTGGCACCACCCGCGCCGACAGAGGGGCCTGGCGGGGCGGGAGCTGGGCTCCCGGGGGAGGCTGCGGCTGAGGGACATCGCTGCCATCTCTCACCACGCACGACAAGACAGCAGGCGGTGGAGAGCCAGCTTCTGGGCCCAGGCTTGGAGAGCGGCTGCCGCCGTCCTGCACCTGAACGAGCTGTGCTAGAGACACAGCAGGTTCCCGTTTTACTCTCTACCAGGATGGGACTTGCCTCCACACCCGCCGACCAATTGGTCTCGACGTCGCCCTGGCGCAAAGAGGCTCAACTAGTAAAGGTCCTTCCTGAGCGAGGGGCCTCGGGTCCCTGGGCCTCTGGCGGCATACGGACACCCCGAGGCCAGCTTTCTCATGTTCTCACGGAGGGTAAACACCACCTGCTCCCTGAGCTGCTCTGAGGGCTGAATGAGGCACCTGGCCAGGCGCCTGGCACAACAGTGGCTCAGAGCAGGCCCCAGAGAGGCCACCGCAACGACCCTGCTAAGGAAGCACCCCCTCATCCGCCCCCCCCCAAGCCCCCCCGCCCCAGCCAGGGGGCGTACCTCTTCCTTAGTCTGAGCCTCCTGGATGAACCCCCCCAAGGCCCCCCACCTCCTCCTCCCCCCCGGCCACAGGGCGTACCTGTTCCTTAGTCTGTGCCTTCTGGACGTAGTCCCGTCCCACCTTGATGCGCGGGGTGAGGATTCCTCTGGTGAAATCTGTCACATTGATCCCCAGGAGGTGGGACACTTTTTGGGCGGCTGGTATTTTCCGAAGAGTAAGGAAGGGAAGGGAGAGTAAGGAAGGGAAGGGAGAGAAGTTTTAATTAACCCCAAGAGAACGGGTCCCTCTGCTGGAGCACGAGGTGGTGGCTGAACAATCATCACGGGGACGACCGGCTTGGGGCCCCTCCGCAGCAGGGCACGGAGTCCTCGGCTCCCCTGTTAGACCCAGCAGCCACGGCGACCTGCACCCTCACCAGCCACGAGCGGCCGGGAGGCACCCATCCTACCTGGGGGCCCAGCACCCGTTCCTCCGCACAACCTCAGCCACACAGTACAAGAGTGCATCCCGCCCAGGGACAGGACTGCGAGGAGCCGGCCCCGATCCCGCTAAGGGGCACAACGGCACACATCCCGTGGAAACGCCTTTTACGCCCAGACACCCACGTGTTCAGTCTTTTCAGAAGCCCCTCAGAAGGGCACATTAAGGCTGATCGCTTAAGTGGGGCCATTTGCAGGACTCAGGGGGACAGCGGCGGCCGAGGTGTTTCACGGTCCCGACGTGTGCACGGGTAAGGCGCGCACTGAGACGGAGAGGCCACCGACATCGCTGTTTTAACTGGGACAACTGGTTTGGCCTCGACGACAAAAGAGGGAAGCCCTGGTCCATATAATCAAGGGGTTTTCTAACTCATTCTGATGCCGCCTCCCCGAAAAAGCACTAGGGTCACATTCACGTACAGTTTACAAAGAACCCGAAGTGATAGCCAGCCAGAGATACACAGGAGACGAACAACGGAGGACGGTCTGGAATTTCTACCAGACTTCTTCTCCTGAGCAAATCCAAGCCCAGACACCAGGCCCCACATTCCAGGTGAGGTGCCCACGGGTGTTACCTGTGTTGTCAGGCATGGATGCCTGGTCGGTGTTACGCTCCTTCTTGAAGACGATGTTGCCGAGCTGAAGAACTCCCGAGATGACCCTCAGCAAGCCTTGGGGTGCAACCAAAGGCAGCTCAGAACCAGGCAGGGATTGGAATAAGCCCCTGGGTGGAGGCAGCCGCTCCCCTCCCTGGGGGGCGTGGACAGGACAAGCCACATGGTGGGCACAGCCCCCCTGCAGGGCTCACGGTCAGGGCCTCGGGCAGACCTCGGCTTGGGCAGCCCTATGCTTACATCCAAGCTCTGTTAAAACTCCTAAAACTTCTAAATCTGGGCCAAGGACGTGCCTCTGGCCCAAGGGCCCGCTGCCTGTTTTTATAAGTGAAGTTTTATCGCACAACATTGTACCCACCGTTTGGCATATTATCTGTAGCTGAGCCAAGGTGGCTCCGACCCTCACGTTAGAGAACAGGGTGTGTTCTCCCTGTCCCCCACTCTTTCGAAAACAAAGCCTGAAGGCCTCTTTGCCCTCTTTCTGGGGAAACAGGAAGACACAGGCATGCTCCACACTTCACCAACGCATAGATCCTGGCCCCTTTCCGACGAAGCCGGAATATTCCCCTCTCAGCAAATGCAAGGACCGGAGCAGGTAAGCACCCGTCCTTTGTCCTCCTGTGCAGAAATGCCTGTGGTACCACTGGGAACAGACAACCCTGACACTCAGATACGAGGTACTGCTTCATGCCCACTCGAGGCCTTCCTCCTAGCCTCCACAGGACTCCCTGAGAGCCAGAGCCAACAGGAAGCGCTCCCCGGGCCCGTCAGCTGCCCCGTGCCTCCTAGGGCGCGATGACCAGCCTCCTGCCTCCCCTCCCTCCCCCACAGGAGGGCCAGCCTTGTACCCATTTGTTCCTCTTCTGGGATGCCCATAATCCTCATGGCCTCCATGGTCTCCTGGAACATGTCCTTGTCCTGCTGCCCTGGGATGGTGACGTGCCCGTTGGACAGGAAGCGGTATTTGTTGTATGGCTCCAACAGGAGATCAGCTGTAAGGAGGGTCAGTGAGGGGCTGTAACCAGGGTTCAAGTCAGCACTGGGGCCTCAGAGGTTTGGGAGGATGGGAGGCACCCCTAAGCCCCGAGGTACCCCCCAGAACTACGGAGCAGCCAGGAATGCCCTCTCCCCAGCGTGAGACTGACATTCACGTAGCCCCCAAGAGCGTCAGGGCCCCGTGATTCACAGAGGCAGGCTCGACCGCCCTGACTTTTCTCTGGCGTGCTCAAATCAGAAGGCCGAGGCCTCGGAAGGCTGGCGTTTTCGTTTCCCAAGCGGAACATGTGGCCCGACCAGGGCCCGCAGCCCACGTGCCAGGCTGCCGGCCCACTACTCACTCTTCAGGTGCTCTCCAGCCCCGGACAGGAGGTAGTAGAAGATGTGGAAGGTCCGTTCCTCCTTGGCTTGGCGGATAGCACGAGATTTCTCCAAAAGATCTTGGCAAACATTAAGGAACTGCGCAAGCAAGCAGGACGGAAGGCCACTCCCACCCGCCCCGCCCCCATCAAAAGTGACTGAACTTTGCCAGGCAGAAAATGGCAAAATCGAACAAGAGCAAACTAAATCGGCTCCTTCCGGGGGCACAGCCTGTCCAAAAGCAGCTCTCGCACTTGGGAGCCCTGTCTGGGTAAAGAGCCCCCTCTCACAAGGGGCTGGAGCACAGAATGTTCCCACCAGCAAGGCTACGATGCCTGTGCCAGGGAGAAATGAAGGAGCATCCACTCGAACCCTGCCCCTCTGGGAACCACACTGGAGGGTCTTCTGTCGTCCCATCCCTTTCGAAGCAGAACTCTGTCCTGCCAGTAAAGAAAAACCTGAGCTCGGGGTTGGGTGTTCCATAAGCTTCTCCGGATACTCTTCCTGAAGCCACAGGTAAGGTGTCCTAACAGGCCCATAAGGAGGAAGCTGCTGGAATCAGGAGGCAGCTTCCTCTCCATCAAAGTCTTGTCCCTCCCCTCTAGACGCGGGACTCCAGGCCCAGGACTCCTCTCCATCAAGGTCTTGTCCCTCCAGACAAGGTCTCGTTTCCAGACCAAGGATACAAGTCTCAATGTTGGCTCCCACGATGTAGCCATTGACATCAAAGTTAATGCGAATGAATTTGCCCTAAGGAGAGACAGATAAAGAGAATCAGAAGCCCGGCCCTCCAGTTTCTAGCTCCTGCGGTATAGCCCGAAGAGGGAAAATCAAGAGACCGTGCCCGTGTCGGAGGCCAGGGGCCCGTGCAGTGCATGGATACTCAGGACTCAGCGCTGTGCTGCTTAGAGCCTGGGCCAGGACAAGATCCAGAGATGCCCAAGTTCATCCGCTAAGGCACAGGAGTGCTCCTCGGTCCTCCATCTGGCTGTTGGCTACAACAGGACAAGGCGCGGGACCGGCAGGTAACTCCCCGCTGTCCCCCCTTCCCCCCCAGTTCTCTGCCACCTGGGCTGAAGCGGCCACGTGTGCAGGTCCCCACCAGCTGGAGCTCACCCCAGCCTACTCCCCGCCACAGGCTGGGAGGCAACCAGGTCCGAAGCTGCCTCACATTCAGAGGTGAGAGCGGCAGCTGGAAGGCGACGTGTGCCAAAGCCGTGGGTGGGAGCCTGAGCCCCGCGAGCTGGGCATGGCCGGCCACTACTCACAAATCGGGAGGAGTTGTCGTTCTTCACAGTCTTGGCGTTCCCGAAGGCCTCCAGGATGGGGTTGGCCTGCAGCAGCTGTCGCTCCAACTCGCCCTGGAAAGGAACCCGAGGATGCGGTGAAGGCCAGGCAGTGGCTCGGGTCGTCGAACCTGCTCCGCCAGGCAGGGGGGCCGGTGGCAGAGCTGTGCCTACATGCCCAGCGCGCCAGGAACAGAGGGCGTTCTGGCCACGCCAGCCGCAGCCTGGCCCCTGTGTCACTCGGGAGCGACCTTCCCGCCAGGTGTTGAACTTACATCGCTGGACTGACCGATCAGCACCCCCAGGAAGGGAAGGTGGGTGGCTCCCCCCAGCTCGACTCTGGAGGACGCGTCAGGAAGCAGCACCGTTTCTCCCCCTGCGCAGAGCCCCCCCCCCCCCGCCCCCCGGAACAACGGCTTCCCTCTCTGCCCGATACCCGACAACATTTTTTTCCTTTTCACAGGACAAGGCGAGAAGGAATCAGCTCCATAAAAGACACCAGCTCATTTCATCCGTGTCCTGATAGACACGGCACTTTCCCTGCTGGACCCTGTCCCGCCACCTACCCACCCCCACAGACGTGCTTCCAGAGTGTCCAGTGCATGAGCCGGGGATCAGTGAGGCCCACCACGGGTTCTAAACTGTTTATCGACAACACCAATAAACTCTACTTGTGGTCCCAAGCCACACATGTGGCTGACACACCCTAAGCCTCCCTATCCCCGGATCCTCAGGATAGGCAAAACAGGGTGGCCCCGAGGTCATCCGGCTATCAACCGGCAAAGCAGGCGCCAACTCGCGTCTTCTCCGACAGGTGCTAGTCACCGCCCTGTCCCCCAGCCCTGCGTGGGGCTCTACCCCGCCAGCCTAGATCAATTTGGGAAGCAGCCATCACCTTCCCAGCAGGCCAGGCAGTAACGGACGCTGGCTGCGGAAAATTCGGCCCTTAATACCTGGGATCTCTCTAGGGGGAAAGAACATCACACAGGGGCCAGGCCGGCTTTTGTATTTATTAGCAAGGCTGGATCCCGGCCAGGATTTTACGGGAACGGCTGCCCGTGAGTGATGAAAAGGAAAACTGGAAGTAGCAGGAGCTCCCGGGAGAGTCGTGAGGTTCAGCCTTCCAGGCGCACCTGCTGCTGACGAGACTCGTCTGCAGAGCACTGAGCCAGGGGCTGGGAAGGGGCCGGGGCAGACTCTCCTACTCCAGCAGCCCGTCCTCGGCCAGGGCTCCCCCCCCCCCCCGCCCCCACCGGACACCAGGGAGTCTTTTGTTTTCACACCACACGGATTAAGTGAAGGAGGGTCAGTGGAGCCACGCTGAGGAGCAGGGATCAAATCCACCGCACGGGCTCGACATGTGTGCTTGGCACCAGCCGTCGCGGGACACCGGGCCCCTGTCCACAGGGCTCGCGCGAGCCTGTGAAGTCAGCGGAGGCAGACCACAGAGTCCAATTTGGAGGAGCGCCGCTCCCCCACCCACTAAGACGCTCCTCGCAGAGCACAGGCCGGGCCACTAGGCTGGCTGGGCCACTCCCGCTCCTGTTTCCGCAGACCGATGGGACCACGGTCCCCACCAGAGCCTGCCGCCTGCCCTGGCTTGGGAGCCTCGCTAAGGTCTCTGTTGTGGGACCACACGCTGCTGCGGTGGCACGTGGGACCGCTCGGCCAACTAGGGGGCAGCCACTTCAGATTCCGGAGCCGAACTCCGTGCACACAATGGTGGTGGCTAACGTATGGGTTTTTTTCCTTATTGACCCATACCCGGGCACGGAAGAGACCTTTATTTCTCAATAAAATCTGCACGTGACCATGACCTTATGAGGTTCTGTCGGTAACATATGCTCTAGGTCTAGAATTAACCCATCCGGTTTCTGAAGGGCTTCACTGGCTGGTGTTTCTGCCAGTGGCCTCCAACTAGTAAATAAACAACAGAGGGAGGAAGAGGAAGAACGGCCGAAGATCACGGCTCAGCCTAGGGAAGTCTACCTGGAAAGTCCCTGCCCCCCCCCACCCCCCCACGCCCCCACGCTGTGCCTCGCCAACCGGCAGCCCCGGCCGGAGCCCAGCCCTCCCGTGGGCTTCGTGAGGTCGGGGCGCTCCGGTGGGCAGCCTTGGGAGAAGCATCTGGGTCACTGCGAGGGAGAGCTGTCGCCCAGAGTGTGCCGTGACAGGCTCCAGAATACGAGAGCCATAAACCAAGTTCAAGTGTCTCGTGCCCCAGCTGTGTGTGGAAAATCACTGTACAGCTTTAGGCAAGGAAATCCACTAAACTGTCAGCGGCCTTTACAACTGAGGGCCTGAGCAGTAATCGGAAGCCAGAGGCAACCTATTCAATCTCTCCACTTGGGGACAGAGTGGCCTGTCACACACTGTGACTGGAGATATAGGATGTGACAAGTTTGCTCCCCCTCATCACCCCTCCCTCCAGCAGGCCGTTTCCTCCGAGTGGGGCGCCCAGGGCCTGCCGTCCCCCCTCTGCAGCTGGAGTCCCAGACACAAGCCCCACGCGTCTATGTTCTGACTCTGTAACTGCGGTCCTGTCCCCCATCCTCCAGGGCAGGGACTCCAAGGTCACCCTCCAGAGACCCAGGCACATACTCGACATTCAATGAATAGTTGGGAAATGGATTTTATGGCAAATTCAGAGATGGAAAACCACAGCTAGAGGATTCCTAGCCTCGCGGCTCTGTTTTTGAAATAGGCCTCCTAAAGAGAATGGAAAATGGGGGTTGGAGACAGGGAGCAAGAGAAACTTTATTAGTTTTAAATATAACTCCTGACGCCCCACGGAAAAAGATTTAGAATGTCTTGAGCAGTTTGGCACATGAAAAGTTACTTTTGGTTCGATTCCAGAAGGCTGTACCCATTAGGACATTCAGGACACACCCCAGGTCTGCATGCAACAGACACACACTGCTACTTACTTCCACACGCTGCTCACGGCTCCCCGTGAGCCCCCCGTGGGGCAAGGGGCAGCCACGGAGAGACGGCGCAGTCCCCCCTGATGGCTTGAGGGGACACCTCGGGCACTTGGAATTCACAAGGAAGCCTAAGAGTGTGTGCTTAAGAGAAAGGCGAGAGAGCACCACACGGGCATGCTTAGGACTGATCATCCCCAACCCTGGGACACTCCAGTGTGGGGCCTTCCGGGTGCTGCTTCTGACTGGCACAGTGCTGGCAGGTGGTGGGGGGGGGGGGGGGGGGGGAGGGGGAGAGGGGACGGCCATCTCCATCTGGTCCAGACACCGAGCACGTGGGGCTCCGGGACAGCAGATTCCCATTCCGCCGGACCTCGGTCAGGGTTCTGCACCGGGGCCTTACAGCTGCCGTGGGCACAGGGAGCTCTGGGCACGACCAGAGTTTCCGAGAACGGCTCCGGCGATGGGGCCCGTACCCGCTCTGTGGGGGCTGTCATTTCAGAGTGCACGAGAGGTCACCGCGTGTCACACCCAGCCCCTCCTCCCAAGACAGTCAGTGAGCCGAGCCTACGAGGACAGGTCTAGCCGCAGAAGGTGACAACGGTGTGGAGTGAAAAGCTGCTCAGGAGAAAAGACATAAATCAAGGGCACACGATGGGCAGAACACGCATTCCTGGTGCAGAACGTGCAGTAAACGTGCAAGCTCACCTAGCGAGGACACTGCTGGGTTCGACCATAATCCATCAAGAGGGAGGGGGAGAAAAAGGGAAGTGAGATGACTTTCTAGTTGCCCTTTCTCTCTTCACTGGGGGACCGTCCACCCAGAGGCATTTCAACAGCAGGGTGAGGAGGCGGGGGCTCAAAAGCTGGCCTGCCCGAGAGGCTCCAAGTCTCCGACAACTTGAGAACCGAGTTTGGGAGTCTCTAATGAGCCGTAAATGCCGGGAGCGCCGCTTCACAAAGCCTGGGGGTCTCCGGTGTCCACAGCCACTCAGAAAGTTAGGAGGCCGGGGGAAGAAGGGGGCTGGCTACCACCGGGCCCGCTCCCCAGACGGCCGAGCTGCCGCCTCCCGTGAAAGAGGGTCCGGCCTCTGCTCCGATCCCCCAAACGCTCCGAACTACGCGTCGCGAGACGCTCCTCCTCAGGGAGGAAGGCCCGCGCTCACCTGGTCCTTCTTGCTCTTGTGAGAGGAGGCCACGTGAGCCAGGTACTGAATGACTTTCTT
Source organism: Leopardus geoffroyi (assembly GCF_018350155.1). Lineage (NCBI taxonomy): Eukaryota > Metazoa > Chordata > Mammalia > Carnivora > Felidae > Leopardus > Leopardus geoffroyi. Next base: position 130,970,876 of record NC_059341.1, read on the forward strand.
GGTGTTCTCCGTCTTGCCGGCTCCAGACTCTCCCCTGCCAAGAGAGCCAAGAAAGTTCTCAGGGGGGGCGTGGCCAAAGCCTTGAAGCGCAACGCACCCGGGCCACCGCCTCCCGTTCCGCTAGGTGTCAGTGAGGGACCCAACCCCTTGCGGCAGGAGGGGGAACAGGCGAATAAACGCTGAGTTCTGGAATCCTCACTCCGGCCGCTTCCCATGGGCCTCGGGAGGCCCGACAGCAGACCGCCCGGACCCGCTGCCCGGCCTGGTCACCTGGGAGGCTTGCTGTCACAAAGTCTCAGGATCGGCTCTGGGCAGCTGTTGTCTCACGGGCCAAAGGCACTTACATGTGTCCCTTCGAAACCACTTGAAGGAATGCTCTGTACCATCAACTCCCCCCACAGTGGGGTTTATTTATCTCCTCGGTAAGTGCCGGGGGCCAGGACGAGCAGCCCCGGTGTCTGCTTCAAAGCAGGTAAAGAAAGCCACCGTTCAGAGCTAGAAGGAATGTGCTCTGGAGGCACCCACCAGTTCCCAACTGTGCTCTGTGGAGAAGATTCCTGCTTCTCTCTGCTACGGACCTCCCCGCACGGTACGAGGAAGCGGAAGGGGAGTCCACGTCTGGCCCCGAAACTAAGCTTATCTGTGCCGCGGGACTGCCGAGCGGCTAACCTGGGGCCTGGAGGCCCATCCCTTGGGGAAGGGCAGGGGCCCGACTGGGAGCGAAGCTCAGCAGCCTGGGTCTCGGCAGGAGTCCGCACAGCAAGAACAAGTCAGGGGGTAACACGAGGCCCCGCCACCCGGGCAGAAACACTTACGTGCACAGAATGGACTGGTCCTCTCGGTCTGAAACAAAGAAGACATCAGGTTAACTTCTGCCGGATACAAAAGCCTCCCTCTCAGGCTTCTGAAGAGCTGCCCCTTCCCCAGGAGCAGAAGGTCTCAGCTGCAGCCCTTGCGGAGGGCCCCTAATGCCAGCCGGCATCCACCTGCCCGATGCCCCACTCGGACGGGTGCCAGTGTCGCTGGGCGTCTGCCCCTCCCCTTCCCCCACCACTCCGGGAGCTCAGCCTGCCCACCCTCACTGCCCAGCCCCCCCCCCAACCCAGGAAACCACCTCCAAGAAAGCCCATCTCCAGAGAGTGAGGTCTGTAAATCCCAAGTCTCGGTTTCCTTATCCATAGAGTAACTGTGCTACTAACTCCCTGACAGGATTAGCGTGGAAAACAGAAGTAACACATGTAACGGATGGACCGGCACGTCAACAGGACGAGCTCCGCAAATGGCCGCTGTCTACTTCCCCATCGCGAAGCGGGAGTCCTTAAGGAGGAGGAACAGAGGACTGCTAGTCAAGCCCCAGTAGAAGAGCACTGGCTGAGGAGTCTCAGAGGAGGACCAGCCACAATCAGAATTCGTGGTGCGGTACAGAAACCAGCGCTGGTGGTCTGGAAGGACACGCCCACTGGCTGCCACTACCCGGCCAGGGCCCTGCAGGATGGGACAACGGGAGAGTGACTCATGGCTCACTGTGTTCACGGCCTCAGGAGACGGCTTTAGCTGTTCAACACCAACAGACACCGCTCAGCTAGGTCACCTGCCTCCTGGCAAGGAGAGCCTCCAACGTGCCCAATCTCGGCGCGTATGCGTTTACACGCGTCTCCAGCCCTTGTCTGTGGGTCGCTCGGGAGGGAAAGAGGACATCCAGACAAAGAGAGGCAAGAATAAGCCTCCCACCCAACTCAAACGGCAGCGCCCCCCCGCAGCCCTCCCTCCGGCCCCCTAGCAAACATCAACAGTGTGGGGGTGCAAGGGAACTCAGCCAGACACCTCCACCCACACACCCCACACCCTGCTCACCACTGGGCACCTTCTCAGAGCAGCCCCTGGTCTCAACTTTCCCACCAAACGAGGTCCTTCAAGACCGACCTCAAGACCACGCAGCAAGGGCCCAGGGAGCCTCTGCAGGGTCTCCGGAAGACAGAGGGGGGGCAGGGAGGGAGCAGGGGCTAAGGGCTGGGGAGGACAGGGCAGTCCCCAGCACCCGCCCCCTGAGGACAGCGTGGCCACCAGCAAGGTCTGAGCAAACCCGGCTGTGATCCCAGGCCCTGGCGCCCCCACCCCCACCCCCTCACATCCCTGTGGGGCCAGCCCCCGCCGCGGACACGTTCAGTCACTGCTCCACAACTGGGCAAGAATGTACCTGCGCGGGCTGGCAAGTTGTAAGGCAGCAGCGGCCGACGCTACCATAAAAGGAAACATCCCCATCCCTTCCAGAAGGAACCGTTTTCCCAGGGCTGCCCAGGCCCCGTCCCTGGGATGGCTAGAATTCCTCTGATTGTGTGTCAGATGCTGAGCTGCCGAACAACAGGAAGCAGAGCCCGCAAACACACACGCGTGCAGACACACAGCCGCGCAGAGCCGCGGACAGGCTGCGTGCGGGCCCATGCGCTCGCGGGCACGCGCACACCCACGCCCGTGGACACACAGGTACGGACGCGGGTGTGCGTGAACACGAACACAGACGCGCACACGGGTGGCACACACAGAGGCCTGAACACGCTTCAGTTCCCGATTCTGGACCCAAACGCTAGGCGGCCTCCATGCACTACACCGCCTCCAGGCCTTCCTCTCCTGACCCTTCACCCCCAATCCCTGAAGCACCACCGTCAACACGGCCTGCAAGGACACACTCCAATGCTCTCATTTTATAAAGAAGTCTGGATTCGCTTTGCCAGAATACTCTTTTGGGCAAACGCTTTTGCAGACAAAAACCGATGGAGGCCTCTCTCGTCTCCTCAGCTCTGGTCTCTACCCCGTGGGGCCCCAAACCCACCTGCCTGCAGTGAAAGGACACCATGGCCCCGTAAGTCTGGAAAGGTCTTTTCAGTTCCTATGGTGGGTTTGGGTCTGTTATCTTGCAGCCTCACAGGAAGAGGCAGGGGACGAGGCGGGCACCGTCCCTGGTTTGCGTGTGTTTCTTCTCCTAGTGCTTCTGGATTTGTTCCTCAGCTCGGAAGCTCTTCTGGGTACAGGGATGGTTAGAATTCTCAGCAACCAGGAAGTTCTCTGCCTGACTCAGTTTAATCGGCCAGACCCCCCGTGCATTCCAGCGGGGACCCTCCTTAACACCCACTCCATAAGACCTTCCCCACAAGGTAACCTCGTGGCACACAGACACTCCAGAATTCAGGCTGCTGTGTTTTTGTTTGACTGTTTATTTATTTTTGAGAGAGAGAGAGAGAGAGAGAGAGAGAGAGAGAGAGACAGAGACAGAGCACGAGCAAGGAAGGGGCCGAGAGGGAGGGAGGCACAGAATCCAAAGCAGGCTCCAGGCTCTGAGCTGTCAGCACAGAGCCCGATGCGGGACTCAAAGTCACGAACCGCGAGATCTTGACCTGAACCGAGGTGTGACGCTTAACTAACTGAGCCACCCAGGCACCCTCAGGCTGCTCTGCTGTGATTGAAGTCCTTATTTGGGCCTATAGGGACTGAAGGCTTATTTGAAAACACCCTTCCTTCTGCCACACCAGGAGAAGGCAGGCAGACAGAAAGACGACAGGAACCCTATGGCCCAGAACCAGGCGAGTGCACCCATCAGAGGCAATCCAGTTCTGAGAAACAGGTTCCCTGCTGGGATGAAGGCATCAGCCTGACTGTGGCCCCTAACCTCTCCTGCCCAGCCCCTAACTTGGTGGGGGTTGGGTAGAGATGGGATTATAAAACCTCTCTCTAGTGGTTTTCAACTCTTTAAGAGCAACTTGCTCTCAGATAAACTCTTGAATTTCCAACTTGAAGAACAGGAGATAAACACCAGAGCTGCCTCGGTGGTGGAGACAGGGCTCCTTAGAACACACTTAGACAACCACTACCTGTGTGTCTGGAGCACTGACAGAAGAGAGAGGACAGCGTTCTGATTTCCACTCTGTACTCTCCCTAGAGATGCCTGGCCCCTTGACCTCTCGGAATCGGAGGCCAGGGCCTCACCAGCAGGGCTGCTCTAAGGACTGAATGACATGGGTGCCTGAAGCACGTGGTACAGCACAGACGCCTGGAAACGTTGTCCTTAATAACCCCAGGCCCTTTGCACCTCCCCTGTGCACCCTCCACAGAACAACCACAAAAAAGGTTTTAAGTTACATATGTTCACTGATGAGGCCATTCCCTTTCCCGATTTTATTTGAAACCCAAAATGTCCTGAGGCCTTTCAGAGCTGATACAGGCCTCCAGCCAGGGACAGGTGTTTCCAGCCGGCTCGGGAGGCCCAGCTCAGGTGGGAGGAGGGGAAACCTGACCGCAGGTATTTCACCCCAGGTACAGACTTCTGCTAGGGGCTTTATCGCTCACTTCCTCACTGAGAGGAGCTGCGATTCTTGTCCATAAAAGGCCACAAGGCTCGCAGAGTGGTGACATCAGCCCCGACAGGAAGTACACAAGGAAGAGAACGGGCCTGCTTCACCAACAGCCGCTGCCGGGACTGACTCATCAAACGCTCACTGAGCTAAGGGCTCCCGAGGGCCGATTGCTCTCAGGGGGCGCACCTGAGGAACGCCCTGCCCTCGGGACCCGTCTTCAGATCAACCAGGCTTCTAGAGCAGTGGAGATGGGCCAAGAAAAAGGAAAACGAAGGGCAGTCTCAGGTCGGGTGCATACCAGTGTGGGGCGACCCGTGACAAGCAGGCCTAAATTTCCCCCGCCGAGGCATGTGCCTGTCACAAAAACGGCAGACAGACCCCAGAGTGGCTCACGGTGTGAACCCTGCAGAGGGTCGCCCGGGAACAAAGCGCAAAGGCCTGCACTCCGGGGTCGGTTCTCTCAAGAGCCCCGTGGAGTGTCGGGCTCTCGTGGGCCACAGGGCAAAGCTTTCGCCAAGTATGAAACGTGGAGACACCTGTGGGTTCAGGCTCAGAACTTGGGGGCTGGGAAGGCCCCGGGGAACATCTGGCTCAAACAAGTCCATTCAGAGGGCAGGACACCGAGTCCCGGAAACCCTCCTACGTTGTCAAAGGCACGCAAGCTGGGCCACGAAGCCGGGCCTCCGGGTGTCTGGTTCTTCCCTGTGGACGCTTCCTATAGGGCAGGCCGCTCAGCCACCAGCAACGCTGCAGAGCAGGAGCCGTCTGCTTTCTCAGGAAGGGTTCCGGGGGCCTTACAGACCCACCTGGTACTTTCTCCAAAGCCAGACCCATTCACCCGGGTTGCAGGTGCTTGGGAGGCAAGGAGAGAGGTGAGAAAGGCAGAATGATGCTCCACGTCGACACGGGCCGCAGGCCAATGCTAGGCCTCAGGCCCCGTGTGTCGTGGAGCCTCTGGCAGAACGCCCGCCTCGCCGCCTGCAGCCAGGGACTCCCAAGCACACAGCATGGTAGGTGCCAACGGTCTCGCCAAGGCACGCGGGTAGGTCCAGACCAGGAAGATGCCAGATGCCAGAAAGCAGCTGGATGCGGCCCAGTGTCTCCACCCACACACTCCCCCAGGCGCGGCTATGTCCGAACCCCCGCCGAGTAGGCCCAGGTCTGTCCTTGCAGGAGGTTGAGAACGGGCGCCTACCCCATCAGGCACCTTCAATAATTAGAAAGAAGCCCCAGGGACCGCACTTAACGTTCACCATGGTAGAGGGCAGGCCAGGCCCCAAACAAGTCCTCTTTCGGCCGAAAGGCACCTAGCTGCTCACACCGGTGACTCCCGGGGCGCAGGCAGACCTGCCAGAAGCCACTGCTCGTCGTTGGGACACCTTGTCCCTGGGCGGGGCTGGGAGTGTGGGGCGGCTGCTGAGACAGCCCTGGCAGGTCTGTCAGGGTGGAGGGAAATTCGAACGTCACACGTGAGTGCCGACATCTCACAGCAAATGCCACCTGGCCGCTCAGAGAGATCGTGTCCCAAACGCTGGAAGGCCAGCCTGCCTTGCTCTTAAACAACGTTCCCCTCAGGGCAAAGGAGAGACAGGCAGGGGGGCTGGGCTAGGCCCACTAGAGCCCCAGGTCACAGCTCCACTGTCCAGGAGGGACGAAGCGAAGCATGGGAGGGAAGGACAGTGGGGCACCAGGAATGAGAGGGACTTGGCCAGACAAAGCTCAGGACCCACTTGGCCCCACATCAGAGCACAAACAGGCCTGGCTTTTAGAAATGCCCCCGTGATGAGTGTCGTCAGGCTTGGTGGAGGACAGCGGGAACACGGGTGCTGGGAGGCGAGCGGTTATAGCACGTGAAGCTGCGTCCCGAAGAAGCCAGTGGCCCCGGTCGCCTTGAGAAGGGGCCATCAAACGAAATGAAAGGCGTGTTGGTAACTGTTAGGCCAGAATTTGCTCCTGGGGCCTGGCCTCTGTCCTTGGCTTTCAGCTTAGTGTGTCTGTGGACCAGCAAAGGGTGGGGACCAGATCTTCATCGAGTCCCCAAGTCTGGCTGCAATGACGGCCTCAGCCCCGGCCAGAGCTGCCTGTTGGCCAAAAGAACATCAAGGGTCCTCAGAGTTCGTGGCAAAGGTGGCCACTGGGCCAACAGCCTTGGTCAAGACCAAAGGAGTTTGACAGAAGCCAGTTAGAGAATCCTGACTTTCACGCCAGCACACTTTCAGCTCTCTTACTCTTTAGTTTTAGAGACTTCGTCTTGTTCTCATCAGACAGCTTCATTCCTGAAATCAGGCAGGGGAAGGAAAGCAACCCATTCCTCTGAACACACGGACGATCAGTCCCGACCTATTGGAACACGGCTCTGCTGGAGACTGAGCCAGAACTGGACAGAACAGGAAATACGGCCGGTAAGCGGCATTCACAGGCCGAGAGGGAGGGGCGTGTCCAGGGAGGCTAAAAGCACAAAGCTCCTGGGCCATGACAGACTTTGCAGGTGCCTTCTGGTTGTTTGTCGTGGGCTGGAGAGGGGTAGTGACGGATACGCTGAGCCACACTTTGGACCACCCTCAAAATTTCAGGTTCCCGGAGGGCACCTCCTTCTCGCCTCCCACTGCAGATGGCCCAGAGCAAACCCCAGCGGACCCACTGGGTTGGCTTCAAAGCCAAACAAAAAAGTAAGCCTAAATAAAGCCGGATCCTTGAAAAGGATCCACGAACCGCAGATTCCTCTTCTAGAAAGAACATTTTACAGAAATGAGACGGATAGGCACGACCACATTATAATTAAGCAGCCTCACTCTGAGGACCGGGCTCTCCTACTGGGGGACCCGACGAAGCAGCCTCCTGCAAGGGGCTATAGGACAGCACCTCACCCCCACCCCGTCCAGACTCGGGTGGACCCAGGGTCGCTTGTCACAGCACGCCCCACCCCCGGGGTCCCCACCTTATGTCAACAGAGGATCCCTTTCAGCGTTGCTCAAAAGAGCCACCTCCAAATGCACAACGTTTTCCTGAAGCCCCGCCGAAGCCATGTCGACCCACGGGCCTCCGGCTGCCCGCTGGGGGCCGTGGACAAGATGGGAGACCGCGGGAGACCGCGTCTGCCCGAGCACGCCTGTGTGCTCTGCGGCCGCTGCTGGGAAGGTGGCTTTGACGAGTCACTTCCTATGCACACTGCTACCAGAGCCTGAACTCTCCCGAGTTGCTCTCAGAGGAGATTAAGAAGCCTGCCCTGGAGCGAGCATTTGGCGATCACCTCCGTTAAGTGAATGGGAGCGTGGAGGGAAAGAACGCAGGACGTGGAGGGCAGAGACGGTGAAGTCAAAACCTGATTGCAGGCCAGGCCCCTTGTCTCATCCCCGCAACCCCCCCCCCCCATGTATGTTTCCGTTGAGCCAAGAGGCAGACAAGAGGAGGAAGGCTCAGCGACAGCAGTCCCCCATCAGTCAGGAACCCAAAATGAGGGCAACCCCAGCCTCTCTTCTCCACACCACACCTCTGGCTCACAAGACAAGTTCCTCCTAAAGCTGAGGCTGCTGGCGTGGGTGACCCGTGCCGCGTCTTGTGTCAAAGCCGCTCCCACCAGCCCCGCAGCCCTAAGGCGAGGCGAGGCTCCCTGCTCTGTGCTAGGCTCTCTCCCTCCCCCTCAAGTTCATTCACCTGCCTCTCGGGACCTCCTCCAGGTGGGCCCAAGTCTGGTGCACAGAGACCACCTGCGGGCAGGGGGCACGCGCCCGTGAGGAAGGCAACCACACGTGGGCACTCGGGGCCTGGCCCCAGACCTCCCTGCGGCTGGCGGGGGCCTCTGCGTGCACGGTAGTGCTTCTCTGGCAGGGCCCGAGCCCCCTGGCCGGCACGTTCCTGCTTAAGTGGAGTCATCCCATCTGTGGTTTCCTCGGCCGTCTGTCCTGGTGCGTGTGTTCACGGTCAGGTTTCCCCGTCCCCGCGAAGCACTTCCCCAGCGCCTCCCCCGCTTGGCGCTTTTTTCCCTCAGAAAGGCCTCGGAAAGCAGAGAGTTCAACAGCAGCAGTTGGCAGAGAGAGTGTGGAGAAGGAACGAGGGCCTCCAGCCAGCCAGACACACAGAAGTCCTCCAAATGCCAGCCAGAGAGCGAGGGGCAATGGTGCCCCTGGGGGACAGGCACCGGGACGGGGGGACGGAATCAGGAGGCCCTGGTCTCTGGCGCTGACTGGGCAAGTCAGTTAGCATTCATCTCTGGGCCTGTCCCTTCACCGGTGAATTACAGGGATCACACTCATATACGAAGACAGCGCTAGAATTCCACCCCTGGGTCACCCCGGAGGTCAGTCTGCCGCTGAGGGCGCTCGGACACCCGCCGGACACTCTGAGCAGCTGCTGGGGCACCAGCCGCTTCTCCGGGCAGCTTCTGCTGAGACGCAGAGGTGGGATTAGCCCAGAGCAAAGGGTTAAATAGTTCTCTGATTAGTTTAGGCCTGGAATGAAAGCAGACCCCGCTGCCACTCCCCCAGACACGCTGGGAGCTCATTAAAATACCATGAAGTCACCGAAAGCGAACCGGACCTGGCATTCTACCTAATCGGCACAGAAGAGGTTTTCTGCTTTCGCTGGGGAGAGAGCTGCGCTCGAGTCAGATTCTTTCACTGGTCGGTTCTCCCCTAAGAACACGCACACAGCCTGACCCCCAGAGGGAGAGCCCGGAACGCCAGGTCCCGCCGGGAGCCCGGGGTGCCATTTCCCAACCCCATGGAGCCTCCAACAGGCCGCGTGCCGCTCCTGCCCCGGGACGTGCCCTCATGCCCCACAGCGCTATCCCCTGCCCGGCAAGGGGCTCACGCTCTCGTCCAGCGGCCCTTTACGGAATCCCGAGGACCAAGGACCGGCTCAATCCCCGAGGCAGGAAGAACCCATTCATGGCCACGGCAACATACGTGGAAAAGAAGCCAGGGTTGGGAGGGTGAACCGACCAAGTCACCGCAACTTTAATTAAACCCAAGGTCGAGGCTTAAAACAAACAGAACTGCTGGGCACGTCTGGGCTACACTGTAACCACTTGTTGACACACACCTGCCAGCCTTTCCGCAGGAGCCGGCCTCCCCGGTCCCTCCCCGACCACCCCAGGCCTGGGTGGCCACACCTTCCCCTGAACTCCCAGGACACCTGCTGCAGCCGCGCAATCGACACGGTGGCAGCTTGTCTTCTTCTACAGCCACGGCCCCAGATGTCTGCGTGCAAACACGTCCCATCCCTCCGCCTGGACTGCCAGGGTCTCCAGTGCCAGAGTAATGCACTAAACCTCTTGGTATTCCGGCACTTTCTACCTCCTCTCTCCACAGACTAATCCAGGGTGCCAAAGGCTGCCATGCCCCATCCTGTGCCCACGGCAGACAGCACTAATCAATCCCAGCAGCATCCCTTGGCATTGAGTCTTGGATCCTTGGCAAGGCGGAGGCACTACTGACCCACGGAAGCCGACACTCAATAAAACCACTCTGCAGTGCTGAGTCCGGTGGTTCCCAAGTGCAGGCAGTTTTGCCCCCCAGGGAACATCTAGTAGCAAAGTCTGGGGACGTTTCTGGTTGCCACAATGGAGAGGGAGGGTGCCGCTGGCATTTAGTACAAAGGCGCCAGGTTGCTGCTAGACATCTACAATGCACAGGACCAGCCCCCTACCCCCAGCAGAGAATTACCCGGCCCCAAAGTCAAGAGTTGCCAAGTTTGAGAAGCCCTGGCTCACTCTGACAAATAGGTAGGGTGACCATAGAATTTATCACCCAAACTGGGCTGCTCTTGAAAGTGAAAATGGACACCACTAATACTAACTGCAGGACAAGAGGCATACGTTAGGACTGAGGCAAACCAGAGCGTTTAAGAGATGAAAGGCAGGGAGGTCCCGGGAACAGGCAAAGAGCTCATCTCATAAAAGTCCCCAGACAAAGCCACCAACTACCCTATTTGGCAGAATAAATGCTAGTATGTCATAAGCCACAGGCAGCTCAGGGAGGAAACCTTTTTCTAGTTCCTGTTCAGGGAAAAAGCAGAAAAGGAACTATCTGGCTGTGCCTTTTAGGAGGTGAGTAGCAGAGAACAACCCTGTTTTCCCCCGAAGCCAGTGCCAAGGAGCTCATCTCAGAGCCCGCTGACCCCGAAGTACCACTGTCCGTAATTAAGTCCTGTTAAGTAACTTCCTCTCTGCTCCAAGAACAAGAGACCTGTGGCTAACTGCTTTGCAGGTCAGCTGTGCCCAGCGAGAAGGGACTCGGAAATATTCTCAGTGGGTCACCGTGGGGGCTCAGGGCTGCAGCAAGTCCAGCATCATGCAGAAGGTGAGGGAAAACGTCTCAGACGGAGGGTTAGAAATTACGTGGGCCCTGAACTCCCACAGATCATTAAAAAGAAGCACCAAGGCCCCTGTCTTCCTGGGCCCGCAGTGGATTGGCATCCCTGGTCTCCAAAGGATGAAACGCCCACCCACTTGCTCTCGTAATTTGGGAAGCCCCTCGCTTCCTATCAAGACCATTCCGTTAGGGCCAAAGCTTCCCGGTCAACATGAAGGAAAGCTCCAGCCTTCTGGATATCCCTTTCCGTTTTTCAATTATCTCCAACCTATGGAGCTGACTTGTGCTCCTCAAATTTTTTTTATTGCTGGATAAAAATTGGGCAAATCTCTTTAGGAAGGAGTCACGCAAGACATGGGAAGAAAGGCTGGGAGTCCAGTTCTAAGGACCCCCAGCTGCTGGTACCATGTTCCACATCATGACATTGCCCTTGCCACGATGGCTTGCCCGAAAGTAAAGGAAGGCCACATGCTAGAAAACCGTTCAAATCCAGGATCCGAGTGTGGGAACGTGCCCTAACTCAGCAACGCAGAGCTCAGGAAGACTCTGGGGTGAACTTGCACTGGGCCAATTAAGACAGCTAGGAGAAAACTGACTCATAACCTCTAGAGACACAGACTCAGGCTCTTCTGGAATCTCACAGAATGTTCTCCCACCAGACTGCTTTAGTTAGCACTTTAAAACAGACATCCCACTTTAAAAGTAATGGGCTGGTTTCCCCAAGAAATTTTCATCGATGTAAACATAAGCCAAAGGCTAGGCCAAACTCGTACATGCTGCAGAATTCATTGAGCTTGGCAATGAAATGCCTTCCCCACAACAACTATGTGTACGACACGAGACAGACCCGCGGGCCGCCCCTTCAAACCACTATGCCACAGATAAAGCTGCTAATACAGCAAGGTTCTCTATCACCACTGCCCAGCTTCGTGGCCAAGTTTAAAGGAATCAAGCAGGCGCGTGTATTCGGATTTGGAAAAGCACTATCAGTATGAGGTTTGGGAATACAGCCCGGCCTGGAAGTTGGGCTTGACTCAGAATGACATTGACATGCCGCCATAGGCCAAGCACCTGGCTAAGCTCGAGAATATAAAGGCAACATGGGCCCTGTCTGTGTCTAGGAGGGAAAAACAAGTCTGTGAGCACCTCAGTCAAATGAAGTATCACCAAATCTACTCCAGACATCCTCCCTGGAGGGCAGGAATGCCTCAGTCTGGTCTCTCACAAGGGAGTAGGGACTTGCCAGGCACTACAGGCAGCTGGCACGGGCCAGGCGGCCTGAGGCAGAAAGGCCTGGTAGAGAAACGGATGAGGTCCCCGTAGCAGGAAAGCCAGAGGCAGTGGAAAGCCGATGACAAAGGGCACTGCATGCTGCTGGTGGGTTGCAGAGTTACCTCTGGGGCCACGGAGGAGCCTTTTTGAGACTTTTGAAGATTCTGAATCAGGGGGTCTGATCAGATGTGCATTCTAGAAAGATGACCCTCTGTCAAAGGCAGAGGGAGGGCTCTATTAAGAGTGAAGGTTAAGAGGTCAGAGCAACAGTTCAGGCAAAACCCTGCAGAGGCCATAACTGAGGTCAGGGCCAAGGGACGAAAGAGGGGAAAGGGGGTTGTAAATATGAAGAGATAAAACCCATAGAAAGTGCTAATGGACTTGAGAAAAGGAGGGAGAAAGAGAGAGAGGAGAGCAGAGGAATCGCTGGGCCCGGGTGGCTGGGTAGACGGAGAAATGGCAGCCAGGAGCAAAGGGCCAGCATCAATCAGGCAACGGTCCCGATCCTCCCCCAGAATGTGCCGGTCAAGGCGCTCAACTGGATGGGTCCGTCATCCAGAGGAACAGCTGAGCAAGCGGTGAGACCGTGAGGAACACCGATGCGCGGAGGGGTGGCCAGAGATCAGGAGAAGCAGAGAGAGGGTCACACGGGAAGGAAGGGCTGTCACAAGGGGCGGTCAAGATTGTCCAACACTGGGGAGAGGTTAGGTAAGATGAGAACACGCGAGAGCTGTGGAAACAGCAACACAGGGAGGGTAACCTTTGTCAGAGTGGAGAAGTGCTGGGGCCAGCGGGGTGTGGTACTTCCTCTCTCAAGTTCCAGTGTGAGAAGACAGAGAGTAGACACAAGCTGGGGGGGGGGGGGGGGGGGTGCAGAATCCAAGAGAGACTTAGTGTCTGTTTCTTAAAGATAAGAAAAAGTTAAGGGGCACCTGGGTAGCTTGGTCAGTTAAGCGTCCAACTCTGGGCTTTGGCTCAGGTCACGGTCTCACAGTTCGTGAGTTCGAGCCCCGCGTCGGGCTCCGTGCCGTCAGTGCGGAGCCTGCTGGGGATTCTCTCTCTCCCTCTCTCTCTGCCCTTTCCCTGCTCATGCTTCCTCTCTCTCCCTGTCAAAATAAATAAATAAACTTTAAAAAAAAAAAAGAAAAGAAAAGAAAAACTCAAGTGCGTTTCCAGATTGTGAGGAAGCAACAAGAGAAAAGACACGAAAATCGAGGAGGAAAAAGGAGTACCTGGTAGAAGAAGGGACCTGTAAGTGAGGAGACTGGCACAGAGGGTCTTGACAAGAATGAGAAATTGCGATAACTAGGAACTCTATTTTTAGGGCTTCTAGAATGTTCTCTCAACATATAAACATGCCCTTTTTTTTTTTTTTTTTTTTAAAGCCTAAGTATGTGAAAGCAAGTGTTTATTTTTTTTTTTTTTCAACGTTTATTTATTTTTGGGACAGAGAGAGACAGAGCATGAACGGGGGAGGGGCAGAGAGAGAGGGAGACACAGAATCGGAAACAGGCTCCAGGCTCTGAGCCATCAGCCCAGAGCCTGACGCGGGGCTCGAACTCCCGGACCGCGAGATCGTGACCTGGCTGAAGTCGGACGCTTAACCGACTGCGCCACCCAGGCGCCCCTTAAACATGCCCTTTGATAGCCACTGGCCTCGGCTCTCACACTGGCTCAGAGACCTCCACGATGCACTGCGCCATCACCAACGCCAATCCAGGCCCTAGATCCCTGTGACCGTGAATGTGGATGAGCACCTGCAAGGGTGTCCACGAGGCTGCACGTGAAGACTGAGCCACAGGGACGGTCAAGGCACTCACCTTGCATCATACTCCTGTAGGCAGTGTCTGTGATGGCATAGATGTGGGGGGGCATCTCGTGCCTCTTCTTGCCCTTGTACATTTCCACGATCTCCTCGGAGTAGATGGGCAGGTTCTTATAAGGATTGATGACCACACAGAACAGGCCTGAATAGGTCTAAAGAAAAGAGCAGCAAACAGGAAAGGGTTAGGCAGTCTTGATTCTCAAGGGGGTGCAAATTGGGTGGCAAAGTTATCTGCCACCAAGGGCCCGGATTCGGGCTGCTGTGAAGGCACCCCGGGGCGCCCTAACTCTCTGTGCCGCGCCCTGCCAGGCCCGCTGCGGGGGCACGGACACCGGCACCATCTCTGCTCACTCAGCAAGGGTCCTCCCCTGACGGTGTGACCGCTGCCAGCTCTGTGCGCCAAGGAGCAGGTGCCTCGGGCAAGAGCCATGGCAAGCTGCGCAGACTAGTCCAGTGACAAAACTCAGATCCAGGGACAATAAGAGATGTGTCTGCCGTCACGAGATGCACAGAGAGAAAAGAACCGGGCTGCAGCAAAAGCAAACTGGGCAGAAACACAACGCATTCCGCCCTCAAGGACTCTCGGGGAGACAGGCAAGCCTACACTTTTCCAGCATCGGGAAAACCCCGACCAAACCTTTTGTGGGCTAGTATATCGCTGACAGCTCTCCCTCTCGAATCATCTAGAGACATTCACGTGAGCATCCCTCAACTCGACCATTTTCATGTCCCCCGTGAGCCTTCTCCAAGACTCGAGTCTTCTCAGAAGGGGGAGCCCGATTAGCCAACACCCTTCACGTGAGGCACCCAAAAATACACCCAATACTCCAAGTCTGACCTAATGGGATTAAAATCCGACCCCAGAGTCAGCCGTCCTGAGTTCAAATCCCAGCAAGGGCCAAGTTTCTTAACCGCCCTCTCCCTCCATTTCTCAATCTGTAAAGTGGGGACAGCCGGACTCTATGCCTCCCCGAGCAGTTTTCAGGATTGGCACGCACCCAGGACAGCCTTGGAGAAGAGCTCTGAGAAGGTCAGGAAAGCAGGGTCCAGTGGCAACTGGCCAGACAGCTCTGTCTTTCTTCAGGGGCTTAAGGTAAATTCGTGTTAACTTGTGACTACTAATTCTTTTTCTAATAACCTGCTCCTTTGTCTTCCAAGATCTGTCTCCCGGGCCAAAAAAAAAAAAAGACAGACTCCGAACAAGTTGGGCATGACTCCTGAAGCCACCCAGGTGGTAGGCGCTCAGATGGGGGGGGGGGGGGGACGCGGCCCAAGCCCCCTCTTCCGAGGACAACACACCAGAGTTCCAGAAGCAGCCACGCAAAGCTGTAGTTCACACACACCTGCAGCCCTGACTCTGTTGAGTGACAGCTGAAAGCCATGAAGCAGTTAACGGCAAAGCTGGGAGCAGCCCTTGGTGTCCCCCTCCCCCTCCCCAGGCCAGACCTCCCTGGTCAGAGGCCAGTTCTCTGAACTCCTATCTTTTTGTTTTCCTCATTACAAGTGGCCTCCACCCTCACTGTCCACGGCCGTGCCCCTCGGTCCAATAGCAGCCAACACCCACAGGGCACTGTGCTATGTGTCAACCCAGCCCCATCCCGCCCTGCCCTCTCCGCTCCTGCCAAAACGGAAGATGGGTCTTGTGGCTGAACCCCAAGACAGGTTCCACACGGGAACCAGTCGCAAGGACAAAGCCCTTTCCAGCTGCGGCCAAGGGCTACGGCACGTGGACTTTCCAAACAGAAGTTAAAGACTCAAAGCAGAATTCCAGGAGAGCCCGGGTGGCTCAGTCGGTCGAGCCTTCGCCTCTTGATTTCGGCTCAGGTCACGATCCCAGGGTCGCGGGATCGATCGAGCCCCGTGTCAGGCCCCCGCAGAGCATGGCGTCTGCTTAAGACTCTCCGTCTCTCTGCCTCTGCTCCTCTCCTGCCGGTACACGTGCTGGCTCACTCTCTCCAAAATAAGATGAAAATAAAAGCGGAGCTCCAGAGGGACCCAGTAACCCACAGTGGTCTACAGGCCGAAGAGCAGCCAAGTTTGGAAAGGACCAAGAGCATCTGGCTGCCTCTTCTGTTTGGAGGCGGGGACTCGGGGCCCTCAATTTTCTTTCTTCCTGGGATAATCAGTCATTTGTTTTCCCTCCAACGACTCTTTCACAAGGGACCAGGAAAGCTCCGAAGCAGAGAAGGCCACACGTGGTGTGGGCCACCTGCAGCGCGGGTATCACAGGAAGATAAGAGGAAAGCAGGGGACTTCTGGTTTTTTCCTCCATGGGACTGTCGGGCCAGGATGAGATAAGGCCAGGGAGCAGTGAGGTCATCCCAGGAGCTCAGAAACAATTGAGCTCTGTTCCTGGGGTTTGAGAAAACCCACACTCTAGGAACTCGGCCCGATGAAAGCCAAGGACACATGGCCACACTTTTAGGGCGTGCCTCCGAGCCAGATGTTTGCAAACAGCTGGTCATGACAGCAGAAGGGGACCGGGGGTTCCCGGGACAAGGCTTTCTGACAGCTGGGTGGGCAGATGGTCCTGTGGACGGTTCTCTCCGGAGACCTTCAAAGTTCTCTGGGCTAATCCCATCAAACCAGCAGCCGTGAGCCCAGCAGCTCAGGTGGGAGGAAGGAGCCCTGATGGCGAGCCTCCCTCTCGATGCTTGCGGAGGCACGGACACCGAGCAAGTGGCTTTGCTCCCACATGGCTACGCCAGGAAGCTGCTCCATTCACGGGCCACAGAGGCTCTTTGTGCCCAGCCGCCCCCTGTCCCGGGGCCTCACCCCCCAAGGAAACAGACAGAGCAGCTGTGCACAGGATTAGCCACGCCGCCCACAATGCCAGGCGAACACGCTGCACAAAGGCTCCCCGGTCGCAATTTGGAGCGTCGTGTGCAGAGAGGTTGACTGTGAATGAGGCGGCATCCCCTGCCCAGCGGCTCCGATCCCCCCACAGCTCTGCACCTGCTGGGGTCCCCATTAGGGCGACTGTGGAGACAATCGACTTCTCTTCCGGGGAGGATGCTTAGGAAGAGGCTGGTCTGAGGCACACGGGAGGCGACAGAAACAGGAGTGAACGCCTCCAACCAAAGAGTCCTGCCTGCCTCCAGAGGAAAACCCACGCTAGCGGAGGAGAAACGAAGCAACCATCATTGAACCCGCTTTAATAATATTTCCCTTTGTGGGGCAGAAGACTGCAGCCAGCTAAGGCAGGGGAGCGCAGGCCCCGCCCCTCTGACGTGTGTCGCACTCGGCAAATCCCTAGCAGGACACAAGCTGAACAGAGACCCCCAGCAGAGGCCACGCACACTTAGAACCAGCCACCTTCACTTAGAACAAATGGCAGCAGCTGCACAGTCCGGACCCTGCCGTGAGCCAGGTACTGGCTGGCGTTCACACACTCATGAGTCCTCGCCTGCGAGGAAGTGGGGTTCCTCGTAGCCGCGGCGTGTGGTGGGGAAGGGACCTGAACCAGGACCTGGAGGCCCCAAGTGCCGTGACCTTCATCGCCCTGCTTCACCAAGCAGAGCCTGTGTCAGCTTAGGGGCACAGCAGAGTGGGCACGATCTGCTGTGGAGCCTGCCTGGGGGGCGTCCCACTGTCAGACAATAGGACTTGGCTCCCAGCTGCCCCAGCAGACAAACGATGCTTTCTCAGAGGCCCCTTGTTTTTCTACCAGTCGCCAATTCTGAATTCCAGTGGTTAATATCCTTAGGGACAGGGGCTTTTAATGCTGTCCATACGACATTCTCACCAAGGAAAAGATAGCTGGGCTGAGGGTCAAAAAGCCCCGAGCTCCAGTCTCAGGATGCATGATCCTGCACTGGGCCCTTGCCCCCTCTAGGCCTCAGTTCTCCTCACCTGCCGTATCAGCAGGTTGGGCTAAGCTGGCCTACAAAGGACTTTTCCAAGAAGACGGTTCTGTGTATTTCCTTTCTGGTAGCTCCTGACTAATCAGGCCCATCCCCAAAGGGTGGTCTTCAACGGCAGGACATAAGAACTTCATTATCATGGACCGATTTAGCAATCGGCAAGGTAACACAGCCTCGGTCAGAACTCCTGGGCAATCAATCCAAGAGGTTTGGGACTTCACAGAGGACTCTGGCATGTGGCAGGGCACTCGGAAGTAGCAGTCCAGGATGGCAGGGCAAGTGCCCTGTGGAAACATGTGCTGAGGTCACCCTGAAACTGTATAGAAAACAAAATGGCCGACTCTGTGGGGGCCACTCGCCATCCGTGTGCCAGGAGGAGCCCAGCACCTCCTTGTAGTGCGTATGTGATCATGAGCTGACCCCTGGGTCTGAGGTTTGGGCTTCCCATCTATGAAACGAGAGGGTGGTAAGCATCTCGAGATGTTTTCTTCCTCCAATTCAAACAAAGTTTTGAGAACTGTTTTATTCAGCTCCAAGACCAAGAAGGCCAAGGTAAACAATAACAACATACCTAAACAAAGAGCTATTTTAGGAGTAAGAGCCAGGTTGTTCTTCCCTACCTGGGACAAAACTAGAAGGAAATACCTGGGACACTGAACAGAAGAAATAAGAAATTAGCAATAACTTTTGTGACCCTAAGACTGAAAGATCTTGCAGCCTATTACACAGGAGACGGGAAAAACGCTATGGCGAGGAGCTGTCTCTGTGCACAGGTAGCCCAGCTAAGCCAGAAGAAAGAGGGTGGCTCAGTTGGTTAAGCAACTGACTTCGGCTCAGGTCACGATCTCACAGTTTGTGGGTTCGAGCCCCGCGTCAGGCTCTGTAACTGACAGCTCAGAGCCTGGAGCCTGCTTGGGATTCTGTGTCTCCCCCTCTCTCTGTTCCTCCCCTGCTAGTTCTCTGTCTCTCTCTGTCTGTCAAAAATAAATAAGCGTTAAAAAAAAAAAAAGAGAGAGAGAAGGGACCGCGCCTTCTCTGCACGCCCCGGGCCCTTTACACATGCTGTTCTCTGGACGCTAAGCCTGACAGGGCAGGGGCACCGCCAAGCGGCATGGACCAAAGGTTCAAGTCCTCATCTCCGCTCAAAGCACACTCCCCAGGGAACTAAGCCACACCCACAGGGCTCTAAAAAGAACAAGATGGTGGAGGCTCCAAAATGAGACTGAGCAAATGGGGAGGGGGAAGGGGACCAGGAGGTGCAGGAGGAAGGAGCAGCGAGGTGGGAAACCAGGGCATGGCAGTCCCTTGCTTTAGAAGGAACTATCCTTCCTGTCCCCACCGAGACTGAGGACCAAGGCCCGTGGGTGGGCCCCCACACATATACATCATGATGTTCTCCCTATGTGTGGTCTCAAACAGGCTTCCTGTCGTGTTTCGGGCTATGCGAAAAGGTAAAATAATGCCGCGACAACATTCCGTTAGGATGTTCGCGTGCCAAAGCTGGAGGATGTCACCGCAGCTTTCTTCAAGACCCCCAACGCTCCGGGACAGACCCGGGCCTCCCGCACCCCCTGCGCCCTGGGCCCGGCCCCGCACTCACGTAGATTAGCCCTGAGTAGTAACGCTCCTTGAGATTGTGCAGCACCGATGCTTCGTTGAGGCACGTGAGCTCGGCCATGTCCTCGACCTTGGAGAACTTGGGTGGGTTCATCTTCTGGATGTCATCCTTGTTCACTTTCACCTTCTTCCCGTTTTCCACCAGCTCCACGATGGCCTCCTCGCCCACCTCTTCCTTGAGGCTGGCGGGCTCAAAGCCACTCTTGTCAGAAGGCACCCAGACCAGCTTCTTAGCCGCCCAGTCGGCCTGGGCCAGCGGGTTATTGATGAAGTTTTTATCCACATAGAGATACTTATCAGCAGCTTGCTGCGCCATGGTGACTTACAGCCAGGACCTGCGGGACAAACAAGGACAAAATGTCAGGTACAAGCCACATCAGCCACACGAGGAGCGCTGAGCACCTCCTAGCTTTGCAAACGGCACGGCATTAGAGCAGAGCAAAACTTCTGCAACTGGGAGGCACTGGGAGAAAGATGTACACGACGGAAAAAACGAGTTGTTGTCAGAGATCTTGCGAGAAACGAACGGTAAGGTATATCCTAGGATCCAGCCACAACCAAACAAATCTATAAACGACCGCCGTGCCGGATGACGAGTGTAATTTGAGTCTCAAAGGCAGATGCAACCATAGTCACTGTGCTATACCTGCCGAGGCAGGAAAGTGACCACGCAGCTCAAGAGGACCTCCCACGAAAACAAGTTTCCCAGTAGCCCCCCAAAAAGGCAAAAAGTGCAACCGCACGTAATGGAAGTTGTCAGTTCAAAAAACTTTTTATTTCACAGAGTTCCACCAAGAGGGAAAAAAAAAAAAAACCCAAAAAAACAAAAAACATGTGGTCAAGAGATGTTGATTCCGTCTTGATAATACAGCCCAAAGAAATCAGGGGAGAAGAAAAGTCAGGCTCCAGGAAATATCATGAGCAGCGAGAGCACCTCCCTCCCGGGGCACTAACGCGGAAAGCACCCCTCGCCATTTCTGTCCAGGAGAACTGAAGCACATGTGTGTCTTTTTTTTTTAAACTCATTTGCAAAATAAAGATGAAACAATAGCCCCTCACACCGGTGTGGCTTAATGGTTTATGAAATGCTTTCGCACGCCCTTTGCTGTCTCCAAAGATCCTCGTCATAACGCTGTAGAGTGGGTAAGAAATGTGCTTCAGCCCGTTTTACAGATGAGGATCCGGGAGCTTCCTGGAGGTTCAGGGGCTTGTCGCCCAGGGAGGACTCAGGACTCCCGGTCCCGTGGCCTTTCCACGGTTACCACAGTGCTTATTCCTGCTCACAGGCTCAGGCTGGGGCCCTCAGGACCCTGAACGCAGGACTCCGAAACCGTGGTCCGAGATAGAGCCAGCCCACGGCCACCAGGGGAGCAGCCCAGAAGCTCACTGCCCAGCTCACAACGCAGGAAGGCCTTTCCCTTGTGAGGTCAAGGCCCCCTCCCCAGCCTGGAGGTTTGGGACAGAGAGAACAAAAGGAAAAGTCTGGGCCGCCCAAGCCTTATCTGGGCTCGTTAAATGCTTTCCAGATCAAGACTAAGGGGCTCCCCTGGACACGCTCCAGGAAAAGGGTTGTTTTCCAGGAAATCTGCTCTCTCCCCAGCCCCCACAGGAGGGAAGGCAAGTCCAAGGAACAGAGCCTGGCAGCCTCCCCCAGCAACCCCAGCCGGTGGCTTTGTTTACATTCCCAGCCAAGCAAAGCCCTGCGGCCCCTCTTGGGGGACCAGGGGCATCATCCACCTGCAAGGACCACCCCCTGAGAGAACGCAGGGCCCAGAGCCAGGCAGCAGTCCACAAGGCAGGAAGGGATGGCCTGGCCTCATCTTCCACGAGAGGCTGGGGTCTAGGCCGCCTGCACGCCCCAGCCTCACCAGCTTACTTCCGGCTGTCCCGGCTCCCACACTGGCCAGGCCATTCAGGCAAATCGAAGGCTTCCCTCTGCCAGAGTAAATATCAGCTGTCCTGTCCCTCTGTGCCATCCATCTGACCACTGGCCAGGTAGCCTCCCCAGTCTCAGGACCCAGGC